>NC_052084.1:19001040-19302540 GCF_015852505.1 Tachyglossus aculeatus | reverse complement strand
GTGCTATTCTCGGCTCATAGTAAACACTTGAATATATTATTATTTAATCTTAAACAATTGCATTCAAAGACTCCTGTAATTGGGGTCTTTCATTCTTTTCCTTACTTCCCTTTCCCTCAAACCCTTTCCCCACTTTTTTTATAAATAATAAGTGGTAGAACAGGGGGATAAAACAACACTCACTGACAAAGTCAAAAATGAGATCTGTGTTCTATTTTTCAATTCCCCCCAGCAGTCCTGCTTTTGTTACCTCTTCCTTCTTCCATATCTATCTTTCCCTTAATCTCTCTTTGTTCCGTCTTTCTCTGTGCCTCTTTTAATTTTCTTTCTGGGCTTCTCAATCTTGCCTCTTTGTCAAAGGAAGAAGTTCTAGACAATTAGAATGATAAACATTTGCCTTGGTTGCCATGGGATCTTGTGGAGTCTCTATCCTAGGAGATCTTTAAAAAAAGAAGAGACACCCATCTGCCCTGGAGATTTAGTCATTCACCTGGCAAGTGATCTCTTGAGGTCCAGCTACTTCAGTCTCTGATTCCCTCTCTTTCCTATACTTCTACATGTGAATGTGCTTCCATAGACATCACATAAAAATGGATGTAGATTGCCAGCTCAAGAATACAAAGGGAGAAAGAAGGAAAAGACCTCAAGTGATAGTCTATCATTAGTGAGGAAAAGATGAGTAGAGGGTTCAATTATTCGAGAATTAATTATTGTGCTTTAGATATTGGAACAAAATCCTAAAACCAGGTGGACTTTGCTAAGAATAATGGATGAGTGTGTGTATTGTACACTACTACTGTTATAGATCCTATCTGTAAATTTATAATAATAAAAATAATTTTATAAATAGATAATTTATATATATGTAGATAGACAAGCAATCCCTTGAATAGGTTAGCATTCCTGCAGAAATCTACAAGGAAGTGAGACGCCGCCTGGCTTAGTGGAAAGAGCACAGGCCTGGAGTCATAGGACTTGGATTCTAATCCCACCTCTCCCAATTGCCTCTTGTGTGACCTTAGATAAGAAACTTCACTTCTCTGTGCCTCAGTTCCCTCATCTGTAAAATGTGGAATCAAAACCGTGAATTGTGAGCCCCATGTGGAACCTGATGATCTTATATCTACCCCAGTGCTTAGAACAGTAAATAATAAATGATGATATTTGTTAAGCACTGACTATGTACAAAGCACTGTTCTAAGCACTTGGGGGGGGGGGTACAAAATGATCAGGTTGTCCCACGTGGGACTCAGTCAGTTGCCATTTTACAGATGAGGTAACTGAGGCTCAGAGAAGTTAAGTGACTTGCCCAAGGTCTCCAACAGTAAGTGCTTAACAAATACCATCACCATTATGTGACACACTCAGTCATCTGAATGAACTGTACAAAGCTTAGTACTATGTGCCTGGCACATAATAAAGCACTTAACAAATACCTTTATTATTAAACAGTCTATCGATGATATCCATTGAGCCCTTATTTCAGGCATAAAATTGTACTTAACGTGTGGAAGAGTACAATGAAGTTAGCAAATATAATCCCCAATCCAATGTTTGACTATTGAGAAGCCACAGTACTTCAAGATTTTAGGAGAGGCAGCATAGCCTAGTGGAAAGAGCATAGGCCTGGAAGTCAGAGGACCTGGGTTCTAATCCTGGCTGTCAGTTTCCTGCTTTGTAACCTTGGACAAGTCACTTAAGTCTGTGTCTCAGTTTCCTCATCCGTAATATGAGGATGCAATTAGTCTGTTCAACCTTCCACCTGGCTTGTGAGCCCCATGTGGGACTGAGACAGTGCCTGACTTGATTGACATGTAGATCTATTCTAGCACTTAGAACAGTAGTTGACACATAGTATGCACTTAACAAATACCATTATATATAGTAGTAATAATTATAATAATAACTTCAAAGATGCCACCATAATCATCATTTTCAAGGAGATAGAGCTGTCCTTGGAAACTCTAAAGGAATCTGTTTCCAAGGCAAGTGAGAGTCTAGACAAAATCCATCTAAAACCTTATATTCATAAGATATCAACCATGCACATCTGGATTACAATGAGGCTTCAGAATTATAAAGGCCAGCACAGCAGATATCACCGTTGTACTGTGACAGAGTCAAGGAAAACACAGAAAGCAGCCCTATGATCTCTATATTGTGTTCCTTGAACTTACAAAAAAAGCATTTGAAATCATCAACTGGACCCATGTTATGAGAAAGCAGCAGGGCCTACCTGGATAGAACATGTGTCCAGGAGTCAGAGGGACCTGGGATTCTAATCCCCGATCTGCTACTTGCCTGAAATATGACCTTAGACAAGTCACTTCACCTCTCTGTAAAATGGAGTTATGACTGTGAGCCCCAGTAGGGACATGGACTGTGTCTAACCTAATTAATTTGTATCTACCCCAAAGCTTAGAACAGTGCTTGACACTTAGTAAATTGCTTAACACATTCCATTAAAAAAAAAAAAGTAGCTAAGTACATTTGGCTTCCCTGTGTCAATCATGGAGATTCTCCTGGTGGAAATGGCAGAGTTTGAGTTTGAAGATGTTCTGTCTGCTTCTCTTTTTCCCTGTTGCCAGAGGACTGTTTAGTCCTGTGTCACCTATGCAATGATTTTCTTCCTCTGCCACCCTCAACTGAGCTCTTATAAGAAGTCATCGAAGAGCTTGAATAAGAAAGGTACTGTGTTCAATCTGATAAAACTTGTTTCTACCTCTGTGCTTAGAAACAGTGCTTGACACACAGAACTAACAGACAAGAACAATAATAATAATAGTAATAATAAAACATGTTCTTAGTGTTTGGGGCACAACTGACTTACCTTGGTTCCGAGTTGACTTCACTTCAGGAGCCTTTCTGGGTCTAAGGGACAGCGTCACTTAGTGGAAGGGACACAGGCCCAGGAGTCAACCTTGCCTCTGACACATGCCTGCTGTGTGACTTGGGTAAGTCACATTCGCTGCTCTGTGCCTCGGTTTGGTTAACTGTAAAATGGGGAATAATACCTATTCTCTTTTCTCTCTTCCTAGACTGTGAGCTCCATGAAGGATGAGGGACTGTGTCTGACCTAATTATCACGTATCTACCCTAGTGCTTAGTTCAAATTTGGCATGTAGTAAGGGGCTTAGCAAATAACTATTATCCTTACGCAAGGCAAGATTAGCTGCAGCTGACTGTCCTGATCAAAAGTGAGGATGCAAGGCTTAGATGCTTTATCAAGGTCACCTGTCAAACACTTATGGGATTGGATACTTATGGGTTGCTATCAACACAGGATAATCTTTATGAGCACAAAAATGTGGCGTGGCACTATGGGGGCCTTTTCAAACCACAACCGCATATGTGGAGTGAGCCTTCTCAGTCTTCAAATAATAAAAATATATGAACATAAATATAGCCTCATAAATTCATTTTCCAGCTCATTCAGGTTTTCCCCCTCCCTTCCCCCAATGTTGCTGAAGATTAGACTACATTTAGGGGCTGTACATGCCAAGAAGTCTCGAGCAGGTTTTGGTTTCAAAGGCTAAATTGCTGCAAGTACCTACAAAGGCAACAACATCCCCAATTTTGCTCTAACTACAGTCCTCCTCTTCAGTTGGAACAATCCACCTTCCACAGTAAGTTTCACCAAAACATTTCCGAAGTCCAGTTTTGGGTTTTGCTGAGAAGATAGCAACACCCCAAACCATCCCCTCTGCACTCACTCCTTAAGAAAACAGTGGTATGGTGGAATGTGGCTACTGTCTCTGTGTTTAATCTTTTGGTCCCCTGATGTCCACTCTGTGATAAAAAATACAGTGTCTATTCTTTTACCCTACCCCAAAGGGAGTTTGAGCATCTGCAAATAATAATTATTGGGCCCCTTGTTAAGCACTTGCTATATGCCGAAGCACTGGGACAGATACTAGATAATCAGGTTAGACCACATCCCCTGTCCCCACGTGGGGCTCATAGACTAATTATAAGGAAGAACAGGAGTTGAATCCCCATGTTGCAGAGAGGAAACTGATGCACAGAGAAGTCCCTTGTCCCTCATGGGGTTCACAATTTAAGGAGGAGGTAGAATATTTGACCCTCATTTAACAGATGACAAAATCAAGGCATAGAGCAGTGAAGTGACTTTTCCAAGGTCACACAGCACGGCAAATGGCTGAGACCGGATTAGAACCCAGACCCTCTGATTCTCAGGTCCATGCTCTTTCCATTAGGCCACTCTGCTTCTCAAAGCAGCTTTATCATTATTACCTAGTCATCTAAGAAAATACTTCAAATCACTCATTCAAAGAAAAAAAACAATAAACCACTATTCCATAAATTCTATATAAGATTATTTAAGCCTGATTTTGTTACATGAATGCAATACAGCAGCTTTTTAGTTGTTCCCGCAATAGGAATAACTAAGCTTATTGTCTATGAAATAGGAACCAGCTGAATTTTCTAAGGATTTAAAACACCATTCCAGTGAATTCATTCATTCAATCGTATTTATTGAGTGCTTACTGTGTGTGCAGAGCACCGTACTAAGCGCTTGGGGAAGTCCTAGTTTGCATTATCACCTGTGCATTTTGAAGATTTCTCTGTGATTGAACTAATGAAATCTGATTATGGTGCAATGTTGGTACTAACTGAATAAAAAAGGGAAAGAGTACTTACTCATTACAGGCAAAAAAAATAATAGGAAAAAATGTCAGCCTGTCAAAGAAGAATGTGATTTCCACAAGAGTGAAAACAACTGGACCTAGTTTCTTTCTGTTCAAAATCCCAACCTTGGAATGTCAGCTTTGTACTGAACAGAATGCTCCCTCGAAATATTATCTAAAAACTAGCACAACACCCTTAAACTAGCAGCCTGCATTAACAGGTGAAGACATGTGGTATTTTTAAGTATTGGGAGGTGAAGGCTTGGCATTTCAGAACATGGTGTCCTCATCTGCATCATTAAGTTCCTTATAGTTACAGGGAGCAATGTAGACGAGGGGTCCCCTCTCACAGGTGATTCAAGCCCGCAAGAGGCTGCATGTTTGGATAATGAATCCATTAACTCTGTGTAAGCATTAGAGGGATAGAAGTCTGAGAGCAGTTCCAGGCTTTGCTGAGGGAGAGACAAAACTATAAAAGTTAATAAATGAGTGAATTTTTTTGGCACACTGTTACAATACTTTGAAGAATTTTTAGTGTCAATAAAATGCCTCTCTTTATATCCAACAGTCCATCTCTCTCCCCCTCTCCCAAACCCTCCTTAAAATCACAATTTTATGGTATTTCTGAGGGTCATTACTATGTACCAGACACTGCACTAAGCACAAGGGTAGATACAAGAAAATAATAATAATGATGGTGGTATGTGTTAAGCACCCACTATGTGCCAGACACTGTACTGAGCCCTGGAGTGAATACAGTGAGGGACCTTCTCTATATGTTGCTGATTTGTACTTCCCAAGCGCTTAGTACAGTGCTCTGCACATAGTAAGTGCTCAATAAATACGATTGAATGAATGAATGGACACAATTTGTTTATTGTTATATTGTACACTCCTAAGCACTTGGTACAGTGCTCTGAAAACACTAAGCTCTCAGTGAATACAATTGAATGAATAAATGAATGAAGAATGAATGTATTGGCTCATTTGAATCCCCACCCAAACCTGGATCAATCTATCCATCCAGTGATATTTACTGAGCTGTTACTGTGTGCAGAGTACTGTACTCTGGTAGGAGAGTACAATCCAGCTGAGTTGGTAAAAAAAAATTCCTGCTTTTAAAGAGCTCCCAATCAAGTGAGGTGCAAATGATAACCCTTGCTATTTCCTTTGCCTGGCTCAAACATGGGTTTTCTGCCCAGCCCAAACCACATACTCAACTCCTCTACCATCAACTTACTCACCGTTAACTAAATTTCATCCATCTCACTGCCGACCCCTTTCTCATGTCCTCCCTCCCCATCCATAAGTGCCAGACCACCAGTCTCCTCACCTTCAAACAATTATTCAGGTCACATCTCCTCCAAAAGGCCTTCCCTGATTAATCCCTTTTTTCCCAGCTCACTTTTCCTTTTGCTTCATCTATGCACTTGGCTCTATGGCCTTTGGGCATCTGATAGTCACCCCACCCCCAACATCACAGCACTAATATACTTATCTTTAATTTTATAAATTACTTGTTTATATTAATGTCCATCTCCCCCACTAGACTGTAAGCTCATTATAGGCTGGAAACATGTCACTACTTCTGTTGTACTGTACTCTCCCAAGTGCTCAATAAATGCAATGATTTATTTGAATACTTATGGAATACAGGGTGCATTTTTTAAAAAAATTCAGTGTCCATGAAAGGTTTAAAATATTTCAGTTTTTAACTAATGAAAATATAAAACTGAATGGAGTCAGTAATGCTTAAATGGACTAAATTCTGAAACTCCTCAGATTTCTTTTTCTCTCACCTCAAGGGGCTTAAGCAGTCAATCAATCCACCAGTGTTTTCTTTTTTGCACTTACTATATGGAGAGCGCTGCACTTGGGAAAATACATTAGAACAGGTAGGCGTGATCCCTACCCACAAGGATCTTACAAACCTGTCTATCCTACTCATGAAACCAGATCCTGCCCAGCTCAGAAGAGAGTCTATCCTTCAAGTAAACTGCCCTTCAGTTCATTATGTGGTGTGCTCTCCAAATAATATCCAGCCCTCACACTTGGCTCCTCTAATGGCAACCTTCTCATGGTACCTCGATCTCATCTATCTCACTGCTGACCTCTCATCCACATCCTCATATGCACTCCCACCTCCAAAGCCTTACTGAAGGCACGTCTCCTTCAAGAGGCCTTCCCTGACTAAGCCCTCCTTTCCTATTCTCCCACTCTTTTCTGCGTCACTTGCTCCCTTTATTCATCCTCCCCCCCCAACCCCACAGCACTTATATACATATCTGTAATTTATTGTATATTAATGTGTTTCCCCCTCGAAACCATAAGCTCACTGTGAGCAGGGAATGTGTCTGTTATATTGTTGTACTCTCCCAAGTGCTTAGTGCAGTGCTCTACACACAGTTTGACTCAATAAATACAATGGACTAATAGAGAAGTCAATTTATATATTAAATTTTGTTCTGACTTCCTTCTGATGTACTATCTTGAAAAAGAATCTATTATGACACCATGAGCCGAGGCAGACATGAAATAGTACATTTTCCTCTTCTTTAAAAATATAAAGAAGGCTTCTGGGAAAGTTATAAAACCTCCCTTAAGCCACTTATTCTCCTCCTCTACTACAATAGAGTGTCAGCTTGCTGGGAACATGGATAGATGTCTGTTTCAATGGCAGTGAGTAAACTTAATTCGGGAATCCTCAAGAAGTCAATGGGGTGTTTTACCTTGGCACCCACGGCAACAGACCAGGTTGCCATGGTAAATTGGGTCATCACAACAGAGCATCAGCCCTTGCCTCCCCCTACTCCCCCCCGCCCCAACCACCCACATAGTAGCAGAGTTACATTGATCTGTAGCTGAATCTGATCCACGGGGGTCTCTGATTCTACAACTATATGTTGATTTCTGAACTCTGAAATGCCCTGACTTTCCCATCATCGTAATACTAATTAATAATTATGGTATTTGTTGGGCATTTAATATGCACCAAGCACTGTTCTAAGCACTGGGATCAAGTTGGACGCAGTTCCAGGCCCACTTGGGGCTCAGTCTCAATCCCCATTTTACAGATGAGGTAAATGAGGCCCAGAAAAGTTAAATGACTTGCCCAAGGTCACACAGCAGACAAGTGGTGGAGTGGGATTAGAACCCATAACCTCTGACTCCCTAGCCCATGCTCTTGCCATTAGGCTATGCTGCTTGTAACACCTTATTCATTCAATTGTATTTATTGAGCACTTCCTGTGTGCAGAGCACTGTACTAAGCGCTTGGGAAGTACAAGTTGGCAACATACAGAGATGGTCCCTACCCAACAGCGGGCTCACAGTCTAGAAGGGGGAGACAGACAACAAAACAAAACATATTAACAAAATAAAATAGAATAAATATGTACAAGTAAAATAGAGTAATAAATATGTACAAACATATATACAGGTGCAGTGGGGAGGGGAAGAAGGTAATGTGGGGGGGTGGGGAGGGGGAAGAGGGAGAGAGAAAGGAGGGGGCTCAGTCTGGGAAGGCCTCCTGGAGGACGTGAGCTCTCAGTAAGGCTTTGAAGGAAAGAAGAGACAACCACAGACAACAATACCATCCTCCCTGCCTCATAAGCCCAAATCCTGGGTGTTATCCTCTATCCATCTCTCTCATTCAACCCACATATTCAATCTGTCACCAAATCCTGTCAGTTCATCCTTCACAACATTGCCAAAATCTACCCTTTGCTCTCCATCAGAAGTGCTACCACCTTAATCCAAGCACTTATCCTATCCCACCCTGAGTATTGTATTGGCCTCCTTGCTGACCTCTCTTCCTCTCCCCACTCCAGTCCATACATCACTCTGCCTGGATGATTTTTCTACAAAAACATTCAGACCACATTTCCCCACTCCTCAAGAACCTCCAGTGGTTGTCCATCTACCTCTACATTCACCAGAAACTCCCTACTATTGGTTTTAACACACTCAATCTCCGAGCCCTGGCTACTCTGCTACTACAACCCAGCCCACACACATTGCTCCTCTAATGCCAACCTACTCATTTTACCTCAGTCTCATCTATCTCACCGCTGACCTTTCATCCACATTCTGCCTCTTCATATCCAATAAGTAATCAATCTCCCCACTTTCAAAGTCTTATTGAAAGCCCAACTCCTCCAAGAGGCCTTCCCTTTCCTTTTCTCCCACTCCCTTCTGTGTTACTCTTGCACTTGATTTGCACCCTTTATTCACCCCCGCCTCAGCCCCACAGCATTTATGTCCATAACCATAATTAATTTATTTATAATAATGTCTTTTTTCCTCTCTGGACTGTAAGGTCATTGCGAGCAGGGTACATGTCTACCAACTCTATCATATTGTACTCTCCCAAGTTGTCAGTACAGTGCTCTGCACACGGTAAGTGCTAAATAAATGATGGATTGATTGATAAGGCTCAGATAACCAGCACCATGTTTCTTCTTAAACAGTTAGCTTGATCATGAAGTAGCTGTTTTGTCTCTTTGGACAGCAGTTTGCTAGTTCTTGTTTTTAATTTTTTGTGTGTGCATGTGTATGTTTGAGGAGGGTGCACCTAAGCTGACATCACTATTTCAATACACACTGCTGCTGTACAGACTCAATATTAATATTACTCTTCTCAGTTCATGTAAACACCACCAGCAGGGTTGAAATGTCCCTAAAAAGGGGAAGAACCTGACGTTTTCTCACATAGTAGAGTGTGTGTTCTCCTTTTGGCATCCACATTAGGTTGACTGTCTATAGAGAGCCTGAACTGAGAGAAATTCAGCAAGCTGGGTAAAGAGAAAATCAGGGTGATACGTGTCCCAAACTACTTGACTGTTTATTATAGCTCTAGTTGCTAGGAAAAGCCTGAATTGTTCTTTCATGTCAGAGTTGTAAATTATACATTTGTGCCTGTTTACTGGATGTGTCCTGTTTATATTTGAGATGACTCTGACTTGATTTAAGTCGGCTTTTTGTCTTTTTCCTTTTTTAAAAACCGAAGTTAGTAACTCTGTTTCTTGCGTATTTGGTTTTATGGGGGTTTTTTTGTTTCAGTGATCAAATAGCACCTAAGAATATTTTAAAGGAAGCATCTAGTAAAAGTAAGTCAGCATTGTGGAAATTCAGGCACAAAGATATGACCATCCGTGCTTTTGCCAAGCTAGCCAGTGTTCTGAATGTATGGAACTTATTTTGAGCTGCCAATTTGGAGAAGCTCAATTTGTTGTTCAATGTGTTGATATTTCATCAAGAGAGATTACAATTCTGTACCCTCTGGGTACTTGGTAGACTGCAAACTTGTCCTCTAGACTGTAAGCTCATGGCAGGGAACATGTCTACCAACTCTGTTATATTGTATTCTCCCAGGCACTTAGGACAGTGCTCTGCACATAGCTCTCAGTGGATATGCTTGATTGATAAATGAGATGCCTTCAACCATGATTTACCATCCCCCCCCCCCCGCCACACACACACACACACACACCTCTCCCTTCAGAGGAAACAAGGGAGAAAGAGAAACAGGAAGTGAAAAAGAGATCCAGAGGCCTAAGGCCCAGAGACACACAAGGAAGTTGCAAAGCAGGGTGCCCTGGAACATTTTGCCATCTGTATTTCACAGCCCTCTTTGAGCCCACAGATCCATGACTACCCATGCTGAGGGCAAGGCCAATGCAACAGTAAGTTATCGTGCCTGGAGTTTGGGCTGAGGGGGAGGGAGACTGGCCTGGTATTAGTCAGCTCAATCAATAGTATTCATTATCAAACGTTTTTATTGAGCACTTACTATTACAGAGCAATGTATTAAGCATTTGGGAGAGTACAACTGTAGTAGTACTACTGGCTTAGTGGAAAGGTCGTGGTTTCTAAACCTGACTCCATCACTTGTCAGCTGTGTGACTTTGGGTAAGTCCCTTAACTTCTCTGTGCTTAGGTTTCCTCATCTGTAAAATGGGGATTAAGTCTGTGAGCCCCACGTGGGACAACCTGATTATCTTGCATCTACCCCAGTGCTTAGAACAGTGCTTTGCACATAGTAAGCACTTAATAAATGCCAACATTATTATACTAAGCACTGGGGTGGATATGAGCTAATCTGATTGGATACAATCCCTTCTCATGTGGGGCACAGTCTCAATACCTATTTTACCAATGAGGTAACTGAGACACAGAGAAGTGAAGTGACTTGTCTGAGGTCACACAGCAGACAGGTGGTAGAGCTAGCATTAGAACCCGTGAACTTCTGACTTCCAGATCTAGTTACTCCCACGTTTCACAGTTCCATCTGGGGTATCATATACTTGAAAACAAGTTGAGAGGCAGTAAAGAGACTTGAGTCTTTTTTTCCAGTAAGCAGGTATATTGAGTTTCCATTTAGAGGCCTGACAGTATATTTTCTTGTTAAGAGGACAAACCTCACACTGTTCTGAAGACAGGCGGGGTCATTTCCAAACTCCCCTGTTCTCCACATCCTGGGAACTCACCCACATCTAGGAATCAGATTTGAACTTCCCAAAGTTTCTCCATCACCTCCTCAGAACTCTCCTTCCTCCTACATCCCAGCAGTTTCTCACAGGGGGCCCTCCTGCCTATTTTCTAGACCCTCCACCTCAACATGCACCATTTTGACCCTTTCCTCCCCTCTCATCTCCTAAAAACTCTCTCCATCAACCGTTTCCCCTCCCTCCTTGCTCCCTTCAAATTTTCACTCTCTCTAAGATCCTTCCTTTCTGCCTTCAAAGATGTCCAAGTCTCCTCCATATGAGTATGTACATAAGTGCTGAGTGAACAAAGGGAGCAAATCAGGGCTACACATTATAATAATAATAATAATAATAATAATGGTATTTGTTAAGCCCCTACTATGTGCCAAGCACTGTTCTAAGCACTGGGGGGGATACAAGGTGATCAGGTTGTCCCACATGGGGCTCACAGTCTTAATCCCCATTTTGCAGATGAGGGAACAGAGACACAGAGAAGTGAAGTGGCTTGCCCAAAGTCACACAGCTGACAAGTGGCAGAGCCAGGATTAGAACCTCTGACTCCCAAGCCCAGGCTCTTTTCACTGAGCCACGCTGCTTCTACCACATAGTTCCCTCATCTTTTCCATTATACCACATAGTGAACACTGTTTCACATCAAGAGCATTTATTGAGCACAACTGTATACTAAAGAGAAGTAGTGGATACAGCACAGTCCTGGGAGTTAGAAGGTAATGGTTTCTTATCCTGGCTCTGCCACTTGTCTGTTGTGTGGCCTTGGGCAAGTCACTTCACTATTCTGGGCCTCAGCTACCTCATCTGTAAAATGGGGATTAAGATTGTAAACCCCATGTGGGACAGGGGCTGTGTCCAATCTGATTTCCTTCTAGACTGTGAGCCCACTATTGGGTAGGGACCCTCTCTATATGTTGCCAACTTGTACTTCCCAAGCGCTTAGTACAGTGCTCTGCACACAGTAAGCACTCAATAAATACAACTGAATGAATGAATGAATTTCCTTGAATCTACCCCAGCTCTTAGGACAGTGCTCAGCATACAGTAAGTGCTTAACAAATACAAATATCATTATTATTCCCCAAGGGCATCTGATCCCAAAGCCTTACCCCAGTCTCTCCCCACCTAAATATGCTCTCCACAGCCTCAGCCTAAACTAGCAAGGGCAACTCTCAGCCTCCCAAACCTCCCCCTCCCTCAGACAGTATCGTCAGAATCCTCAGCACAGTCATCACATTCCAAAACCCCACCACCCACCCTACCCTGATTCCCCTCACCCCTCAGTCATCATCATCACCACAATAAGTATCAGAAACCCCAAACCCACCCAAAAACAAGGCAGGGGAGTAGCTGAACCATCCAGAGCCCTCTACTCACCAAAGCCCTAGGCAAATCACACTCCTCTCCTTTCCACATGCAAACTAGGCTGTCCAACACTCAGAGGCCTTATATAGGTCAGGGAAAGGCCCAGAAGCCTCTGGGATCATAAAGGGGTAGTGCCTCTTCACCCCACTTAGCGACACCTGGGGGGAAAAGATGGGCAGCTATGGATAGGAGCACATTGTCAGCTGTGTGACTTTGGGCAAGTCACTTAACTTCTCTGGACCTCAGTGTTCTCAACTGTAAAATGGGGATTAAGACTGTGAGCCCCACGTGGGACAACCTGATTACCTTGTATCCCCCCAGCCCTTTGAACAGTGATTTGCATATAGTAAGAGCTTAACAAATGCCATCATCATCATTGCCAAGCAGTGTGAAGCAGCTTGGCCTAGTAGAAAGAGCACAGGCATGGGGAACAGAGAACCTGGGTTCTAATTCCTCTTATGCCACTTGTCTGCTTTCTGACCTGGGCAAGTCACTTCGCTTCTCTATGACTCAGTGACCTCAGCTGTAAAATGGGGGTTAGGACTGTGAGTCTCATGTGACAGGGACTGTATCCAACCAGATTATCATGTATTCATTCATTCAATCATATTTATTGAGCACTTACTGTGTGCAGAGCACTGTACTAAGCTCTTGGGAAGTACAAGTTGGCAACATATAGAGACGGTCCCTACCCAACAGTGGGCTCACAGTCTAGAAGGGGGAGACAGAGAACAAAACAAATTAACAAAATAAAATAGAATAAATATGTACAAATAAAATAAATAAATAAATAAATAAATAAATAGAGTAATAAATACGTACAAACATATATACATATATACAGGTGCTGTGGGGAGGGGAAGCAGGTAAGGCGGGGGGCTACAGATGTGAGCCCGTTGTTGGGTAGGGACCATCTTCTACCCCAACACTTAGTAAAGTGCCTTGCACAAAGTAAGAGCTTAAATACCATTAAAAAAATTGTAAAACAAATAGGGCTTAAGCAAACCTGGAATCTGAATTTGGTGTTGGACACCAAGAAACTGTTGAGTAAATATTGCTTCAGGGCATGTCCAACCTGATTATCCTGTATCTATCCCAGCGCTTAGTACATCCTCAGAGATTGCTCCTGTGGTGGGGAGTCAGGGGTAATAGCGACAGAGGACTTGGGTGTCAAAGGTTGTGCGTTCTAATCCCAGCTCTGCCACCTGTCTGCTGTGTGACCCTGGGCAAATCAGTTCTGTGTGCCTAAATTACCTCATCTGTAAAATGGTGATTGAGACTGTGAGCCCCATGAGGGACAGGGACTGTGTCCAACCTGATTACCTTATATCTACGCCAGCACTTAGAACAGTGCTGGCTTAACGAATACCATAATTATTATTAGTATTCCCTTCTCCCTATATTGTGATCAGTCTATCATATTTATTAATCAGTTGTATTGATTGATCACTCACCATGTGCGGAACACAGTACTAAGAGCTTGGGAGAGTGAGATATAACAGAGATGGTAGACATGTACCTTGCCCACAGTGAGCTTACAGTCTAGAGGGGGAGATAGACATTAATATAAATAAATTATGTATTAGTCCTGTGGGGCTGAAGGAGAGGTGGATAAAGGGAGAAAATTTAATGAACATGACTTTGTGCAAAACACTAGGCCAAGCTCTTGGGAGTTGGCAGAAATGTTCTCTGACCTCTACCTTTTATTCTCAGCTCAGAACTTTAAAGCTCTCAGTCAACTTGCCCCCTCTTACCTCAGCTCACCTCTCTCCTATTACAACCCAGCCCACACATTTCACTCCTCTAATACTAACCTCCTCACTGTCCCCTCTAGACTGTAAACTCGTTGTGGGCAGGGAATGTGCCTGTTTATTTTTATATTGTACTCTCCCAAACACTTGGTATAGTGCTTTGCAAACATTAAGTGCTCAACAAATACAATTGAATGAATGAATGAATGTACCTCGAGCTCTTCTACATCGCGGCTGACCTCTTGCCCATGTCTTGCCTCTAGCCTGGAACGCCCTCCCACTTCAAATCTGACAGACGATTACTCTCCCCACCTTCAAAGCCTTACTGAAGGCACATCTCCTCCAAGAAGCCTTCCCAGACTAAGCCCTCTTTACCTTTTCTTCATCCCTCTTCTGCGTCACCCAGAGTTGCTCCCTTTATTCATCCCCCCTCCCAGCCCCATGGCACTTATGTACATATCTGTAATTTATTTATTTATATTGATATCTGTCTCCCCCTCTAGACTCTAAGCTTGTTGTGGGCCGGTAATGTGTCTGCTATGTTGTACTCTACCAATCACTGGGTACAGTGCTCTGCACATAGTAAGCTCTCCATAAATACATTCATTCAATTGTATTTATTGATCGCTTACTGTGTGCAGAGCACTGTACTCAGTGATTGGAAGAGTATACTACAACAATAAACAGACACATTCCCTGCCCACAAAGAGCTTATAGTCTAGAAGAGGGGAGACATATCAATACAAATAAATAAATGACAGATATGTACATAAGTTCTGCGGGGCTGAGATGAGGGGAAGAGCAAAGAGAGCAAGTCAGGGTGATGCAGAAGGGAGCAGGAGAAAAGGAAATTGGGGGCCTTAGTCTGGGAAGGCCTCTTGGAATATGGCTTTGAAGACGGGGAGAGTCATTGTCTGTCGGATTTGAGGAGGGAGGGCGTTCCAGGCCAGAGACAGGATGTGGGCTGGCTCAGGATCTTTGCGCCAATTTAGCGTCTTTCCCCTTACTACTTCTTGTTGCAAGTTTGTACATATCCTTTCACAGATTATACTATGTGGGCAATATTCTTCCTCCTAATTGTAAATTATTTTTTGTTCATCTCTCCTGCTAGATTGTAGGCTTCCTGTGGACAGGAATTATGTTTTCTTCTATCATACTCCCCCAGGCACTTAATATAGTGCTTTGCACACAGTAGTTGCTCAATCAATACTATTGATCGATTAACTGGTTGAGTTTCTAAAGTGGCTTCCACCCGTTTTCTCCACTGTCCCTTTCATCTTGATCTCTTTTTCTCCCTCTCTTATCTCCTCTTCAGTTCTCCAGTTCTTTCCATCTGTCTTTGTCAATCTTTCCTACTTCATTTTGTGTATTTTTTTGTCTCTGGGCCTACTCCCAGCTCTGGAAAATACGGTCATCTTATACTTGACCACAATATTTTGGTCAAGTTTACGTAAACATTAATTTGGCCCATCTTAGAATCCTTTCCGATCTCCCTGGTCTTCTGTTCAATGTTTAAATTCATGATGTCAAACAACTACTTTGAAAATCCTCCCTTTTTTTTTAAGCTTCCCTCTTTATGATGGGTAATTGAAAGTCCTCTTTTTCCTAAATCATTGATGGGGCCACTAGCATGCGACTGAATGTAATTTGAAACTAAATCCATAAAGGAAAATCACGTACAAACCCACTATTTTTTCCTCCTGTTCTTCAAGCCGCATCCTGCTTCCCAGATCAGTGGCTAACTAAAGGCCGATAAGAAACAATGGAAGGTTTCAGGACGCGGCCTGGAGCTGAGCGAAGGGGATGGTTGGAGTGTAAATACAAGAAGATGGCTCTGCTGCCCTTTGGGAATGGTTTTGTGTTAGATCATCCTTCTGCCTTCAAGTCTTCTGCTACTATTTCTGCTTCCCTGTTAGCTGCTGGGACAAGTTGGTCAAAGCTCCTCTATAAATCACTTTTCCCATTCCAGTAGCATCATGGCTTTTATAATGGAAATTCTGAGGTTTCTGTGGGTAAAAGAGGACATTTTGGACGCATCATTTTCTGTTTCCTCATTTCCGTCTTTCCAGTTTTGGGGATTATTTTGCCTTTTCCTCTTATTCAAACTTTCAGCTTTATAGTCGCCTTTGTCTCGTAGATTCTCCCAGTGAAATATAAATGTCACAGAATAGGATCTAAGTTTCATTTCTCTCTAAAACCAACACAAATGACTTAAAGCAAATGTCTCTCATGCTGTGGTCCCTGAATTGTGTGGATTTTAGGCTTTTCCTCACAGCTCTTTGATAAATTCCCCTTCCTTTGTGGCCTCTTCAATCACAAACATTGTAATGAAGAGACTCTGGTTAAAACTAAATTAATTTCTCTTTGACCCTAAATGATTTATCGACTCTAGGCCCCAACTACACTAATTCCCAACCCACCTGGAAACCATCTCACTTGCTTTCCATATGCTGTTGTTTCTTAAGTGCTATAAGTATATTGCATCACAAATAAACCTCAAAAATCTCCAGTGGCTACCAATCAATCTGCGCATCAGGCAGAAACTCCTTACCCTGGGCTTCAAGGCTCTCCATCACCTCGCCCCCTCCTACCTCACCTCCCTTTTCTCCTTCTACAGCCCAGCCCGCACCCTCCACTCCTCTGCCGCTAATCTCCTCACCATACCTCGTTCTCGCCTGTCCTGCCATCGACCCCTGGCCCACATCATCCCCCGGGCCTGGAATGCCCCTACCTCTTGCCCATCTACCAAGCTAGCTCTCTTCCTCCCTTCAAGGCCCTACTGAGAGCTCACCTCCTCCAGGAGGCCTTCCCAGACTGAGGCCCCTTCCTTCCTCTCCCCCTCCGCCCCCCTCTCCATCCCCTCCATCTTACCGCCTTCCCTTCCCCACTGCACCTGTATATATGTATATATGTTTGTACATATTTGTTACTCTATTTATTTATTTATTTATTTTACTTGTACATATCTATTCTATTTATTTTATTTTGTTAGTACATTTGGTTTTGTTCTCTGTCCCCCTTTTAGACTGTGAGCCCACTGTTGGGTAGGAACTGTCTCTATATGTTGCCAACTTGTACTTCCCAAGTGCTTAGTACAGTGCTCTGCACACAGTAAGCGCTCAATAAATATGATTGATGATGATGATGATGATGATAAACCATTTGAAATTCTTTATTTAGGGTGGTTTAGAAATGGCTCCAGTAGAGTGAGAAAATAAATGAGCAGGCAACGGCTGATATTCACAATAGGAAGCAGAGTAGCCTCATGGACAGAACACAGGGCTGGGAGTCAGGAGACCTGGGTTCTAGTCCCTGTTAATAATAATAATTGTGGCATTTGTTAAGCACTTACTACATGCCAGGCACTGTTCTAAGCACTGGGGTAGATACAAGATAAGCAGGTTGGGCATAGTCCCTGTCCCATATAGGGTTTGCAGTCTTAATACCCATTTCACAGATGAGGAAACTGAGGCACAGAAAAGCTAAGTGACTTTTCCAAGGTCACACAGCAGACAAGTGGCAGAGCTGGGAAGAGAACCCAGGTCCTCTAACTCCCAGACCCGGGCTCTATCCACTAAGCCACACTGCTTCTTGTGGCCTCCCTAGACTGTAGACTCCCTAGACTCCCTTCCCTGTGGGAAGATAATGTGTTTACCAACTCCGTTGCATTGTATACCATACTTAATACAGTGCTCTGCATGCAGAAAGTGCTCAATAAATGCCACTGATTGGTAAAATCCAAGTTCAGAGGTGACACAGAAAAGAAAGGAAATAGCAGAAATGTGGTTTAGATGGGGAAGGCCTCTGGGGAGAACTGGGATTTTAACAAGGCTTTGAAGCTGGTGTGAGTGGTGGTCTGCTGTTACCCCGGAGGGGAGGGGAGTTTCAGGCCCAGAGGCAGGACATGAGCAAGACATCGGTGGTGAGGTAGAAGAAACAGCGTGGCTCAGTGGAAAGAGCACAGGCTTTGGAGTTTGGTCATGGGTTCAAATCCCTGCTCCGCCAACTGTCAGCTGTGTGACTTTGGGCAAGTCACAACTTCTCTGTGCCTCAGTTATCTCATCTTTAAAATGGGGGTTAAAACTGTGAGCACCCCATGGGACAATCTGATTACCTTGTAACCTCCCCAGCGCTTAGAACAGTGC
Organism: Tachyglossus aculeatus; assembly: GCF_015852505.1. NCBI lineage: Eukaryota > Metazoa > Chordata > Mammalia > Monotremata > Tachyglossidae > Tachyglossus > Tachyglossus aculeatus. Next base: position 19,284,130 of record NC_052084.1, on the reverse strand, counting down.
TTTCCACATAGTAAGCGCTTAACAAATATCATCATTATTATTATTATTATTATCAAGGTCCAGGTGAGTGGGTTTGGCTTTAGAGGAGTCAAGGGAGTATGTTGGGCTGTAGTAGGAATCAGGGAGTGAGGGAAGATTTGAAGGGCTTAGTATTAAAAGTTAAGGAACAGAGCAAAAAAGATGGATCTACATTTGAATATCAAGAAAACAAAGCTCACGGAGTGCAATAGGGTAAATATACACAATCCCTGTCCTAGAGGAGCTTACCAATACAAGAGAGGAAGGGAGGTTTGGGAGTAAACATTAAAATAAATTAGAGGTAGGAGGAAGCAACAGAGGTTTTAAAATAGCAATAAATATCATTTATAAAATTAATGCGCTTAAGTCTGTAGGGATGGAGCAGGAAGCAGGAGTGTAAGGAAGCAGCGTAGCTCAGGGTAAAGAGCCTGGCTTTGGAGTCAGAGGTCCTTGGTTCGAATCCCGGCTCCACCACATGTCTGTTGTGTGACCCTTGGGCAAGTCACTTAACTTCTCTGAGCCCTCAGTTATCTCATCGTAAAATGGGGATTAAGACTGTGAGCCCCACGTGGGACAACTGATCACCTTGTATCTCCCCCAGTGCTTAGAACAGTTGCTTGGCACATAGTAAGTGGTAACAAATGCCCTATCATTATTATTATTATTATTATGGAGAGTGACTACCTAAAAGTGACTACCTGAGAAGCAGTGTGGCCTTGTGGATAGGACACAGTCCTGGGAGTCAGAAAGGACCCCTGGGTTCTAATGCTGGCCCCACCACTTGTCTACTGTGAGATTTTGGGTGAGTCCCTTTCAGAGCCTCAGTTATCTCTAACTGTAAAATGGGCATGAAGATTGTGAGCAGCATGTGGAGACAAGGATTGTGTCCGACTTGATTAGCTTTTATCTAACCCAGTTCTTAGTACAGTGCTTAGCACATAGTAAGTGCTTGACAAATACAAATAAGTCCTTAAGGGATGATGGGCTCTCTATCACCACACCCCCCTCCTACCTCACCTCCCTTCTCTCCTTCTCCAGCCCAGCCCGCACCCTCCGCTCCTCTGCCGCTAATCTCCTCACCGTGCCTCGTTCTCGCCTGTCCCGCCATCGACCCCCGGCCCACGTCATTCCCTGGGCCTGGAATGCCCTCCCTCTGCCCATCCGCCAAGCTAGCTCTCTTCCTCCCTTCAAGGCCCTACTGAGAGCTCACCTCCTCCAGGAGGCCTTCCCAGACTGACTCCCTTCCTTCCTCTCCCCCTCATGCCCCTCTCCATCCCCCCAGTCTTACCTCCTTCCCTTCCCCACAGAACCTGTATATATGTATATATGTTTGTACATATTTATTACTCTATTTATTTATTTATTTATTTTACTTGTACATATCTATTCTATTTATTTTATTTTGTTAATATGTTTAGTTTTGTTCTCTGTCTCCCCCTTCTAGACTGTGAGCCCACTGTTGGGTAGGGACTGTCTCTATATGTTGCCAACTTGTACTTCCCAAGCACTTAATACAGGGTTCTGCACACAGCAAGTGCTCAATAAATACGATTGATTGATTGATTGATGAGGATTCAAATGCACATGTGATTCTGTAGAGAGAGAAAAAAGGATGGGGAAATGAGAGATTAGTCAGATGAAAATGTAAGCCCATCCTCTAGACTGTTAGCTCGTTGTGGGCAAGAAATGTATCTGTTATTATATTATGTTCTCCCCTGCACTTAATACAGTGATTTGCACACAGTAAGCGCTTAGTAATATGACTGAACAAACAGATAAATGAATGTGGGGTGACCCCAAGGCTATGGACCTACAGTATAATCTGGGCTTTGCCCACTCATGAGAAACATGGTAAGATGAAGGATTCAGAAATTCAAAATCTTTCCCAACACGTTGCTCTCCCTGACCATGAACAGGGCAGAGAGTGAGGCAGTGAGGGACGTGGACAATGCAAATTCCTTGAGGCCACGGACCATGTCTACCAACTCAAATGCATTGTGCTCTCCCAAGCAAACTGAAGTACTCGACCGATATACCAAAAATGCCCTTAGAGATGCCCGATCCTGGAATTTATTGAGTATATTTATTATTTTGACAGGCTTTATATCCAGATGACAAAACTATGTTAAACAATTACTTTCACTGAAAACTGAGAAAAGTAAGGGTTTTTTTTCTTTCTGCTTTTTTTTCAGCTTCCTTGTAATTATTACAGCAAACTGTTTGAGAAATAAACTTATATTTGGTATTTGCCAAATAAAAAAAATTACATTTGAAGAATTCCAGCATTACCCAAAGTATCAATCTGGGTTGTATTAAAGATGATAAATGCCTTAAGTCAGGAGCAGGGAGGAACCACTAAAAGTAAAATAAATAAATACATTTTTTAAAAAACCATAAAAAGCCAATGTGGCATTTATGCAGCTGAGGAAAATGGCAGCTATAATTACCATGAGGCTGACAAAATTTGCAGAATTTAGAGTATTTCAAATAAGGAAAGAACATTATCTAGGTCCCTGTAATTCAATTAGGTACTGAGTGAGCTGGGGAAAATGATGCTAGAGGAAAAAAGGAAAAAAGAAAGTGGCATATCCAACTAACCCTCAAACCAAAGACATTGCAAAAGTGTGACAGTACCGACCGCTGTTAGTCATTCTTTGGTGATACAGGAATGAAGATCACTGGAATGACAGTTTAATGGGTTGTTTAATTTTTTTTTCCTTTGCCCTGAGATTCATTTTTTGTGGTTTTGAGAGTATGAGAAGCAACGAGGTCTAGCGGAAAGAGCCTGGGCCTGGAAGTCGGAGGACCTGGGTTCTAGTCTTGGCTCTGCCACTTGTCTCTTGTATGACCTTGAGCAAGTCATTTCACTTCCCTGTGCCTCAGTCACCTCCTGTGTAAAATGGGGATTAAGACTGTGAGTCTCATGTGAGGCAAGGACTACGTCCAACCTCATTAGCGTGTATCTATCCTGTGCTTAGTACAGTTCCTGGCACACAGTAAGTGCTTAACAAATACCATTAAAATGTGTACCACCAAGATGTGTTCTATGTGCAACTCTGTATGATCTATTTTAAATGTATTGCATGATTTCCCATAAATATGCTTTGGGCCTTCACCAATCAATCAATCAATCATATTTATTGAGCGCTTACTGTGTGCAGAGCCCTGTACTAAGTGCTGGGAAGTACAAGTTGGCAACATATAGAGACAGTCCCTACCCAACAGTGGGCTCACAGTCTAGAAGGGGGAGACAGAGAACAAAACCAAACATATTAACAAAATAAAATAAAAAGAATAGATATGTACAAGCAAAATAAATAAATAAATAAATAAATAGAGTAATAAATATGTACAAACATATATACATATATACAGGTGCTGTGGGGAAGGGAAGGAGGTAAGACGGGGGATGGGGGAAGAGGGGGAGAGGAAGGAAGGGGCTCAGTCTGGGAAGGCCTCCTGGAGGAGGTGAGCTCTCAGTAGGGCTTTGAAGGGAGAAGAGAGCTAGCTTGGTGGATGGGCAGAGGGAGAGCATTCCAGGCCTGGGGGATGACGTGGGCCGGGGGTCGATGGAGGGACAGGCGAGAATGAGGCACGGTGAGGAGATTAGCGGCAGAGGAGCGGAGGGTGCGGGGTGGGCTGTAGAAGGAGAGAAGGGAGGTGAGGTAGGAGGGCCTTCCCAGACTGAGCCCCTTCCTTCCTCTCCCCCTCTTCCCCCTCTCCATCCCCCCCATCTTACCTCCTTCCCTTCCCCACAGCACCTGTGTATATGTATATATGTTTGTACATATTTATTACTCTATTTATTTATTTATTTATTTTACTTGTACATATCTATTCTATTTATTTTATTTTGTTAGTATGTTTGGTTTTGTTCTCTGTCTCCCCCTTTTAGACTGTGAGCCCACTGTTGCGTAGGGACTGTCTCTATATGTTGCCAATTTGTACTTCCCAAGCGCTTAGTACAGTGCTCTGCACATAGTAAGCGCTCAATAAATACGATTGATGATGATGAGGGGGCGAGGTGATCGAGAGCCTTGAAGCCGAGTGTGAGGAGTTTCTGCCTGATGTGCAGATTGATTGGTAGCCACTGGAGATTTTTGTGGAGGGGAGTAACATGCCCAGAGCATTTCTGGACAAAGACAATCTGGGCAGCAGCATGAAGTATGGATTGAAGTGGGGAGAGACACGAGGATGGGAGATCAGAGAGAAGGCTGATGCAGTAGTCCAGACGGGATAGGATGAGAGCTTGAACGAACAGGGTAGCAGTTTGGATGGAGAGGAAAGGGCGGATCTTGGCAATGTTGCGGAGCTGAGTCCGGCAGGTTTCGGTGACGGCTTGGATGTGAGGGGTGAATGAGAGAGCGGAGTCGAGGATGACACCAAGTTTGCGGGCTTGTGAGACAGGAAGGATGGTAGTGCCGTCACCACTACTGAGTCACTAGAAAGGAGGTAGCCCTGAATTCCACCAATGCCCCAATTATTATGGTATCCATTAAGAGCTTACTACATGTCAGGCACTGTACCATGTTCTGCGGTAGATACAAGCTAATCAGGTTGGACACAGTTCCTGATCCACCAGGATCTCACAGTCTAAATAGGAGGGGGAACAGGTATTTAATCCTCATTTTATTGCTGAAGAAACTGAGGCACAGAGATGTTGAGACTTACCCAAGATCACACAGCAAGCTGTTGACAGAGCCAGAATTAGAACCCAAGTCATCTGACTCCCAGGCCCATGTTCTTTCCACTGGGAGAAGCAGCATGACCTAGTAGATAGAGCACAGGTCTGGGAATCAGAAGGACCTGGGTTCTAATCCTGGCTTTGACACTTGTCTGCTGTGTGACCTTGGGCAGGTCATTTAACTTAATAATAATAATAATAATGGCATTTATTAAGCACTTACTATGTGCAAAACACTGTTCTAAGCACTGGGGAGGTTACAAGGTAATCAGGTTGTCCCATGGGGGGCTCACAGTCTTAATCCCCATTTTACAGAAGAGGTAACTGAGGCACAGAGAAGTTAAGTGACTTGCCCAAAGTCACACAGCTGACAATTGGCAGAGCTGGAATTTGAACCCATGACCTCTGACTCCAAAGCCCGTGCTCTTTCCACTGAGCCATACTGCTTCCCTGTGCTTTAGTAACCTCATCTATAAAATGGGGATGAAGACGGTGAGCCCCATGTGGGACAGGGACTGTGTCCAACCCGATTTACCTGTATCCACCCTACCGCTTAGTACAGTGCCTGGCACATAGTAAGTGCTTAACAAAATATCACTATTATTATTACTAGGCCATTCTGCTTCTTTCTCCAAGGGGTAATTTACTCTTCCTCCTCCTTTTCTTGCTGCTCCTGCTGCTCTGAGACCTTCACCGCCATCACCGCAGCTCATGAGTTCCCTCCTACCCTTCAGATGCCAGGATAAATCCCTCCCAGGTTGTGAGGTAATGCCCTGTGGTAACGTACCATTAGGGCATGTAACTTTACATTCAGGGCTGTCAGAAAGTCCTAATTCACAAACGTCTACCTGACACAGCACTCTCCAAAGCCTACCCACACCCTGATCCTTGACTATCCCACAAAAACACCTTATCCCTAGATCCCTCCTGAATTCAGCAATGTTTGTGGAAAATTCTCCCCCTGACATCGTAAACTGATTTTTATTTTCCTTTAAAAAAAAAACAAACACCTTACAAAATGCTTCTCCAGGAAGCTAGAGTAAACCAACGCAGGTAAGCTAATACTGAAGGAAGTGAGAACCCTTCTTGTTGAATTAAGCACTTGGCAGCATTTCCTATGAGTTGTAAAATACATCTAATCATTTCAGCGTACTTACTCGGCCATCAATTACAAAATCCCCTGGCAGGCCCTAGCAATGCCCTTGCGTATTATTATTAATTAATACCTACTTGTAGCAAAAGTGTTGACAATAAGTTTCTAAAACCCAAGAGTTTGACATTTCACAGGGTAATTGGGCATAACCAAGAAGCTTTCCAGCAGGTTGTTAGAAGCAAATTAACACTCAGGAAAGCTTGGAATAATTTAACCATTCCCCGACTTAAGAAACCAGGCCTTATGGCCCAAGATCTCTGTGTAGGGGATGGGGCTGAATTTGGCATGGTAGTCACATTCTTGACTAAAGCAATTCTGCTGAAAATGGCCAATTGTCAAAGTTTTTGTTACTCTGGTGACCAGGTGTGTGGTAAAGACCCAGCACCTGGCCTCCAGCCTTCCAACGGGAATTTGGCTTTATTCACCATTCAGGGAATTGGTTTATAAAGTAATTGAGCCAAGTGCAGTTCCTGTGATTAGAAGGTTGTGTGCATTTAGTCTAGCGATATGGGAAATTAAAGCAAACTGGTGACAAAGGTTAAGGAGAGCACAGCATGTGTTATCAATCAACCAACGGTATTTATTGAGCACTTACTGTGTGCAGAGAACTGTACTAAGCACTTAGAACAACACAACAGAGTTGGTAGACATATTCTCTGCCCATAACAAGCTTGCAGTCTAAAGTACAGTACAACAGAGTATGTGTATTGACATGAATAGATTTTGTGCAGGCCTAATGATAATAATAAGATTTGTAAATCTTTAGTTCTCTGACGTGTCCTTTCCTGATAGTACTTTATTGCCTGTGTATTTGCCTCTAGTACTTTTGGAATGTTTTACGAAGTAGAAATAGCTACCTGACCTTTTTTTATATAATAGGAGGGGAGGAGAAAGAGGAGGAGAAGGAGGTGGAAGAGGAGGAGGAGGAAGAGGAGAAAAAGGTGGTGGAGGTGGAAGAGAAGAAGGAGGAAGAGGAGAAGAAAAAGGAGGAGGAGAAAGAGGAGTAGGAGTAGCAAGGGGAGAAAGAGAAGGAAGAGGAGAAGGATGAGGAGGAGGATTTATTGAGCACACACTGGCCACAACACAATGTACAAAATTCCTTAGAAGGTACAAAACAGACAAGAGACACATCACTGCCCACGGAGAGCTTTACATTATAAGACGGAGGCAGACATAGCAGTCTGGACTCCAGCTCAGAAGGTCAACCCTTTCCCATTGTTTCCCAACTCTGCCATTTTTTTCATAGAAATCCCCCATCTTACTGTAGGCTGAACATGACCCAGACAGTATTTAGCAACAATAGTGTTATGTCTGGGTCCAGGTGGGCTTGGGAGTCACTAGAACTTGGGTTCTGTAATCAGCTTACCTGCCTGCTGTGTGACCTTGAGGAAGTTCCTTGATTTCTCTGTGCCTCAGTTGTCTCAACTATACAATGGGGATTAAACACCTCCCTCCCACTTAGACTGTGAGTCCCACGTGGGACAGGGACTATGTCTGACCTGATTATCTTGTATCTACCTCAGAGTTCATAACATAGTATGTACCTTAAAAGGCCATATTATTATTATTATTATTATTATTACTATTACTATTCTTATTATTTTGAGTGGGTCCCACCCAACATAATTGGGGTCCTATTCCTTGGTCTCAGGGACTCAGTTGGTTTTACCAGAGGCAGATGTAATCCTAGCATCTTGAAGAAAGATGTATCAACCTTCACACATTCCTCACTAGCAACTGCCAGCATGTAGCCCCTCTCCAATCAATCAATCAACAAATCAGTCAGTGGTATTTATTGAGTGCTTACTATGTGCAGCGCACTGGACTAAGCACTTAAGAGACTTATCTCACCCTTGCCAACAAGTTCCTCCTCGCTCTGAAATGCATATTATTGGAGACATTAACTTTGAAAAGCTTCCTGAAAGTATTGCACTTGTGTGGTTTTCAAGGTTTCCTGAGAACAGGAATATGAGCTGTTCAAAATGTAAAGTTAGCGTTATTTCATCATTCTAGAGGGCAATACATGGTTTCCTTTCTGAAGAAGAAAGTCAGACATTTGCTACATTTTCTCTGAACAGCATCATGTCCTGTGTTTCACAGACTTGCAACACTAGTGGAATTCTTTGGGAGAAGCAGCCTGGCCTAGTGGGTGGGTTGGGAGACAAAAGACCTGGGTTCTAGTCCCGGCTCTGCCTGCTGTGTGTAAATAAATTTGCTTAACTTCTCTGTGCCTCAGTTTCCTCATCAGTAAAATAGGGACTATGATTAATACCTGCCATCCGGGTGTTTAGACTGGTCGTCCCTTGTGAACGTCAGTGACTGAGTCCTACTGATTTATCGGGTATCTAACACTGTTTAGTACAGTGCTTTGACTCACAGGAAAGCACTTAATGGTGTGATTATTCTTTGCCATCCTAAATAGCTGATGTTTCTAGACCTGGCAGTGGGGGCTCCTAAGGTAAAGGTGGGGAGATTAATCAGAGCTGCAAACCTAGATGGCCGAGGAACCAGGGGAAAGGAGAAGGCTTTTTCCAATGAAGAGGAAAGTGCTATGATTTACTGGGAGGGTGACAATAGTAGGAGGGAAAAATCCAAAAGAAATTTTGGGGAACACACCTCTACTACCATTACCCCTCCTAGGCTGGAAGGCCTCACTGGTTGGGCAAGGAATGTGTCTAATTTTATTTTTGTATTGTACTCTCTCCAAGAGTTTAGTGCAGTGCTCTGCACATAGTAAGCGCTCAATAAATACAACTGATTGATCCTGGTATTTCAGTCTCTTCAGCCAATTTCCACTTGGGAACTCTGTCTGAGTCAGAGATGGTGGCCCTGGTGAAAATACTTGAGAAGCAGTGTGGCTAGTGGAAAGAACATAGAACTAGAAGTCAGAGGACCTGGGTTCTAATCTACTTGCCTGTTGTGTGACCTTAGGCAAGTCACCTGGCTTCTCTGGGCCTCAGTTTCCTCAACTGTAAAATGGAAAGTCAATACCTGTTCTCCGTCCTACTTAGACTGTGAGCCCCATGTGGCACCATTTTTTTTCATGGTATTTGTTAAGCACTTACTATGTACCAAGCGCCAGACCTGCTATCTTGTATCCACTCCAGTGTTTAGTACAGTGCCTGGCACATAGTAAGCGCTTAACAAATACCACAATTATTATTATTATTATTGTTATTATTATCAGTATGAATAACTCCACTGGATTTGCCCAAACTGCCAGAAAAAAGTGACTCAACTCGTCATAAATGTCTGAAGAATTCCAGCAAAGGAGTTTAAATGGTATTAAACCAATTACTCTTTCTGGGGAAGAAATTTGGTCACTAAATGGAGTGGATTAAACACCAGGGTTGGTTATGTTAGGAAGGTGCCAGCAACAGATTTTTCTTTGTGGACTCGCAAACTTATCCTATTATTTCCCCTGCTGCTCATGAGGATACAGCACATTATCCACCTGTAAATAAGGGTGGGGTATTTTGCATTCTTCTACCATACCCTTTGAAGTTTTCTGAAAGTAATTTGTCTTGAGCAAGGGACTGTTTTCACGATCAAAGGAAATGGAAAGACACAATGCATTAAGTAAAGAATTACACAAACTACACACAAAGCCCCAGGAAACATGTCATATCTTCAGAGGTTGGGGAAAGGAAAATTGAATTCTTCACATACTACCCGGGGATTATTCTTTTCTGCTTGCTGGTCCTGTTCCTTTTCACTCCACCTGTCATGCAAAAAAAACCTGTTTTACTGCCCTAAAGGAAGTTAGGTTTGAACAAAGCTGAGCTGCTGATATAAGGGGGGTGGGGGGGGTGTGGGGGGGGAGAATGCTCTGCTCAAAACTAGAGGGACTGTTGGACTCTATCTCATGAGCAGGGAAGGGAAAGAGAAGGAGGAGAAAGAAAAAGAAAAAAGTATTTCAATTAAGGATGACGCCCAACTCTTCAGACTGAGGGACTGGGGCATATAAAAATACCTAAAAGCCCAGCGAAAGCAGATATTATCTGGTTATCAAGGGCGGGGAACGTTTCTACCAACTCAATTGTTCACTCTCAAGTGCTTAGTATAGTGCTCTGCACACAGTAAGCACTCATTAAATATGATTGATTGATTGAAGGAGCCAGGAGGTGAGAAAAAAAAGTAGAAGAATGGCCCCAAACAATAATAATTGTAACATCTCTTAAGTGTTTATTATGGGCCAAAAACTGTGCTAAGCACTAGGGCATCTACAAAACAATCAGATCCGACTGCATTCCAATCCCACACAGGGCTCCCAGTCGAAGCAAGAGGGAGAGCAGGGATTTAATCCTCATTTAATCCTCAGGATTAGAACCCAGGTCCTCTGACTCCCAGGTCCACGCTCTTCCATTAGGCCACTCTGCTTCTGTCTGTTTAGGTTGGCAGGGTGAATTCTGAATCAGTCACTTCCAATAGACTGAAACCATTGGTCCCACAGGGAAAAAATCCTGGCTTTTGGAGAACTACTCAAGATTAAGTATTTGGTGAGCAATGAATGAATGTTTTGAAGTTTAAAACATGCCAAAATGGTATCGGAATGCTGTGCTTGACCTGCTAACTAAATCAGTGGAAACAACCCATTAGCTTTCCTGATACTTTAGGTCTGCCCGAGCAAATGTGTTTTTAAAGATCATTTTCCAGGGGAAAGATTCCTCTTTTGGCTTGAATATAACCTGAAAAAGAGCATGTGCTAATGGAAAGAGCATGGGCCTGAGAGCAAGAGAACCTGGGTTCTGATCCCAGCTAATTGTTCACTATGTGATTTTGGGCAACTTACTTCACTTCTCTGTGCCTCAGGTTCCTCAACTGCAAAATGGGGTTTAAACACCTGGTCTCCTTCCTACTTAGACTGTGAGCTCCAGATGGGACAGGGACTATGGCTGACCTGATTAACCTGTATCGACCACAGCGCTTAGAACAGTGCTCGACAAATAATGAGAGTCTTTTGCCTAGTGGATAGAATATGGACCTGGGAGTCAGAAGGACCTGGGTTCTAATCCTGGCTCTGCCCTTGTCTGCTCTGTGACCTTAGGCAAGTCACTTCACTTCTCTGTGACTCTGTGACTCTGTGACTCATCCATAAAATGGGAATTAAGTTAAGCCCCATGTGGGACATGGACTGTGTACAACCTGATTCCCATATATTCACTCAATCATTGACTCATTCAATCGTATTTATTGAGCCCTTACTCTGGGGGGAGCACTATACTAAGTGCTTGGGAGAGTGTACTACAACAAGATTGTGAGCTCATTGTGGGCTGGAAATGTCACTGTTTATTGTTGTATTGTACTCTCCCAAGTGCTGAGCACAGAGCTCTGCACACAGTAAGAGCTCAATAAATAAGATTGAATGAAAAACGATTGGATGAATGAATGAATAAACAGACGCATTCCCTGCCCACAGCAAGCTTACGATCTAGAGGGGGAGACAGGCATTAATATATATAAATAAATTACCATTACCATAAGTGCTATGGGGTTGGGAATGGGGGATGAATAAAGGGAGCTAGTCAGGGTGACACAGAAGGAAGTGGGAGAAAAGGAAAGGAGGGCTTAGTCAGGGAAGGCCTCTTGAAGGAGATGTGCCTTTGATAAGGCTTTAAGGGAGGGGAATGTTCACGAAGGAATGGCTAAGAAGAGGGTAAGAGCCTAGCCAAACGAGAGAACTGGGAAGTGGGAATAAAGGAAAGTTCAGTCAGGAGTTACACCAGGTGTACCTCAAGGGTAAAGAATGAAAAGTATGAACCCCAAATACTAAGCTCTGGGTAGTCAGTGGAGAATTTAAGAAGCCCGAGGGATGTGGCCATGGAAAGAGAATGTGATCTTGTCAGAGGCATTTTGATTACATTCCGCTGGAGGGGAGTGAGATAAACTGCCACATCTGAAAGGAGATTGTTGCTGTAGTCAAGATGGGAGAGGATTCAGATGTGGATAAGGATTTATCTCAAAGCAGTGTCACAAGGAATGGAACATGCCTGCTCAATGCTCTCCACAACACAGTGGCATCTGATTTTGCATGCCACAAAGGTCTAGCAGCACTGCCATGGGAAAACTAATGGAAATCACTCAAATTTATTGATAATTATAATAATAATTGTGGTATTTGTTAAGTGCTTACTATGTGCCATGCACTTTACTAAACACTATGGTGGAAACAAGCAAATTGGGTTGGACACAGTCCCTGTCCCACATGGAGCCTACAGTCTTAATCCCCATTTCACAGATGAGGGAACTGTGGGCATAGAGAAGTGAGTGACTTGCCCAAGTGTCACACAGCAGACAAATGGCTGAAAACAGGAATAGTATCCGGGTCCTTTCTTGACTCCCGAAGCCTGTTGCTCTTTCTCTAAGTGTTCCTGACCTGACTGTAGACCAGTTTGGCTTAACTACAGATTGGTAATAAAGAGAACTGGTGGTTATTGCACTAATTCACTACATTTTAAGATAGACTCTCAATGCCACCTTGCCTATCAGTCTAGACCCTCTAGTATATAAAAAATACAAAGGCAGCATGACCTAGTAGAGAAAAGAACAGGCCTGGGAGTCGAAGAACTTGAGTCTAACCTCAGCTTTGCCACTTGTCTGCTGTGTGCTCTTGGGCAATTCACTTCACTCATTCATTCAAATCGCATTTATTGAGCGCTTACTGTGTGCAGTAGCACTGTATTAAGCTCTTGGGAAGTACAAGTTGGCAACATATAGAGACGTCCCTACCCAACAGTGGGCTCACAGTCTAGAAAGAGGAGACAGAGAACAAAACAAAACATATTAACAAAATAAAATAAATAGAATATGTACAAATAAAATAAATAGAGTAATAAATACATACAAACATAAATACATATATACAGGTGCCGTGGGGAGGGAAGGAGGTAAGGCGTGGGGATGGGGAGGGGGCGGAGGGAGGGAGGAAGTTGGGGGCCTCAGTTCTCCTGGGCCTCAGTTACCTCATCTGTAAAATGGGGATTAAGTCTATGAGTCTCATGTGGGATGTGGACTCTGTCCATTCTGATTATTGTGTGCGTACTCCAGTGCTTAGTACACATAGTAAACTCTTAAGCAAATACCATTTGTAAAAAAAACAGCATTTTTAAAATCTCAGGTGGTGAGTACTGGATTTTGTGAAACTACTGTTTTTGTTTCAAGTTTGTGTTAGTTTATTTCAGATATCCATATCATTGTCTTCAGATAGTTTTAAAATATTTCAGCCTGGCCCTCTGACTTGAGTCTCTCCATCAGAAAAATCACATTATTAAATGGCATTTTGTTGTTTTGGAATGTGTTTCCGTTCAGCCTATATCTTTTGCCTCTGCTTCTCATTTGTTCCCTTTAGATCTGTTGCCAGTTTGCCTCTCAGCCCCACACTTGTCACTGCCTCCAGACAAACCCATTTAGTCGTTTGTAAAATATAAGATAAAAGTTAGAGAGAGAGACAAAAAGAAAAAAAACAAACCTTAATCTTGAGCAAACAGACTGTATTTTATTTTATTGTTTACTGGGAAAGTAGATATGATTTTCTATCAATTCATTTTACTGTTCACTTTATCAAATACAATGAATGGCTATAATGAATACTCAATGGAGTTACTAAAAGATATTCTATATTTCACAGCATTTTAAAATTCAGAGGGAGAGAACATGAAAAAGTTTCTTCCATGCTCAAAGTAAACCCAAACTGGGCAGAAATCTGCTCTGGAATAAGAAAAAAAAATGCTGAATGGGAGTTCTGGACTTTTTCAATCATATTTGTTAAGCACTTACTATGTGCCAGGCACTGTACTAAGTGTACTAAGTGCTGGGTTATACACAAGCTGATCAGGTTGGACGCAGTCCCTGCTCCATGTGGGGCTCACAGTCTTAATCCCCATTTTACAGATGAGGGAACTAAGGCACAGAGAAATGAAGTGACGAAGTCACCCAGGAGTTAAGTGGCAGAGCTGGAATTGGAACCCAGGTCCTTCTGACTCCTAGGTCCGTCTCTAGCCTCTGGGCCACAAACTCTTATTATGTGTCATGTGTCATGTCAGACCATGCCATTTGCCACTGCCAACTCCCCAAAACTCCACTGGCCCCTAGATTGTAAGCTCACTGTGGGCAGGGAATGTGTCTGCTATATTATTATATTGTACTTTCCCAAGGGTTTATTGCAGGGCTCTGCACATAGTATGCACTCAATAAATATAACTGACTGACCGACTGACTCCCATCCTTTTCCTCTTCCTGACCGCCATCTTTAAATGCTCATTCCCCAATAGCTCCTTCACCTCCACTTTCAATCACACCAATTTATCTCCTAACCTACAAAAACTCTCCCTTTTTCACCTTTACCTTCCTGCTATCACCCCATCCCCCTCCTCCCATCCCTGTGCAAACTCCCTGAACAAGTTGTTTTCTCACAGTCCCCACTTTCTCTTCTGCAAATTCTACCCCATCCTAATCCTCCTCGACCTCTCGGCTGCCTTTATTTATTTATATTAATGTCTGTCTCCCCCTTTAGACTGTAAGCTCATTGTGGGCAGGGAATGTATCTGTTTATTGTTCTATTGTACTCTCCCAAGCCCTTAGTACAGTGCTTTGTGCACAGGAAATGCTCAATAAATACAATTGAATGAATGAATGTAAGAGAACAACTACAATGAAGACAATTACTCCTCTGCCCCACCTCCTGCCAACAAACAGAAATCAGTATTTATTTAGTCAGTGCTTAACAAATACCACAGTTATTATTATTAGGCACCATTAACAGTTTCCCCAAGACGTTAGAGTAAATCTAACCAATCAGCAGGGCCGGTTCATGTCCTTTTGGTGTCCTGAGCTTATGGGAGAGACACAGGAGGCAGTTTAAGCAAGAGGCAAGAAGCAGAATTCAGAAAAAGAAAAGGAGGAATCCAACCACACCCCAAATGGTGTCCCCTGTGATCAATCAGTGGTATTCATCTTGACTGTCTCTCCTCCAATCCACTTGTCCACCTTTCCCCACGGGCTTGGAACTCCCTCCTCCTTCATATCTGACAATCCACTGCTCTCCCCATCTTCAAAACGCTCCTAAAATCACATAATAATAATTAATTGTGGTATTTGCTCTTACTATTTGTCAGGCACTGTACTAAGCGCTGGAGTGGATATAATCGAATCAGTCTCTGTAATTCATTCATTCATTCATTCATTCAATCGTATTTATTTAGAGCTTACTGTGTGCAGAGCACTACACTAAGCATTTGGAAAGTACAAGTTGGAAACAGAGATGGTCCCTACCCAACAGTGGGCTCACAGTCTAGAAGGGGGAGACAGACAACAGAACAAAACATGTGGACAGGTGTCAAGTCATCAGAATAAATAGAAGGAAAGCTAGATGTACATCATTAACAAAATAAATAGAATAGTAAACATGTAGAAGTAAAATAGAGTAATAAATTTGTACAGACATTATACAGGTGCTGTGGGGAGGGGAAGGAGGTAGGGTGGGGGGATGGGGAGGGGGAGAGGATAAAGGGGGCCTCAGTCTGGGAAGGCCTCCTGGAGGAGGT
The DNA here is from genome assembly GCF_015852505.1 of Tachyglossus aculeatus. Lineage (NCBI taxonomy): Eukaryota > Metazoa > Chordata > Mammalia > Monotremata > Tachyglossidae > Tachyglossus > Tachyglossus aculeatus. Next base: position 19,268,733 of record NC_052084.1, on the reverse strand, counting down.
GAGCTCTCAGTAGGGCTTTGAAGGGAGGAAGAGAGCTAGCTTCGCGAATGTGCAGAAGGAGGGCATTCGAGGCCAGATGGGGGCTCACAGTCTCAATCCCCATTTACAGATGAGGGAATTGATGCCCAGAGAAGTGAAGTGACTTGCCCAAGATCACATAGCAGACAAGTTGGCAGAGGCTACAATAAGAATCCATGGACCTTTTGATCCCAGGCCTGTGCTCTACTACACAATGTTTTCATCTCCAATAGTCCTTCCCAGACTAAACCCTTTTACCCCCCTATCCTCCATCCCCTCTGCATCCACTATGAATTGAGCTGTGTACTCCTTACGCACTTTGATATTCACCCCAACCATGCAGTTCTTACTTAAATATCCTCATACTCTACTATTTCCTTTCTCTATAATTTATTTGAATGCCTGCCTCTTCCTGAAGACGATAAGCTCCTTGAGAGCAGGGATCATATCTACCAACTGTGTCCTATTGCACTTTTCCAAGAGCTTAGCATTGCGCTCTGCCCAATAAACACTGCTGATTGATTGATTGATTTGCAGTCTTAAGATAATGCTGGCAAATTTCTTAAGTATAGCCTCAGTAGCAGTCACCCTTGGGACTGAGGCATTTATAATAAGAGGTCAGTTCAAACAATATGTTTGCATTTAGGGTTTTGCCTTTAATAACCGCACATAACCGTCCAAAGTCCACGGACTAGCTTCATAGGAACAATCATTATGCACATCTCTCTGAAAGTAACTAAAGATACCCTCTCTCCCTCTCCCTCTTCTCTCTAACTCATCTCTCTCTCCCCTCCTCTATCTCTCTCTCCCTGTAACTCTTTTCTGCTTCTCTCTCCCTCTGTCTCTCTCTTTCTCCCCTCTCTTTCCCTGCTGTTGGCTCCTTTGTAGAAGGGATTATCAGCTCAGAGTTTACTTATGGAAAAACATGGCCCTTAGTAAAACAGATAAAATTGTTTGAATACTCCATTTACAATTCCTAGCCATCATTCAAGGCTGGGCCAGTCAAATAGTCATATGAAGCCAGAGACTGATAAAGAAGAGGTCCTAGTGTATTTTTCCCCACCATAGGGGTTGCTTTGCTTCCTTCCTGAATCCCAAGCTGAAATGTCTGAACAACAAAGTATGTCCAAGATGGGAAGGAAACACCTGTATTATAGTACCACATGCATGATGGGAAAACCTTTGACACTTCCTTTATTTCCACAGACTAAAGGCCACCCTAAACTAACAGGTTTGGAGTCTAGCGAGGAACATGCTGGTTTTTGTTTATTCAACTCCAACCACTGACGCAGCTGGAGAAAAAGAAAGAATAGGAAGGGGTCTAATGACCTACCCAATCTTTTTCCCACGTCATTCTCTGGGGCTCAGTAGCCTCCTCTGTAAAGTGGGGATTAAGAGTGTGAGCCCCATGTGAGACTGGGACTGTGGTTAACCTGATTAACTACCCCAGTACTTCTAACAGTACTTGGCACATAGTAAGCACTTAACAAGTACCATGATTCTTCTTCTTCTCCTTCTCCTCCTCCTCCTCCTTCTTCTTCTCCTCCTTCTTCTCCTCCTCCTCCTCCTTTCTTCTTCTTCTTCTTCTCCTCCTTCTCCTCCTCCTCCTCCTCTTCTTCTTCTTCTTCTTCCTCCTCCTCCTCCTTCTTCCTTCTTCTTCTTCTTCTTCCTTCTTTTCTTCTTCTTCTTCTTCTTCCTTCTTTTCTTCTTTCTTCTTCTTCTTCTTCTTCTTCTTCTTCTTCTTCTTCTTCTTCTTCTTCTTCTTTCTTCTTTCTTCTTCTTCTTCTTCTCACTCAACTTCAAAGCTCTCCATCCCCTTGCCCCCTCCTACCTCACCTCCCTTCTCTCCTTCTACAGCCCTGCCTGCACACTGCTCCTCTGCCACTAACTTCCCCACTGTACTTCGTTCTCACCTGTCCCTCCAATGACCCCCGGCCCACGTCCTTCCCCTGTCCTGGAACGCCCTCCCTCCACACATCTGCCAAGCTAGCTCTCTTCCTCCCTTCAAAGCCCTACTGAGAGTTCACGGCCTCCAGGAGGCCTTCCCAGACTGAGCCACCCCTTTTCCTCTCCTCCTGCTTCCCTCTTCCCTACCCACTTCCCCTCCCCACAGCAGTTGTGTATATCTGTACTTATGTACTTTTCAATTTATTTAATGAATGATGTGTATATAACTATAATTCTATTCATTTTGATGGTATTGACACCTGTCTACTTGTTTTGTTTTGTTGTCTGTCTCCCCCTTCTAGACTGTGAGCCCGTTGTTGGGTAGGGACTGTCGCTATATGTTGCCAATTTGTACTTCCCAAACACTTAGTACAATGCTCTGCACCCAGTAAGTGCTCAATAATACGATTGAATGAATGAATGAATGAATAAATATGATTGAATAAAGTAAGTACCCAAGATCCCTGCCCCCAAGGAGCTTACAATCTAGCAGGAGAGACAGATAACAAGAAAAAGTAGAGATAGGTGGAAACAACCATGTATAAGGTAGATGTAAGTGAATAGAGTTCATGGAGATGGGGGTAGGGTGAATATGTGAGTGAACTTTAAGTGAACAGCTTCATTTTACTTCTTAAACTCTTCTCAGCAGGAGAATCAATGCAAGAGTTTCAGTTCCAGATATGAGATTCAGTGGCAAGTGTATACAGGCCTAACTAACACCTTACTGTCTGGACAAACCAACATGATTTTACCAACCCCCAAGGAGCTCTTTTTCTGCATGTTCTTTGCCCTTCCACGCATCTGCCACGGGTTAACCAAGAAGGGGCCAGGAGAAATAATCACCATTCCTTGGGACATTCCTCTAGCTAGCATTTATTGAAACAAAATCTCTATTGTAACCATGATAGAGAATCATTATTACCAGCTTCAATTGATCTAATATCCTTAGCCTGAAAGCATTTCTGAAGGGACCCAACTGTGGAAGAACCGTCTATTCACAAGTACCAGTGCAAGTGAGAAGGAACAGAACCACTTTATGACACAGAGCAAAATCCCAAAAGTCACTTCACCTCTTTCTGATTTGCAAGTCATTCAACTGAATTTATTGAGCACTTACTGTGTGCAGAGCACTGTACTGAGCACTTGGGAAGTACAAATCGGCAACATATAGAGACGGTCCCTACCCAACAACAGACTCACAGTCTAGACACCTCATGAGGGCTCAAATACATCAATCAATCAATCAATCAATCGTATTTATTGAGCGCTTACTATGTGCAGAGCACTGTACTAAGCACTTGGAAGTAACAAAATTGGGCAACACATAGAGACAGTCCCTACCCAACAGTGGGCTCACAGTCTAAAAGGGGGAGACAGAGAACAAAACCAAACATACCAACAAAATAAAATAAATAGGATAGAAATATACAAGTAAAATAAATAAATAAATAAATAGGAGTAATAAATAGTGTGCAACCATATATACAGATATACAGGTGCTGTGGGGGAAGGGAAGGAGGTAAGATGGGGGGATGGAGAGGGGGACGAGGGGGAGAGGAAGGAAGGGGCTCAGTCTGGGAAAGGCCTCCTGGAGGAGGTGAGCTCTCAGCAGGGTCTGTGAAGGGAGGAAGAGAGCTAGCTTGGCGAGATGGGGCAGAGGGGAGGGGCATTCCAGGCCCGGGGGGATGACTGTGGGCCGGGGGTCGATGGCGGGACAGGCGAGAACGAGGTACAGGTGAGGAGATTAGCGGTGGGAGGAGCGGAGGGTGCGGGCTGGGCAGTAGAAGGAGAGAAGGGAGGTGAGGTAGGAGGGGGCGAGGTGATGGACAGCCTTGAAGCCCAGGGTGAGGAGTTTCTGCCTGATGCGCAGATTGATTGGTAGCCCACTGGAGGTTTTTGAGGAGGGGAGTAATATGCCCAGAGCATTTCTGACAAAGATAATCCGTGCAGCAGCATGAAGTATGGATTGAAGTGGAGAGAGACACGAGGATGGGAGGTCAGAGAGAAGGCTGGTGCAGTAGTCCAGACAGGATAGGATGAGAGCTTGAATGAGCAGGGGGTAGCGGTTTGGATGGAGGAGGAAAAGGGCAGATCTTGGCAATGTTGCGGAGCTGAGACCGGCAGGTTTTGGTGACGGCTTGGATGTGAGGGGTGAATGAGAGAGCGGAGTCGAGGATGACACCAAGATTGCGGGCTTGTGAGACGGGAAGGATGGTAGTGCTGTCAACAGAGATGGGAAAGTTCAGGGAGAGGACAAGGTTTGGGAGGGAAGACAAGGAGCTCAGTCTTCGACTGTGTTGAGCATGTCGAGCATGTTGAAATACATACCCTCGTTTGTGGGTAGGGACTATATATTTTTATTGTCCAGTCGTTGTACACTCCTAAGCTCTTAGCACAGTGCTCCACTCAGATTAAGAAAGTCTGCACCCTTCATTCCTCAAATGCCAGACTTCCTCACGTGTACCCTGATCTCGTCTATCTCACTACCAACCTCTCGACCCTCGTTCTGCTCCCGCTGGCCTGAAACACCCTCCCTCCTCATATCCAACGGACAATTACTCCTCCCCATCTTCAAAGCCTTATTTAAGACATACCTCTTCCAAGAGGTCTTCCTTGACTCCTTCCCTCTTCTCCCGCTTACTTCTGCATCACCTTGACTTGCTCCCTTTATTCATCCCCGCTCTCCAGCCCCACAGCACTTATGATCCATATCTGTAATTTTGTTTATTTATATTAATGTCTGTCTCCCCTTCTAGACTGTATGTTCATTGTGAGAAGGAATGTGTCTGTTTATTGTTAGATTGTACTCTCCCAGCTCTTAATACAGTGATCTGCCCTCAGTAAGCACTCAATAAATACGATTGAGCTGACTGACAGTAAGCATTCAGTAAATTTGGTGGAATAAAACCCTGGGTCCACTGAAGTCAGGAAAATAACTTCCCTCTGCTAACTCCTCTCCTTGCCCTACAGAAAAGGGAAGGATCCAGGCTAAGCTCTCCAGCCTTTCCTGATGGACTTCCTTTAGCGACCCCAGGAGAAATGTATAGAGGAATGAAGAGAGATGATGGTGAACTGACTGCCCAATTACAGAATACTTATTTCCTCCACCTTTCCCCTAAAGCAACAAGACCTTGAGGGAAGTGCATAGGCCTGGGACTCAAAGGACGTGAGTTTTAATTCTCTGCCTTCAGCCACTTGCCTGCTGTGTGACCTTGGGCAAATCACTTCAGCTTCTCTGCTCCTCAGATTCCTCTTTAATTTTTGGGGATTAAATACCTTTCTCCCTCTCTCTTGGACTGTAGCCCTCTTGTGGGATGGGGGGTGTGTTTGATTACTTAATGCAATCAAGTCAACTGTTTTGTATTTATGAGTGCTGACTGTGTGCACAGCACTACACTAATCGCTTGTGGAGAGTATAATAGTAGACAGAGCTTAAAGTCCTAAGAGGATCTGATTATCTGGGTCTACCCCAGGTACTTAGTACAGTGCTTTGGGCACAGTACTTTAAGCGCTCAACAGATATCATTATTAGTAGTCCCCTGGAGATTTCAGGGCACAAGATTGCTTTGTAAGTTGCCTTGTGCCATGTGTAAAGAACTTTCCCTGCTCCCCTTTAACAGTTCACTTGGGTGTCCTTTCAATTACTTAAGTAGCCTATTTGCCTCTTAGGGCAAGAAACAAAATCGAATACACCAGAAAATTAGCAAAATCCCCAAACACTTTGTTGTTGGATGAATTGTGACTGCCAACTTTTAGTAATTCTGTGAAAAAAATACCTCTTTATGCGAATCTATTTCTTTACTGTTTTTGTGATTATAGTGAGGTTTATTAATATGTGAAGTTGTACTTTCCAAGTGCTTTGTAGTAGTGCTCTGCACACAGTAAGTGCTCAATAAATATGATTGAATGAATGAATGAATGTGATAGGGCCTTCAAATGGTCTATCCTGTAAAGGAGAACTAGAGGAAAAGAGATAAATCGATTAATAGTGTTTTAATATACAAATGTATATATGAAGGTGCTTGCCTCTGGGTCCAAAAACACCTGTTCCTAAGCACTGGGCTAAATACAAACAAATCAGGTTGGACATGGTTCCCTGTCCCATATTGGGACTCACAGTCTTAATCCCCATTTTACAGATTGAGGTAACTGAGGCACAGAGAAGTGAAGTGACTTGCCCTAGGTCACACAGCAGTACAAGTGGTGGAGTCGAGATTGAGAACCCAATGTCCTCTAACTCCCAGCCCCGTACACTTAGCCTTTAGGGCCATGATCACCTACTGAGCCCAGTGCTCCATAGATAGATGGCTAGAAGAGAGTAGGTTGAGCAAGATGAGGAAGATAATGATAAGGAGAGTGCTATATGTATAATTTCTTATTATCTACGTTTCCTGCCCTCTGGAGTTAAAACAAACTTTCGCAATCAAAAGAGTGCAATCAAGTGTAGAGTCTTTATTCAGTACTTTCCCTCCCAAAAACGAAGGGGAAAGGAAGTTGAAATAATAATATATAATAATAGATAATGGCAGTTTATTAAGTGCTTACTATGTGCAAAGCACTGTTGTAAGTGCTGGGGAGGTTACAAAGTGATCCAGTTGTCCCACGGGAGGGGGGGGGGTGTGTCACAGTCTTAATTCCCCATTTTACAGGATGAGGGAACTGAGGCCCAGAGAAGTTAGGTGTGACTTGCCCAAAGTTACATAGGCTGAAAATTGGCAGAGCCGGGATTTTGAACCCATGACCTCTTACTCTCGAAAGTCCATGCTCTTTCCACTGAGCCATGCTGCTTCATGCTCGCATCTTGTTCTGATGGGTCGGTGGGACAGTTTGGAAGCACGTGGGGCTATGGGCAAATTTTTGAGAAAGACCCAGTGCTTGATGTAAGCACCTACCAGAGCTTAGCTCTGCTGTCAGAAATGGTCTCAGAATGGGATGGAAGCAGTGGGGGGTGGGGAAGGTGTCCTGTGGGGAGGGGTCAGCCAGCCACTAAAAAAGATACCAGGCATGCAATCGAGATGCAGCGTGGCATAGTGGAAAGAGCACGAGTTTAGGAGTCAGAGGTCATGAGTTCTAATCCCGGCTCTGCCATTTGTCAGCTGTGTGACTTTGGGCAAGTCACTACTTCTCTGTGCCTCAGTTCCCTCATCTGTAAAATGGGGATTAAGGCTTTAAGTCCCACGTGGGACAACCCAGTTACCTTGTATCTACCGCAGTGCTTAGAACAGTACTTGGAACATAGTAAGTGCTTAACAAATACCATTATTATTATTATTATTATTATTATTATTATTAAAATGGTAGGCTGGGCTATTGGCAACCAACAGGGGCTGAGGGCTAGGTAGAGAGGACAGGACCAGTGTAGCTTAGGGGATGGAGCACCGTCCTGGGATTCAGAAGGGTCCCTGGGTTCTAGTCTTGGCTCTGCCCACTTGTCTGCTGTGTGACCTTGGACAAGTCACTTCACTTTCTGGGCCCCAGTTCCCTCCTCTATAAAATGGGGATTCAGAATGTGTGAGGACCATGTAGGACACGGACTGTGTTCAACCGTGATTGACTTGAATCTAACCCAATACTTAGAACCAGTGTTGGGCACACAGTAAGTGCTTAACAAGTACCAAAATTATTATTATTATTTAGTTATTATTATTATTTGATTATTATCATCATCATCATCATCATCACGACCCCCCCTCCCCTCTGTAGCTATCCTGCTTCTCTTTCGGTTGACAGTATGCCCCAGTCTCACCCCCACCATTTTGATAGATGGCCTGCTATTGTTTTTGGTCTCTGGCTGGAATCTTCCCATTCCTAAAAACTCCTTTCATCACCCTATGGTGGGGTTGATATTAATGCCATTGATGCTTGTTTACGTTGCTGTGCTTGATGTCTGTCTCCCTTCTTCTAGACTGTGAGCCCACTGCTGGGAGAGGATTGTCTCTATTTGTTACTTAATTGTACTTTCCAAGCATTTAGTACAGTGCTCTGCACACAGTAAGGGCTCAACAAATACGATTGAGTGAATGAATGAAAGTTTCAGATTAAAAATGCTTTAAAGAGCTTATTATGGGCAGGGGAGGTGTCTGCTAATTATGCTGTTTTATACTCTCCAGAGTGCTTAGTACAGTGCTTGGCATGTAATTTAGTTTATGGTCAATGTCTGTCTCCCCCTCTAGACTGTAAGTTCATTGTGGGCAGGGATTAAGCCTGTTTATTGTTATAGATAATACTCTCCCCAAAGTGCTTAGTACAGTGCTCTGTGTACATAAGTGCTCAGTAATATTACTGACTGACCAACTAGTAAGCACTCAATAAAAACCATTAAAGTGACGATGTTTCCCTTTTGCTCAGTGGAAGAGACTCATAATGAAATGACTAGTAATCAGTGTTTCTGACACGGGCTAGCTCATTTGTTTTCCGATTCTGAAATGTGCTGCTCCTTGGAATCCATACGCTTTCAGACATGGAACTATTTGATTTACACCATGGAATTACCGGGGCTGTGTTCACACGAGTCCTCAGGGAGACAAGTGTTTGCTCTGGAGATTGGACCAATTATTTCCTTTAGTGGGAGTTCTGTAACTTTTTTTAAAAAATTGGGACTTTATTTTATAAGAATTTTGTTTACATTAAACTCTTACCTAAAATACCTCCTAAAATGGAGCACCTCACTTGTCTAAAACCCAATTTCAATTGGCTGTTCCTTTTATGGAAAGTCTTAACTTTTCTAGTTATTGGGGACTTCATAAGAACTTATTTTACATTCAAGCACTAACCCTCATTTCAGTGGTACCCTATGACTGTTTTACTCTGTGCTCCCAGGGAAGACTTGTTAGGTTAGAGAAGAAATATAAAGTAGAGAAAAATTATGTCGTTGCTTAGTGGACAGAGCACGGGCCTGGGAATCAGAAGGATCTGGGTTCTAAGTCTGGGCTTGCGCCCCTTGTCTGCTGTGTGACCTTGGGCAAATCGTTTCACTTCTCTGTGCCTCAGTTACCTCATGGCAAGCACTGTACTAAGCACTTGGAGGTTGATACAAGATAGCCAGAATAGACACTGTGTCTGTCCCATGTGGGGCTTACAATCTAAGCAGGAGGGAGAACTGATATTGAATCCCCATTTTACAGATAAAGGCTCTAAGGCAAAGAGAAGCAAAGTGACTTGTCCAAGACCATAAAGCAGGCAAGTGGCAGAGCCAGGATTAGAACCCTGGTCTTCTGACTCTCAGGGCGGTGTTCTTTCCATTCATTCATTCTATCATATTTATTGAGCACTTACTGTATGCAGGACACAGTACTAAGTGCTTGGGAGAGTACAATCTAACACTAAACAGACACATTCCCTGCCCACAAAGAGTTTACAGTTTAGAGTGAGAGACAGACATTAATAAATAAATAAATTACAGATAAATTCCATGAGGCCATGTTGTTCTGCTGCATTTCATTCATTCATTCATTTATTCAATTGTATTTATTGAGCGCTTACTGTGTGCAGAGCACTGTACTAAGCACTTGGGAAGTACAAATCTGCAACATACAGAGACGGTCCCTACCCAACAACGGGCTCACAGTCTAGAAGGGGGAGACAGACAACAACACAAAACAAGTAGACTGGTGTCAATACCATCAGAATAAATAGAATTCTAGCTACATACACATCATTAATAAAATAAATAGAGTAATGAATATGTACAGATATACACAAGTGCTGTGGGGAAGGGAAAAGGGTAGGGTGGGGGGGGGCGATGAGGAGGGAAGGAGGAGGAGGAGAGGAAAAAAAGGGGTCTCAGTCTGGGAAGGCCTCCTGGAGGAGATGAGCTCTCATAGCATTTCACAGCCTTGATCCGTGAAATGCCACATTAGCCAAAGGAGCTGATTCTCTGACAAGACCTTTTATAAGAAGTGTGATTTTCCTGCCTTCAAGGAGCAGCAGGGAAAACATGACAACAGATGGCATGTTTGATTTTATATAAATATCATAAGTTGCTATCTAGTAACTGCCTCACTCATCTCCGTTCTCCCAACCCTGGGATGAGGGATGGTTTTGGCTTTGTTGTTCCTTTAAAAATGGAATTTGCAAAACAATGAAGAGGCCAGAAACTCAAACATTACCCCCCAAAAATGAAAAGGGGAAAGGTGGTAGTAGTAGTAGTAATAATAATAATAATAATAATAATAATAATAATAATGGTATTTGTTAAGCAAATAGTGCCAGGCACTGTACTAAGTGCTGAGATGGATACAAGCAAATCGGGTTGGACACAGTCCCTGACCCACATGGGGCTCACAGTCTCAATCCTCATTTTACAGATGAGGTAACTGAGGCCCAGAGAAGTGAAGTGACTTTCCCAAGGTCACACAGCAGACAAGCAGCAGAGGCAGGATTAGAACCCCTGATCTTCTGACTCCCAGGCCTGTGCTCTATCCACTATGCCATGCTGCATCTCCCTAGAAATGGTTTATGAGAGAGTGTGAGACTTCAAGACTAAGAAATTCACAGAGGAATGGATTATAGTGCTAGTGGCTTGCCCAACACTACTCCTACTTCTGTCGTTCCTGTCAGTTGTTTTCCCACTGAGGCCTGGAGTACGAAAAGCAAGTAGGCAGCCAGAAGCCTATCACATTTCAAAGTGCATTATTATTATAATGATATTTGCTGAGCACTCATGCAGAGTACGGTTCTGAGCATTCATTCATTCATTCAATCGTATTTATTGACCGTTTACTGTGTGCAGAGCACTGTACTAAGCACTTGCGAAGTGCAAATTGGCAACATATAGAGATGGTCCCTACCCAACAACGGGCTCACAGTCTATAAGGGGGAGACAGACAACAAAACAAAACATGTAGACAGGTGTCAAAATCATCAGAACAAATAGAATTATAGCTATATGCACATCATTAACAAAATCAATAGAATAGTAAATATGTACAGGTAAAATAAATAGAGTAATAAATCCAAGTGCTGTGGGGAGGGGAAGGAGGTAGGGCGGGGGGGATGGGGGAGGAGGGAGAGGAAAAAGGGGGGGCTCAGTCTGGGAAAGCCTCTTGGGAGGAGGTTGAACTCTCAGTAGGGCTTTAAAGAGAGGAAAGAGAGCTAGCTTTGGGCGGATGTGTGGAGGGAGGTGCATTCCAGTCCAGAGGGAGTGATGTGGGCTGGGGGTCAAAGGTGAGACAGGTGAGAATGAGGCACATGAGGAGGGTTGCAGTGGGGTTATGTGTGAGCTTTCCCCTAGCTAGGGCAGGCTACAGACAGAGCAAGGCCACAGAACCCAGGTGCTCTGATGTCGCAGCCAGTGCTCAGTCCAGAGTATCATGGCAGGCTCAGTAGATTGGGTCTGGGGGACAAGGTAAAATGAACTTGGACGTGAAAATTAAAAAAAAGTCATCATACTGAATGATGTCGAGAAGCAGCATGGCCTAGTGGAAAGACCACGGGCCGTGGGAGTCAGAAGGACCTGGGTTTCTAATCCTGGCTCTGCCACTTGGGCAGCTGTGTGACCTTGGACCAGTCACTTAATTCTCTGGGCCTCAGTTCTCTCAGTTGCAAAATGGGGATTAAGACTGAGAGCCCCAAATGTGTCAACCAGTGCTTAATACAGTGCCTTGAACATACTAAGTGATTAACAAATACCATTACAAAAAAAAAGTTCAAAATGACCCCCATCTATTGTGGGAAATACAGTCAGATAACATTTTTTGGAAATAAATCTTCAAGTATAAGATTCTCTGTTAACCTCGGTAACATATGTTTCACTTCTGAACACTTCTTTGAGACTGTGAGCCCACTGTTGGGTAGGGACTGTCTCTATATGTGTGCCAACGTGTACTTCCCAAGCGCTTAGTACAGTGCTGTGCACACAGTAAGCGCTCAATAAATATGATTGATTGATTCTGAAGCTGTGGCTGCTATGGGGTGTCATATTACTGAAAAGAATAGTAAATGGTCATGTGTGGATCTGCCTGTTTGATTAGGAAATGAATTGGATATAGGATTCTTTTTTTAAGGTTATATCCCACTAAGCTTGTGGCTGAACTTTTCTAAGACTTCTCTCTTGATATTCATAGTGACATTTCTTAATTAATGAATCAGTCGATCATATTTTTATTGAGTGCTTACTGTGTGCAGGGCAATGTACTAAGTGCTTGGGAAAGGACAATACAACAGACACAATGAGCTTACACTCTAAAGTAAGAGTACATACATTATGTTATGCATATAAGTGTTGTGGGTCTGGGACAGGGGATGAATAAAGGGAGCAAGTCAGGGCGATGTAGACGGGAGTGGGAGAAGAGGAAAAGAGGGCTTAGTCAAAGAAGGTCTCTTGGAGGAGATGGGCCTTCAACAAGTGCTTCAAGTGCTTACTATGTGCTAATCACTGGCCTTGTGGAAAGGGCATGGGCTTGGGAGACAGAGAGGATCTAGGTTCTAATGCTGGCCTTGCCAACTGTCTGCTGTGTGATCTTGGACAAGTCAGTTCACTTTTTTCCGGTGCCACGGTTTCCTCATCTGTAAAATGGGGATTCAATGCCTGTTCTCCCGTGCATTTAGATTGTGACCCCTTTGTGGGTCACCGAGACCTGCTTATCTTGTATCTACCTCCCTGTTCCCAAGGCTCAATACAGTGTGTACCACATAGTATGTGTTTAACAAATATCATTATTATTATCACACACTAGACTAAGCTCTGGGTTAGCTATGAGATATAGTTAAAACTTCTTTCCTTCTATCCATGGTAAGAAGCTTCTGCTGCTTTTCTACCAAAGAGCTCTCATCGATCCTTTCTTTCTCTTCCTCATCCTTCTTCATGCATCTCAGTGAATTGGGTAATGTTGTCTACTGTGTTTTTGTAAAAGAAAAATTAGTGGGACCAACGTAATAATCGCTGTGGTACTTGTTAAGTGCAAAGCAGCATGGCTCAGTGGAAAGAGCATGGTCTTGGGAGTCAGAGGTCATGTGTTCAATTCCCGGCTCTGCCAATTGTCAGCTGTGTGACTTTGGGCAAGTCACTTAACTTCTCTTAGCCTCAGTGACCTCATCTGTAAAATGGGGATTAAGAATGTGAGCCCCATGTGGAACAACCTGATCGGCTTGTATCCCCCCCAGCGCTTAGAACAGTGCTTTGGATATAGTAAGCACTTAACAAATGCCATTATTATTATATGTTAAGCACTGTACTAAGCTCTGGGGTAGATATGCGCTCATCGGGTTCCCCAGGGGCCTTGCAGCCTAACTAGGAGGGAGAGCAGGTATTGAATCCTCATTTTGCAGATGAGGAAACTGAGGCCCAGAGAAGTTAAGTGATTCATTCATTCATTCATTCATTCAATCGTATTTATTAATCTATCAATCAATCAATCGTATTTATTGAGCGCTTACTGTGTGCAGAGTACTGTACTAAGCGCTTGGGAAGTACAAGTCGGCAACATACAGAGACAGTCCCTACCCAACAGTGGTCTCACAGTCTAGAAGGGGGAAACAGAGAACAAAACCAAACATATTAACAAAATAAAATAAATACAATAGATAAGTACAAGTAAAATAAATAGAGTAATGAAAATGTACAAACATATATACATATATACAAGTGCTGTGGGGAGGGGAAGGAGGTAAGGCGGGGGGGTGTGGGGAGGGGGAGGAGGGGGAGAGGAAGGAGGAGGCTCAGTCTGGGAAGGCCTCCTGTGAGGAGGTGAGCTCTCAGTAGGGGCCTTGAAGGGAGGAAGAGAGCTAGCTCGACAGATGGGGGCAGAGGGAGGGGCATTCCAGGGCCAGGGGGATGACGTGGGGCCGGGGTTCGATGGCGGGGACAGGTGAGAACGAGGGCACCGGTGAGGAGGATTAGCGGCAGAGGAGTGGAGGGTGCGGGCTGGGCTGTAGAAGGAGAGAATGGAGTGAGGTAGGGAGGGGGAGAGGTGATGGGAGAGCCTTGAGAGCCGAGGGTTGAGGAGTTTCTGCCAGATGTGCAGATTGATTAGTAGCCACTGGAGATTTTTGAGGAGGGGTAGTAACATGCCCAGGAGCGTTTCTGGACAAACACAATCTGGGGCAGCAGCACGAAGTATGGGATTGAAGTGGGGAGAGACACGGGGGACTGGGAGATCAGAGAGAAGGCTGATGCAGTAGGTCCAGATGGGATAGGATGAGAGCTTGAATGAGCAGGTAAGCGGTTTGGGATGGAGAGGGAAAGGGCGGATCTTGCAATGTATGCGGGAGCTGAGACTGGCAGGTTTTGGGTGACGTGCTTGGATGTGAGCACTTACTGTGTGCAGAGCACTGTACTAAGCGCTTGGGAAGTACAAGTTAGCAACATATAGAGACGGTCCCTACCCAACAGCAGGCTCACCGTCTAGAAGGGGGAGACAGACAACAAAACAAAACATATTAACAAAATAAAATAAATAGATTAGTAAATATAAAGAAAAATAAATAGAGTAATAAATATGTACAAACATATATACGTATATACAGGTGATGTGGGGAGGTGAAGGAGGTAAGGTGAAGGGATGGGGAGGGGGAGGAGGGGGAGGAGGGGGAGAAGGAGGAGGGGGCTCAGTCTGGGAAGGCCTCCTGGAGGAGGTGAGCTCTCAGTAGGGCTTTGAAGGGAGGAAGAGAGCTAGCTTGGAGAATGTGCAGAGGGAGGGCATTCCAGGCCAGGGGGAGGACGTGGGCCGGGGGTCGATGGCAGGACAGGCGAGAACGAAGCACAGTGAGGAAGTTAGCGGCAGAGGAGTGGAGGATACGGGCTGGGCTGTAGAAGGAAAGAAGTGATCTGTCCAAGGTTACACAACAGACCCAGGTCTGCTGAATCCCAAGCCATGATCTTACCACTAGGCCATGCAGCTTCCTTGATTCCCCCTCAAGAACATCCTCAACTTGTGCTCCCTCTCAACATTTTTTATGGCATTTTTTAAGTGCTTACTATGTGCCAGGCACTGTTCTAAGCATTAAGGAAGATATAAAGTAAACAGGTTGTACACAGTCTCACATGGGACTCACAGTCTTAATCCCCATTTTGCAGATGAGGTAAATGAGGCCCAAGAAGTTAAGTGACTTGCACAGGGTCACACAGCAGACAAGTAGCGGAGGCACGATTAGAACCCAGGTCCTTCTGACTCCCAACTCTGTGCTGTATCCACTAGGCCAATCACTAACTTTCCCTCCAAAATCCCACTAGGAACTGTTCATACATGAATTTTTCCAGGAATGCTAACAGTGGGAATAAGCTTATGAGCTCACCCTGGTCTGGGCTATTTGAAACCATACCCACAAAGTGAGGGCAAACTCATATGCCACAT
This sequence comes from Tachyglossus aculeatus, assembly GCF_015852505.1. NCBI lineage: Eukaryota > Metazoa > Chordata > Mammalia > Monotremata > Tachyglossidae > Tachyglossus > Tachyglossus aculeatus. The sequence goes on along the minus strand of NC_052084.1, from coordinate 19,253,476 downwards.
GGGACAAGCACTGAATCTTATCTAAGTGGCTCAAGTCTAGCTCAGGCTTAGTAGAGTGATTAGCACATCACCACCATCCATCATCAATGATAGTTATTGAGTGCTTATTATGTGGGGAGCACTGTACTAAGTGTATATATGTATATATGCTTGTACATATTTAGTACTCTATTTTATTTTACTTGTACATATCTATTCTCTTTATTTTATTTTGTTAGTATGTTTGGTTTGGTTCTCTGTCTCCCCCTTTTAGACTGTGAGCCCACTGTTGGGTAGGGACTGTCTCTATATGTTGCCAACTTGTACTTCCCAAGTGCTTAGTACAGTGCTCTGCACACAGTAAGCGCTCAATAAATACGATTGATGATGATGATGATGATACTTGGAAGAGTTCAATATCACAGAGCTGTCAGACACTTAGTAAGCACCAAACAAATACCTCAACTGGTGAAGCATTCAGCATACTGAATTCACTCACGTTCAAGAAATTTCAGGACCTTCCTCTTACAATGAAGGCAATTCATGCCAAGCATTTCAAAATTCACTCCCACATTTCTGAAATCCCTCTTTCAAAAAGGTCTCCCCTTTGACAATCTCATTCAATGGGGATGGGGGAGACAATGATTAATAGTTTTGAATTCCATTTGAAGGGTTTCAATGGTTGAAACCATTGCGAAGGAATTTGGGGGTTGACCTCCGTGAAAGAACATGATACCGCATACAATGTACACTTGGCATGCAATTTGACCTAGTAATAAGGCTACTGTATTAGTAATTTGGAGATTCACTCACTGTTCATATTGCTCTTTTTAACCCTGTCATTAGCCTACTGAAGCATCAGCTATTTGAGGTGACTTCTCTACTCCTATATTTCTCCAACTTCCAAATGAGTGTAATTGTTTCGATGGATTTCTAAGCTTTCGTCTAATGCTGTCCCTGAAAGCATAAAAGACCATTCCACAAAAAAGACTCTTCCAGCTCGATATTAAATGGCCATTGGAAATTTTCTCAGATGAATGGGAGACTTGCTAAAGGGAAGAAGGCAGAATCTGCGGCCGAAAGAAAGGCTGATTGTTATTAATTGGTTGAAAAGAAACGATTCATGATTCTTTCTCTATGTGACGCCATAAAACTCCCTTTACTGAGTTGAATCTAGTACTATGGATATGCCCAATTACACTGTTGGTGCTATTTTCTGTCTATCCTCATTCATGTTCTCTAAATGGTTGTTTTTTCAGTAGGAGTTGTACTTTTCTTATTTGTACGCCACTTTCCTTCTACCTAGCATTTTTTCTCAAACTAACAACCTTGAGACATCAGAATAGCCAAAATCTAAGACCATAAGGAAATGAAATAGTCATTGGTTTATTTTATCCAGAAAATTGTTGGCATTTGGATTAATATCATATGTAAAAACATGTAATTGAATAAGAGGGGGAACTTGTGTTGCCTGACAATTGACAGTTTGCCTGACAATTACCAAGTTGAAAACACTCTGTGTGTTTTCTCAAGTGAACTGACTAGATAGTAAAAAGCATATCGCATCGAAAAAGGGAATAAATATATTCAATGTCGCCCTGTTAGTCACTCTGGCATCCATCATATCCTCTTACGTATAGACCAGGGGATCAATCTTTTTTATCGTATTTTCTGTGGTGCTCATTAAGCGCTTACTATGTGCCAGGCACCATACTAAGTGCTGGGATAGATTCAAGCTAATCAGGTTGGACACAGTCCCTGTCCCACATGGGGGTCATAGTCTAAATTGAAGGGAGGAGAATTTAATCCCCGTTTTACAGATGTGGAAAATGAGACACAGAGAAGTTAAGTGACTTGCCCAAGGTCACACAGCAGACAAGTTGGTAGAGCTGAGATTAGAACCCAGGTCATGTGACAGTCAGGCCTATACTCTTTCCACCAGCACTGTATCCTTATTTTATTTTTACTGGAGGGAAATTTAGGCTCTCTCTGAAAAAATAAAGCCCACCTGGACAATTCAATAACTTTTTCACCTAATGGAAGAGGCCATAGAGACTGGAATTGCATATTATCACTAACATTTAGCAAGTGTGCCCAGAGTATCAGGGATTTATAGAAAGTGGTTCTGTCCATCAAAAGACAGTCTTACACAAGAATGTTATAAAACAGCTTGCATCATTTCAAACATGTAGCGACACCCAATGGACTCACAAATCAAATTAAAATTTCTAATCATAGGCTTTAAGGCCTACTAGCATGGGCATCATCCATTACCCAATCACCTTCTGGTCATGCCACACCCTGGCTCATGCTGTCTACCTAGTCATAAAAACCAATTTAGCCTCCAGGGCCACAAATAACCTCTTACTGCCTCCAAATCTTGGCCAACACCATTTCTTTAGCATGCTTTCTTTTCCCGCTTCCCCATCCTTGTATTGTTCTTTATTTCCACTGGGATTCGTCCTATCCCCTGCCTTATATTTCAAGCTCCCTCTAAGGCAGAGACAGTTCCTCCTGTTTTCTTCCTCATTCTCCCAGTGTCTGGCGTTGTCCTAAATAACAGTGATAGAGGGTAATAATAATGATTCTAAAATAGTGTGCTACACATCATTGAACAGAGTAAGTGAAATACACTGACCTCCGTTCAGGAGCTTGCATCCTAAAGAAACAAAATTTGTACAAAACAGTGTATCAAAAATAATATCTGTAAATTACAATAATACTAATTGGTGGTATTTGTTAAATGTTTACACTATACTAAACACTGGTGTAGACACACAGGCCCTGTCCCAAAAAGAGCTCCCAGTTTAAGTAGAAGGGATTACAGGGATTCAATCCAAATTTTACAGATGAGGAAATTGAGGCATGAAGAAGTTAAGTGACTTGCCTGGGGTCACACAGCAGACAAATGGTGGAGCCAGGTTTAGAACCCAGGTCCATGCTTCTTCTGCTGGGCTACACTGCTTTTCACTGCTCTTAAACCGCTCTTCCGAAATAGCAAGCAGTCCTTGAGAAGTAACAATCTCTATCCCCCATGAAAGTTTGTTATTTTGAGCTTACCCAACTTTACATTTCATTCTTTGGGGATATAGAGGCATTTCTGCTTTAGCTCTCTCTTTATTCTCTTAAATGATAAAAAAAAGAGAGAGAAGGAAAGGAAAGGAAAGAAAAAGGAGGAAAAAGAAAAGAAAAGGAAAGGAAAAGAAAAGAAAGGAAAGGAAAGGAAAATGAAAGAAAAAAGAAAGGAAAAGAAAAGAAAAATGATAAGAAAAAAGAAGAAAAGGAAAGGAAAGGAAAGAAAAGAAAGGAAAAGAAAAGAAAAGAAAAAACCCAGAATCCTGGAGAGATGATATTGGTCCTTTTTAAGGGGTCTGTTGGTAAGAATGTCATCTTTCAGGCCTTTTCTGTTGAGCAGGCAAATCAGCAGCATTCAGTCACACTGCATCAGACCTGATCATTTGTAGCTCCGCCAATGCTTAGTGCAGTGTTAGGGCACATAGTCAACGCTTAGGAGCAGCATGACTTAGAAGATAGAGCATGGGAGCTGGAAGTCAGAAAGTCATGGGTTCTAATCCTGGCACCTCCATTTATCTACTCTGTGACTGCTTTGGGCAATTCACTTTACTTCTTGAGCCTCAGTTACCTCATCTGTAAAATGGGGAGTGAGACTGTGAGCCCCACGTGGGACAGGGGTCTGTGTCCAACCTGATTGTTTCGTGACCACCCCAGCATTTAGTATAGTAGCTGGCACATAGTAAGCACTCAGCAATTACCACAATTATTATTGTTATTATTATCAGATACAACAATTGTTATTAACCTTTTAAAATACTGACTTCTGGTCTTCTATCCTGAGAACACACCCTTTTCATAGCCTATGAAAAAATTCAGTTTACTATTGCTTGCTCTTGCCAAAGTGTTTTCTGAATCTATGGCTGGAATAGTCTTCCAAATCAACTGGAATTAGGAGCATTTCTAATGATGATGAAAAATATTCTTGATCTTTTATAGACCACTGAGGAACAACAGTTAAACTCGGTGGGACTAGGGTTTGCACTAAAGGGAAGTTGGTTACATTTCCTTGGTTTGTTTGCTTAGCCTTCTGCTTCATATACATCTGGATTCTTTAGGTTCCACAGAAACATATACATACACACCCACACAAACATTCTCATTTTCTCTCTCTCTCTCTCCCCCCCCCCCCCACACCCCTTTCTGGGTTTCAGTTATCAGACACTAGCACTGTTTTTAAAAATGTGTGACTTTTTCCTTCAGTTCAATCAGATGGTTTAGACTGTCATCTTTACTCTGGTGAAGTGCTATTACCTCAAGCCGAGAAACTGCCCTGCTAGAAAACAAATAGTAATCAGAGAACTAGCACTATACCCTAATGCAAAGGAATATTTCAGTGTGTTAATTGCAAATAATGAGCTAAAAATAGTGAGTGTGCTGTAATATGTACCCAAGGCTGGACTTTCCTGGAGTAATGTTCATGGCCAGCTACTAATTGTCAGGAATTGGTGGAGGACAGAGAGTAAACAGAGATATTATTTCCTGCCATCAGAGATAAGAATGCCAGGGGGAAAAAAATTATTAGATCTTCATATCTGGGTTACAGCAGTGACACTCTTTGGTAATGCAGAATTGGGCTCGAGGTTTCAGGCACTGAATAGGCTGGATTCTATTGATCTATTTTCATTTTATTAATATTAACTGCTAGAGAATAATAATAAGTATGGCATTTGTTAAGCACTGACTATGTGACAAGCACTGTACTAAGTGCCAATATAGATAAAATTTAATCAAATCAGACACAGTCCCTGTACCACAGGGGGCTTACAGTCAAGAGGAGAGAAAAAACAAGCATTGAATCTCCATTTTATACATGAGGAAACCAAGGCAATCAAAATCAATTGACTTACCCAAGGTCTCACAGCCAGCCAGTGGCAGAAATAGGATTAGAACTCAATGTCCTCTGACTTCCAGATTTGTGCCCTTTCCACTGGGGCATTTTACAATGCTAAATGAATTCCAAATGAGACAATCTCCAGAATAAATTATGAGTTAATCACTCAGCAAAGCCAAGGCATATAGGGCCTTCCAAAAAGTCAAACTAAAATTCAAAAGAAAGACTGAAAGTTTCAACTAGATAATGACAGCTAAACTCTAGACCAGGAGTTAGCTGATGGCTCTGTATATGAAGGAGTACCAACTGCTGTTGGTATTCGTTAAGCACTCACTATGTGTCAAGCTCTGTTCTAAACACTGGCGTAGATACAAGTTAATCAGGTTGACTACAGTCCCTATCCCATTCTCCCCCTCTAGACTGTAAACTCACTGTGGGCAGGGAATGTTTCTGTTTATTGTTATACTGTACTCTCCCAAGCGTGTAGTACAGTGCTCTGCACACGCTAAGCACTCAATAAATTTGATTGAATGAATGAATGAACGAACATGGGGCTCACAATCTTAATCTTAATATAGTAATATCACAATCTTAATACCCATTTTACAGATGAGTCAAATTGAGGGCACGAGAGTGAAGAGGATTTCAAATGACAAGTGACAGAGCCAGGATTAGAACCCAGGTACTCCTGACTCCCAGGACTGTGCTCTATCCACTAGGCCATGCTGCTTCTCATGTTGCTTACCTTGTATCTACCCCAACACTTAGAACAGTGCCTAGAATATAGTAATCACTTAACAAATACAACAATTATTTTAATTATTCCAGGCCCTGTAGAGAGCACTAAAGTGTATCAAAAGTAATCAAGTTCAACACAGTACATGTCCCACATGGGGCTCACAGTTTTAAGCCCCAATTTTACAGATGAGGTTCACTGAGGCACCAAGGAAATTAAGCAACTTGCCTAAAGTCACACAGCGACAAGAGTCAGAAGCCGGGATTAGAATCTCACGTCCTTTCTGACTCCCAAGTCCATGCTCTACTCACCAGGCCACCTCTTTCTTTCACCAAACCCAATAGATGATATGCTAGACATGTCAGGAAAGCCACCAAAGTAGGTTTTGAGTGTGCCTGTGATGCTTTTGGCACTTGAATGCTGCCAAATGAAAATGTAAATGGTATAACGTAAAGCTGCCAAAAATGTAAGCTGAGGCAAAGGGCTGAGAGTAGGGAGTGTTGAAAAATCAACTCTGTAGACAAAAACAATAGGCTTACAGCAATATTAAAATTAATTTGTGGGCAAGTTCTCCCAAGAGACAGATATCAACCTCAGAGCAAGGGATGGGAAATATAAATATTCACACCACAGGAAGATAAGAGGAGTGGTATCTGCAAAAAGAATGTGAGTTGGCCCCTTCTTGGGCAAAAGGAAGAAAATGACCCCAGCTGCAACAGATGGGATCTCTGCGGTCAACTGAGCTATCAACCATTAGCCAATCCAGTGGTTTGGGCTCCAGGGTGCGGAGGCAGGAAAGACAGGAAAGTTAAAGGTGACAGAGAATTTGGGGAGTTTACTGGGAGGTCAAGAACTTCATTAGATTCCTGGGAAAGAAGATATCAAAGATTTGCATAAGGAGTGATTGTGTTAACATCGCAGCAGCTTGAGGGGAGAGGAAAGCTCAGATTTTAGCGATGTTGTGAAGGAGGGACTGACAGGATTTAGTGATGGACCAAATATGTGGGTTGAATGAGAGAGAGTGGAGTCAAGGATAATGGCAAGGTTATTACGGATGGGAGAGTCAAGGAGGAGGACAGGGTGTGAGTGGGAATAATAATAATAATAATAATGATAGCATTTGTTAAGCGCTTACTATGTGCAAAGCACTGTTCTAAGAACTGGTGGGGATACAAGATGATCAGGTTGTCCCACGTGGGGCTCACAGTCTTAATCCTCATTTTACAGATGAGGTAACTGAGGCTCAGAGAAGTTAAGTGGCTACCAATCAATCTGCGCATCAGGCAGAAACTCCTCACCCTGGGCTTCAAGGCTCTCCATCACCTCGCCCCCTCCTACCTCACCTCCCTTCTCTCCTTCTACAGCCCACCCCGCACCCTCCGCGTCCTCTGCCGCTAGATCTCCTCACCGTAGCCTCATTCTCGGGCCTGTCCCGCCATCGACCCCCCCCGGGCGACCACTCATCCCCCAGCCTGGAATGCCTTCCCTCTGGCCCATCTGTCAAGCTAGCTCTCTTCCTCCCTTCAAGGCCCTACTGAAGCTCACCTCCTCCATGAGGCCTTCCCAGACTGAGCCCCTTCCTTCCTCTCCCCCTCTTCCCCCTCTCCATCCCCCCATCTTACCTCCTTCCTTCCCCACAGCACTTTATATATGTATATAGTGTTTGTACATATTTATTACTCTATTTATTTATTTTACTTGTACATAACTATTCTATTTATTTTATTTGTTGGGTTAGTATGTTTGGTTTTGCTCTCTGTCCGTCCCCCTTTTAGACTGGTGAGCCCACTGTTGGGTAGGGACTGTCGTCTATAAGTTGCCAACTTGTACTTCCCAAGTGCTTAGTACAGTGGCTCTGCACAAAGTAAGCGCTCAATAAATACGGATTGATTGATTAAGGTGACTTGCCCAAGGTCACACAGCAGACATGTGGGATCTGGGGATTCGAACCCATGACCTGTGATCTTCCAAAGCCCGTGCTCTTTCCACTGAGGCCACACTGGTATAAGGGAGGTCCGTTTTTGGACACGTTTAGAGCTTAAGGGTATGAGAGGACATCCAAGTAACAGATGTCTATGAAGACAGGGAGGAAATGTGAGACTGCAGAGGAGGGGAGAGAGATCAGGGCTGAGATGGTAGCCTTGGGGATCATCCACATAGAGGTTATAGTTGAGCAAATGAGTTCCATGGTCTTGGCTGTTATGCCAGGAGAATGAATAGTACCTGAGGCACAGAAAAAGTCCCTCATAAACCCCAAATTCACTTATTGGTAATAACAGAGAATATAATCAGTTTTATTTTGCCTTGAGAACTCCTCATTGTTAGACCAATTGGTATCTTTGCAAGTGATTAGAGCTCGGTGCTTGTAATGTCCTTCTTGTAGATTCAAAACAAGATGTAGCCTTTTTTTGGATGGTGTGGCCTAGTGGAAAAGTTTGTTTAGGCAGAGGGGAGAGAGAGAATAGAGATAAAAAAAAGATTGGGGGGTCGAGAGTGAGGAGAGGTGTTGAGAGGCTAGCTCCTTTAGGAAGGAGGCAATTGATAACAAAATGCACCTCAGAGAGAGCTGATAACAAGGGTAAGAATGGCTTGTTTTCAATTGTCACCCGACCTTATTTACTTGGGGCTACTGCATGCAGATAGAGCTGCTGTGATTTGAATTTGGTAGAGTCCATCTGGGTCAATAGAGCATTGAGGTTTAGGAAAACATCCCATCTCTTCACAAAATCCAGGGAGGATGGCTTCAGAAACATTTTGGTCCTTTATCTTACACTCCGAAGGAAGAGGGGGGTTTATTCTTTAGTTTCTTCAAATCGTTGAATTTGCTTGTTCTCTGCTTGACTTAAACAAAGCTATTTCAAGAGAAAGGTTCTCTAGGCAAGCTCATCTTGGTTTGGTTCTGATTCCTTAGTTCTTTTAATTAATTTTTCCACATGTTTTCCCAGGTTAACCATCCCTGCTTTGCTTAGCGAAAGATTTCACTCTTCCCAGTGGATTCATTCATTCATTCATTCATTCATGCATTCATTGTTGCCAATTTGTACTTTCCAAGTGCTTAGTACAGTGCTCTGCACACAGTAAGCACTCAATAAATACGATTGAATGAATGAATGAATGAATTCAATCTTATTTATGGAGTGCTTACTTGTGCAGAGCACTGTAGTAAGCACTTGGGAGAGTACAATATAGCAATAAATAGACACATTCCCTGGCCACAACAAGCTTGCAGTCTAGAGGAAAGACATTAATATAAATAAATTACAGATATGTACATAAATGCTGTGGTGCTGGGGGTGTGGGGGGAAGAATGAAAGGAGCACGTCAGAGTGAGGGAGAAAAGGAAGGGCGGGCTTAGTCAGAGAAGGCCTCTTGGAGGAGATAGGCCTTCAAAAAGTTTTGAAGTGGGGGAGAGTAATTGTCCTATTTGACGAGGGAGGGTGTTCCAAGCCAGAGGCAGGACATGCTTGAGGGGTCAGTTGGCAGATAAGACAAGATTGTAGGCATTGTGAGGAGCGAAGTGGAGGAAACATCAAGGCTGAGGTTTACCGTTCTTTATTCAAAGAGAAAAGGAAAAAACTTCAAAGAGATGCTATTTTTCTGGGATGAAATGCTCTTGCTAGCGTTATTGAGCTTTTAGAACTTATTCTGATTAGATAGATAATAATGATGGTGGGCAGTTGTGTAAGGGGCTTACTATGTGGCAAAGCACTGTTCTAAGCACTGGAGCACTGTTCTAAGTACTGGAGATAAGTCTACTGCATGTAGTGAACCACCAGGAAAGCTTCAAGCAAATGCAATAGACCTCCTCAGTTAAAATTACTCAGTTTATTAATGACTTTAGGATTCTGAAGCAAAGGACTAGTATGCTCCATTAAAACCCCCATCTGCACAATGTTTATTCTGCAGTAACTTCTCTGAATTAGTTTATTGCTACATCCTTTTTTTACACTCAAATTCAAATCAACAAAGGCTTTTCTTCCCAGGGTAATTCCTACTTTCAAAAAATTGCTAAAGCTGCTATTTAATACTATTCATTGATGTGGAATGGTATTCACTGATGATGAATATAAAGGCTTTCCCCCTTGTATAGGGACAGTTTTCTTTCTTGCTCAGGCAAGATAAGTTGTTTCACCCCTCTCTGTTTGGAGAAAAGCTATTTAAAGCACAACTTTGTCTTATCTTGTCCCCTTTGAAGGCACTTTCTAAAGGTATATGTGAGGGCAAAATACTTGTTTAAAGATACTTAGTGTTCAAGTTTGCAGAAAAATGTAAATATTAGTTTTTGCAGTCACTTGTAACTAAAGGAAAACTCAATTAGTTGATTACCTCCTTGAAAGTTCAAAGCTATCCTTTCAGCCCCTTCAATGCCCTGACCAAAAGAAATCCAGTAGAATTCCCAAGTAAGAAGTATATTTCAAACAATCAAATTTACTGAGCACTTACTATGAGCAGAGCACTGTACTATGCACTTGGGAGCATACAACATAATGGAGTTGGTTAGACATGTTGTGGGAAGGTAGTGTGTCTGTTATATTGTTGTGTTGTATTCTCCCAAGAGCTTAGTATAGTGCTCTACACACAGTAAGTGTTCAATAAACGTGATTATGTGTTCACAGACTATATGCTGATTTGTGTGTTTGTGTGTATATGTGTGTGTGTGTATGTGACTGTGTGTATGTGTGCATATTGGCAGGGAGAGGGGGTTGGAAGTGCGTTTTGTGGGGAAATTTAAACATAAGCATTTTATTGAGACAAGACAATTCAAAATATGGTTACGATTTATGAAAGAGATACCGCTAGGAGTTAGAACATTGAAAAGTTAATGTGAATGCTTGAGTTCAGTTTTGAGTTGTTTAGGATCACACATATGCTTGATCGGGTCTTCTTTTTTTTTTAATGTTATTTGTTAAGTTCCTTCTATGTGCCAGGCACTGTCCTAAGCGCTGGGGTAGATACAAGCTAATCAGGTTGGATACAGTTCCTGTCCCACATGGTGCTCACAGTCTTACTCTTCATTTTATAGATGAGGTATCTGACTAGGCTAGGCTTGCTTTTGAATCATTTGCTCTATTAGCTGGCTTTTCTCCCACCCTGAAACCTTTCTTCCCCCAGGAAACCCAGCCAAATCTCAACTAGTCAGAATTGTTTTGCTTCATTTTTTTAATACAGTAGTTGTTACTATATGTTAAGCTCTGTTCTAAGTGTTGTGGCTAGATGCGTGTTAGGTTGGTTGGACATAAATCCTGTCCTACATGGGGCTCACAGTCTAAGTAGGAGAGAGAACAGGGTGGGAGAGAGAACAGGTATTTAACCCCCTTTCACAGATGAGGAAACTAAGACACAGAGAAGTTGTCACTTTTCCAAAGTCACACAGCAAGCCGGAATTAGAACCCAGTTCTTCTGACTCCCAGGCCAGTACTCTTTCTGCTTGGCCATGCTGTTAGATTATATATTGTCCTCCCTGCCCTTTATTTCTCTTCTTTCATTCATTCATTCATTCAATCATATTTATTGAACATTTACAGTGCAGAGCACTGTACTAAGCGCTTGGGAAGTACAAATTGGCAACATATTCATTTAGCACCCCTAAGGGAGCCAGCTAGGGAGGGCTAGAGAGAAATTAAAACCCATCCCTATAAGAGATTGCTTCCTGAATGGCCCCCAGGGCTGAATCAATCAATCATATTTATTGAGCACACACTGTGTGCAGAGCACTGTACTAAACACTTGGGAGAGTAGATTATAATAATAATTATGGTACTTGTTAAGAGTTTACAATGTGCCAAGCACTGTTCTAAGCACTGGCGTAGATACAGGTTAATCAGGTTGGACCCTGTCCCAGTCCACCCTAACTCTGAGCAGAAGAAAAACCACTTTTAGCCCTCCTCCCAGTAAGAGTCCAGATCTGCAAAGAGCTGGGATGTCAGTAGGCCTCAAGGCACCATTTCTGATCATCGGGATATCTCCAGAGACCCTGTCATCCTTTAAAGCCTGGAATCAAAAGTTCATCTTAATAATAAATATAATTATTATACTTGTTCAATGCTTATTCTGTGCCAGGCGCTGTTCTAAGTGCTGGGGTATACACGAGTTAATCAGGTTGGACAAAGTCTCTGTCCCACAGGGGGATCAGTCTCAATCCCCATTTTACAGATGGGGTAACTGAGGCCTAGAAAAGTAAAGTGACTTGCCTAGGGTCAGACGTGTGACAGAGCCCAGATTAGAACCCAGGTCCTTTTAACTCCCAGGCCCAGGCTCTATCCACTAAGCCATGCTGCTCCTTAACCTACTTCTTCCCCATGTCCTCCTACTTGGCCTGTGAGCCCTGTGTGGGACATGGACTTTGTCCAAACTAATTCACTTGTGCCTAACCCAGCACCTAGAACTGGGTTTGACATGTAGGAAGTGCTTAACAAATACCATTTAAAAAAAAAACGAAAAAAACCCCATGAAGGTGCAGTTTCCCATTGTATGGAGCCACTGGAGTGCACCGTTTTGTTTTGTTGTCTGTCTCCCCCTTCTAGACTGTGAGCCCATTGTTGGGTAGGGACCATCTCTATATGTTGCCAAGTTGTACTTCCCAAGCGCTTAGTACAGTGTTCTGCACACAGTAAGTGCTCAATAAATGATTGAATGAATGAATGAAATGGGATACACACCTACTTCCTGATACTGAGGCAAAAAAAAAATTATATATATATATATATATATAAAAGGGATGCATGTGTCATATCCAGGGAGAGATTCACTTGGATAAATAGGACATGCTATGCAATATCTGTGACATGATTCTTCCCTTAAACTGAATAACCGGGGTCTTAGTAGTAGTAATAGAAACTCAATGAATGGAGAAACAGCATAGCTTAGTGGTAAGAGCCCGGGCCTAGGAGTCAGAGGTCATGGGTTCTAATCCTGGCTCCGTCACTTATACACTGTGTGACTTTGGGCAAGTCACTTAATTTCTCTGGGTCTCAATTACCTCATCTGGAAAATGGGGATTAAGACTGTGAGCCCCGCATGGGACAACCTTAGAACAGTACTTAGAACAGTGCTTGGCACATAGTAAGCACTTCACAAATACTATTATTATTATTATAGAGCACAGGCCTGGAATTCAAAAGATCTGCAGTCTAATCCTGGCTCCACCACTTGCCTGTAGTGTGACCTTGGGTGAATCACTACACTTCTCTGTGCCTCAATTTCCTCATCTGTAAAATGGATATTCAATGCCTGTTCTCCCTCCTAGACTGTGAGTCCCTTATCCCTAATTATGACAGACTACCACTCTCTCCACCCTCAAAGCCTTATTAAAATCCCATCTCCTCCAAGAGGCCTTTCCCAATTAAGCCCTCATTTTCCTTACTCCCTCTCTCCTCTGCTTTACCTATATACTTAGATCAGCATCCGATAAGTACTTGATATTCACCCCACCCTCAGCCCCACAGCTCTTATGTATGTAGCAGTAATTTACTTTAAAGGTAGATAGCAGTAATTTATTTTAATGTCTGTCTCCCCCTCTCAACTTAAGCTCCTGGTGGGCAGGGAACATATCTATCAACTCTGTTGCATTGTACTCTCCAAGAGCTTAGCATAGTAAGCGCTCAATACACAGAAATGATTGATTGGTTGAATTAGACTCCAATCATGCTCTCCAGTGGCTCTTGACTTCTGCTATAATAGGCAGTGGTGTAATTTGGACAAAGACTCTAAGGCTCTTTATGAATTGCTGTACCTGTCTATTACGAGTTAGTGCAAAGACAATTTCTTAGGTGGGGGCGAAAAGGAAAAAGGAGGATGTCATAAGGCCAGAAGGCCTTAGCTCTCTTACTGATTCTACTGTTATCGACCGATAACACAACGCTGGTGTTCTCGGGGTAATCACTGGGGTGGCTGTTTTGAGGAGGAAGTTTTGTTTGAGTGGAGTCATGGAATATGAACAGAAGCACTGCCTTAGGGGTGGTGTGACTACCTTCTCAATCACTTCTCGGAGCGTTGGAGCCCATGGGAGTAGGACTAAGGTGACTGGCAATTTAGTCATGTTGGGTAAAAATAGGGGTTAGGTCTAAAAAGGAAGGTGAGGCTTGGTAGAATGGGAAGAGAGGAGGGTAACAATCAAGGGTAAGGAAATGGGAAGAGGAGGAAAAGGGGGAAAAAAAGTTGTAGTAGTAAAGGTCCAAAGGGCACTAGGAGAAAGAGGCAAAATAGAAAGAGGTGGAGTGTGGCAAAAGAGAGGGAAGGGACTGACAGTTCGAAGGCAAGGGTAATGCTTTTTATTACTATTATTTTATTTATTAAGTGCTTACTATGTGCCAGGCACTGAACTGAGTGCTGGGGTAGATACTAGCTATTCATGTTGGACACAGACCATGTCCCACGCTTCAGGCTTAATCCCCTTTTTACAGATGAGGTAAATGAGGGAAAGGGAAGTGAAGTGACTTGTCCAATGTCACACAGCAAACACATGGAGGAGTCAGGATTAGAACCCAATTCCTTTTGATTCCCTGTGCTTTTTCCTCTAGGCCACAATTCCTCTACCACCAAGAGAAGCAGTGTGGGCTAATGGAAAGAGCACGGGCCTGGGAGTCAGAGGACCTAGTTTCTAATTCCGGCTCCCCGATATGTCTGCTGTGTAACCTTGGGAAAGTCAGTTAACTTCTCTTTGTCTCAGTTCCTTCATCTGTGAAATGGGGATTCAGTACCTGCTCTCCCTCCTACTTGGACTCTGAGACTCATGTGAGACCTGATGATCTTATATCTATCTACACCAGTGCTTAGGACTGTGCTTGGCACAGGGTAAGTGCTTAACAAATCCCACCACTGTCTCCTCTCCTTCCCTCCCCTCTCAATGAATTCAATCTGTGGTATTTACTGAGCACCCACTGTAAGAAAACCAGTGAACTAAGTGTGCTGGGGAGACTACAATGGAGCTTCCAATCTTCCCTCAAGTCCACTCAGCCTGTAAGTGGGGGAAAAAGATGTTTGCCAAGCAGGGCACTTACCTCCCTCCCTTCATGACCTGTCCCATCAGCTAAAATGGATTTGTGTCTCTGTTTTTTCTCTCACTAGGTTTTGTGGAATCCTATAGCAGAAACTGAAATTTAGGGACTCTCTCTCCTATATTGGCAAGTCTAGTCAATTTAGTGGGGTTCTTTATTATTGTAGCACTGATACAGTTGGCATTCAATAAATACCACTACTACTACCCTAATGAACTTACATTTCCCATTACCTCTGATTCTTCCGCAGAACACTGGTTTACTAGATAGCACAGAACCATGACTCTTGGCCATCTCCATTCATTCAATCATATTTTTTGAGTACTTACTATGTGCAAAGCACTATACTAAACGCTTGGGAGAGTACAATATAACAACACATTCCCTGCTTACAGTCCAGAGATGGATGTCTCAAGAATTACATTGAATGCTTACTCAATGCTTTTGAACCTTTAAAATTTTTTTGATCATTCAATTCAACCCCATTGGGAGTCAGAGGACCTGAGTTCTAATTCCACTTCACCACTTGATTGCTGTGTAATGTGGGGAAGTTGCTTAACTTCTCTGTACCTCAATTACCTCTTCTGTAAAATTTGGATTAAAACTATAAATCCCAGGTGGGATAGGGGCACTGTCTGACCTGATTATCTTGAATCTACCCCAGCGCTTAGTACAGTGCTCTGAAGAAGTAAATGCTCGATAAATACTGATTAACTTGGCAGAGATAAGCCCTTAACAAGTACCATTAAAAAATAGGGAAAAAAGTTAAATTTCCAAGGAAGTACCCAGAATGAAACAAGCCAGACTATTTAAATAGACCTTCTGAATTGTCCTTGAAATGAACAGCTTGGTCTAGTGGATAGAGCACTGGCCTGGGAGTCCGAAGGAACTGGGCACTTATCCTGGTTCTGTCACCTGTCTGCTTCACTCCTCTGTGCCTCAGTTACCCCATCTGTAAAATAGAGGTTAAGACTGTGAGCCTAATGCAGGACAAGAACTGTGTCCATCCTGATTAGCGGGTATTTGCCCCAGGGCTTAGTACAGAACCCGGCACATTGTAAGTGCTTAACAAATACCATTTAAAAAATTGGAAAAAAAAATACACTTCTGAGGAAATACACAGAATGAAACAAGTCAGACTTTTTAAATAGACCTCCTGAATGGTAAATAGACCCTTTTGAATAGTAAGCGCTTAAGAAATACCCAAAATAATACAAAAAAACTAAAACATTTCGGAGCTATGGTGGATACAGCTGTGTTTTCGCCAGCCCAAGTCAGGGACTCTGCCCCTGAGAAGAGGGAAGTTGCTTCCTGCTGCTGCCAATGTCTTTTCCAACATCCTTCAGCTACTGTTTTAGAAGCTCCCTGCTCTGAGCAAGGAATCACATCAAACGCTATAGAAATCAGCCCTCTTGCTGAACCCAGCAATGACAGAGTTCGTCTCCCGGCAGATTGGGCGTCCGTGAGAGATTTTTCTCTCTGCATAAACAGCCCTTTCCATCCCACGGGTCCCAGACGACTTTCTTAGTCCAGAAAGAGGGGAAGAAAGGGTCCATTGAAAAGGAGCTCTGTTTTACCGAAACTATGAACCCCCTTCAAGGAAACGGATAGCATCTGAATGAGACAAATGCAGGATGTGGATTTCTGAGAAGTTCCCTAAATTTTCGGCACATAGAGGGACTCAAAGCTGAATTTATGTTTCTAAGAGAAAATAGAATGCCCCTCCTTTCATTCATTTATTCAATTGCATTTATGGAACCCTTACTGTGTTCAGAGCACTGCACTAAACACTTGAAAGAGTATCCATTCATTCAGTTGTATTTACTTGAGCATTTACTGTGCACAAAACACTGCTTGGGAGAGAACCCTATAACAGAGTTGGTAAACACATTCCCGCCCCTGATGAGCTTACAGTCTAGAGGGGCAGAGAGACATTAATATAAATGAATAAATGACAGATATGAACATAAGTGCTGTGGGGCTGGGAGGGGAGATGAATAAAGGGAGCAAGTCAGGACCACAAAGAAGGGAGTTGGAGAAGAGGAAAGGAAGGCTTAGTCTTCCTGCAAAGGAACATGAGTTTATTAATAATAATAATATTTCTTAAGCACTTACTATGTGCCAAGCACTGTACTAAGCTCTGGAGTGGATACAAGCTGAACTGTACTTTCCAAGTGCTTAGTACAGTGCTCTGCACACAGTAAGTACTCAATAAATATGGTTGAACGAATACAAGCAAATCACATTGGACACAGTCCCTGTCCCACTTAGGGCTCACAGTCTCACTCCCCATTTTCCAGATGAGGTAACTGAGGCTTAGGGAAGTGAAATGATTTGACCAAGGTCACACAACAGACAAGTGGGAGAGCCGGGATTAGAACCTTCTGACTCCCAGGCCTGTGCTCTATCCATTATGCCATGCTGTTTCCTGTTTTCTGATTTTCCAAGGGATATCAACACTGTTACTGTCGACCTGCATTACTGGTTGACATCCAGTAACTGACAGGCCCCCTCATTCATTCTTTCATTCTATCCTATTTATTGAGCACTTACTATATGCAAAGCTCTGTACTAAGTGCTTAGGAGAGTATAAGAATAAACAGACACATTCCTTGCCCACAACGAGCTGACATCGGCAGGGAATCCTCATAGCAGCTCTGTGAGGGCTCCTAGATAGATGAGTAAGGTCCCCGCCCCAGTCTAATGCTTCTGAGAGCCCACGGCCACTGGTGACTCCTGCATGCTGACTACGTTATTTTTCCACCCATCCTCCGCTCCAAAATCTGCTTGTCTAAGTTTCCCGGTATGGCTGCAGCCTGCCCAGACCTCTGCTTTTCTGATGACATCAGTTTGGCCGTCGGAGTAGGGGCCTAAACGGCTCCTATCCTTCACTGAGGGGGAGCCTCATCACCCGCCCTCAGCATTGCCCAGCCCAGCCCCTGGACTGTCCCCACGCCCAAACACACCCTTCTTGATCTTGTCCCTGGATTTTCTCCGTAGTAGAGAAGTAGCATGGCCTAGTGTTTAGAGCACTGTCCTGGGAGTCAGAATAACAATAATAATTATGGTATTTGTTAAGCTCTTACTATGTGCCAAGCACTGGTCTTAGCACTGGGGTAGATACAAGATAATCAGGTTGTCCCACATGGGGCTCCCATGCTTAATCCCCATTTTACAGATGAGGTAACTGAGGCCCAGAGAAGTTAAATGGCTAGCCCAAGGTCACACAGCTAAGAAGTGGTGGAGTCGGGATTAGAATTCACATCCTCTGACTCCCAAGCCTTTGCTTTTTCCACTAAGCCACACTGCTTCTCTAAGGACCTGGGTTCTAGTTCCAGCTCCACCACTTGTCTGCTGTGTGACCTTGAACAAGTCACTTCACTTCTCTGGGCCCCAGATACCTCATCTGTAAAATGACTGTGAATCCATGTGGGACAGGGACTATTTCCATCCTGATTTGCTTGTAATAATAATAATAAATTAAGTTATTTTTTAAGCACTTACTATGTGCCAAGCACTGTACTAAGCTCTGGGGTGGATACAAACCAATCAGGTTGGACACAGTCCCTGTCCTACATGGGACTCATCGTCTCAGTAATAATAATAATAATAATAATAATAATAATAATAATAATAATAATAGCATTTATTAAGTGCTTACTATGTGCAAAGCACTGTTCTAAGTGCTGGGGAGGTTACAAGGTGATCAGGTTGTCCCACGGGGGGCTCACAGTCTTAATCCCCATTTTACAGATGAGGTAACTGAGGCACAGAGAAGTGAAGTGACTTGCCCAAAGTCACACAGCTGACAATTGGCGGAGCAGGGATTTGAACCCATGACCTCTAACTCCAAAGCCCGTGCTCTTTCCATTTCACAGATGAGGCATAGAGAAGTGAAGTGACTTGACCAAGGTCACACCACAGACATGTGGCAGAGCCAAGATTAGAACCCATGACCTTCTGACTCTCAGGCCCATGCTCTATCCACTAAGCCATGCTGCTTCTCATGCTGTTTGTATCCACCCCAGCACTTAGTACAGTGCCTGACACATAATGAGCACTTAACAAATACCATAATTATTATTATTATCAACCCCCCACCCCTCTCAATTTAGACCCTGGACCCCCTCAGTCCCTTCATTCCAGCCCCTTCTGGCCCAGCTCCTGGTCAATACAAAGACCTTTGAAAGTAGAAGAAACTCTTCCAAGTCAGAGAAGAGCATTAATTTGATCTCACCTGGGAGAAGAGACTCCAGGAAGACAATCTTTCCTACCTAGTTGTTTCCTAAAACACAAAACAGCCCACCTGGTTAGGTGGGTGAGGAAATCCATAGACATGTCATAGAAAAGAACTGGTTGAGCAGGCATTCCTCTTTGCTTTGCTTTCCTGGGCTCTGGTGCCATTCTCTGCCAGCCTAGGTTTCCCGCTCTCGCTGAGACGAAGGATGTGTCACGCTGCTAACTGCACAAAGGTCACTAATCTCAGAAGCAGTCTGGCCTAGTGGATAGAGCACGGGCCTGGGACTCAGAGGGACCTGTTTTCTACATTCCGGCTCCACCACTAGTCTGCTGCATGACCTTGGGCAAGTCATTTAACTCCTCTGGTCTCTGTTCCTTCATCTGCAAAATGGGGATTCAAACGGTGAGCCCCATGAGGGCCATGGACTGCGTTCGACCTGATTTTATTGTACCTACCTCAGTGCTTTAAACATGGTCTGGCACAGAGTTAGAGATTAACAAATACCTTAAAACAAGCAAACAAACAAAAAATACAGGATCCCAGGCCCAGGAAAGAGTGGGTTCCCTTAGGGTGAGGAATGAGCAAATGTAAGTAGTTGTCGGTGTCCTGGAAGGGAAAGGGAGGGCATGGGGGTGAGAGTGGGTTTCATTCTGGAATTGGGTCAGGAGGGGAACAGAGTAAGAAGGAAGGGCAACAAGGCTGAGTGGAGAGATCACAGGCCTGGGAGTCAGAGGACCTGGGTTCTAGTCCTGGCTCCGCCACATACCTGTTGTGTGACCTTGGACAAGTAACCTCACTTCTTGATGCCTCAGTTTTTTGATCCATAAAATGGGGATGCGATTCCTAAGATCCTTTCTTCTTAGGCTGTGAATCCAGATTGGGACAGGGACAGGATCTAATCTTGTATCTACCCCGGCACTTAGCACAGAGTGCTTGACACTTTGCAAGTGCTTAATAAATATTGTTATTATTATGGGTAATCATTAGGGTGAACCCTCTTGAACTTGTGTCTTAAAAAAATTCTCCAGGTTCATAATCCTCTCATTTTTGCGCTTGCTCCTTTCTTTCTGGCCTCTCAAACCAGTCCTCACTGAGATCAATGTGAATTAGCAACTCATAAAATGAAGGGCAGGCCACCATTGTTGAGCTGGTGACACTGTTATTTTTTGTTTGTCCGTTTTATGGCATTTTTAAGCTATAACAGATACAAGATTAGACACAGTTCCTGCCCCACAAGTCTTCAATCCCCAACGTACAGATGAGGCAACCAAGGCACAAAGAAATAAAGTGAATTATCCTAGATTCATTCATTCAATCATATTTATTAAGCGCTTACTGTGTGCAGAGCACTGTACTAAGCGCTTGGGAAGTACAAGTTGGCAACATATAGAGATGGTCCCTACCCAACAGCGGGCTCATAGTCTAGAAGGGGGAGACAGACACCAAAACAAAACATATTAACAAAATAAAATAAATAAATAAATAGAATAGTAAATATGTACAAGTAAAATAGAGTAATAAATATGTACAAACATATATACAGATCATAGATCATACGTAGTTCGTACAGCAGACAAGTGGCAGAGCTAGGATTAGAACCCAGGTCCTTGGTCTCCCAGGCCTGTGCTCTTTCCACTAGGCCATGCTGCTTCTGCTTCTGTTGTTCTGCTCTCTCTCCTCCTCTGCCACCCACACAATAACTTCTTCTGGTTCCATAGAGACTGGACAAAGAAAGAAGTGTGAATGGCTTCAGTGTTGTCAGTTGCCTCTACCGAAAAAGAGAAAGGGAAGCTCACACTCCACGGGTTCTAAAATAGCCGTTCCCACTTCCAACCTGCTCTCAAACCGTGTGTTAAAGTCATTCAAACAAGCAATCACAGTGCAGGGCACTGTACTAAGCATCTGGGAGAGTACAACACAACATAGGAGACACTTTCCCTGCCCACAAAAAGCTTACGTCCTACATAAGTGGGTTGGAGGTTGATATTTGATAAGCGCTTACTACGTGCCAGGCACTGCACTAAGCACTGGGATAGCTCATCAGGTTGAGCACAGTCATCCCCAAGGCTCACAGTCTTAATCCCATTTTATAGCTGAGGTATAAAAGGGCCCAGAGAAGTAAAGTGACTTGTCCAAGGTCACACAGCAACAGACAAGTGGCAGAGACAGGATTAGACCGTTGGTCCTCCGACTTTCAGGCCTGTGCTCTATCCACTAGGTCACACTGCTCCTCTGTTCTCTGCTTCACTGTTGTTTGGTCGTTGCTGAAGAGACAGCAGTGCCTGTTGCCAACACTGTAGGAATCTGATGAATCAATCGATCAATGGTATCGATTGAGTGCTTACTAAGGTCGAGCACTGTACTAAGCACTTGTGAAAGTACAACGCAACAGAATTTACAAACACGTTCCCTGTCCTCAAGGAAGTCTAAAGGGCATCTCACACCTGCAGTTTGCTACTCAATATTATTAGTATTACTATTGTATTTGTTTAGGGTTTTCTACATGGTAAGCACTGTTTTAAGCACTGGGGTAGATTCAAGGTAATCAGGTCAGATACAGTCCATGTCCCACATGGAGCTCTCTGTCTAAGTAAAAGGGGGAACAGGCTGATTGAATCCCCAGTTTACAGAAGAGGAAACTCTACACTGTCTGCTTATTGTAGGCAGGGAATGTGTCCGTTTATTGTTATATTGTTCTCTGCCAGGTACTTAATAAGGTGCTCTGCACACAGTAATAATAATAATGATGATGATGGCCTTTGTTAAGCGCTTACTATGTGCAAAGCACTGTTCTAAGCACTGGAGAGGATACAAGGTGATCAGCTGTCCCAAGTGGGGCTCACAGTTTTTAATCCCCATTTTATAGATGAGGTAACTGAGGCCCAGAGAAGATAAGTGACTTGCCCAAAGTCACACGGCTGACAATTTGCTGAGCCAGATTTGAACCCATGACCTCTGACTCCCAAGCTCATGCTCTTTCTACTGAGCCACGCTGCTTCTCAGTAAGCACTTAATAAATATAATTGACTGACTGACTGAGGCACAAAGAAGTGATATGACTTGCCCAAGATCACACAGCCAGCAAACTGGCAGAGTGAAGAGAAGTTTGCTCCCTTCTGTAAGCTGCCCCCTTGGGAGTTGATCTTTTCTGTAATTTCATACATTATACCCCTAATTTGTTATATCAGTATATCCCCACTGGGTTCTTCATGAATGTCAAATGTTCCATGTAAAACAGAAGCAGAGTGCACTCTCCACTGCTTCAGAAGTTTTAGTTCCCACCGTTCCCCACCCCATCCAATCCCTCAGCAATCTGTTAAAGTAGGCAAATTTAGTGGAATGCTTCCCTTCCATGTTGGAACAATAACAACAAACTTAGTTGCCAGGATTTTGTTTCGAACATGATTTTCCCAATGGCTTCTTCATGAATTGTCATATTCTATTCCAGGTAAAAGAGAAAAACAGTGACAGAAGATATCTAGGCATATTTGCTTCTACTCCTTTCACCAGTCCATGGTACTTCCCTTCTGGAAGCTGTCCCCTTGGGAGTTGATCGTTTCTGTAATTTCATACATTATATCCTTAATTCATTATATCCGTAACTATTTTATTTTATCTGTAATTTATTATATCCATAATTCATTTATCATATCTGTAATTTATTTATTTATATTCACATCTCTCCCCCCACCCCCACAGACTGTAAGCTCACTGTGGGCAGGAAAGATATCTACCAACTCTGATATATTGTACTCTTCCGAGCACTTACAGACAGTAAGTGCTCAATAAATATGAAAATTCAAAATAGATCTGATGTTTAGTATTCCCACAACTTGCTGATCTGGCCCATGACTTCCCTGGGACTCATTTAGTGTTGAAATGCAGCTCTGAATTCTGGAGCAGGTGTAGTGAAAGAGGAGCCACTGTCAGGGTCAGGATACACAGGATAAACTGAGGCAAGACCCTGGCCCAGGCAATTCTGAAGGCTACTCTAGACTGCTGGGAAAGCAGCATGGCACATAGAATAGAGCACGGGCCTGGGTGTCAGAAGGTCATGAGTTCTAATCCCGGCTCCACCACTTGTCTGTGGTGTGACCTCGGGCAAGTCACTTCACATCTCTGGGCTTCAGTTACCTCCTCTATAAAATGGGATTGGAGACTGTGAGCCCCACATGGGACATGGACGGTGTCCAACCCAATTTGCTTGTATCATTCCCAGTGCTTAGTACAGTGCCTGGCAACACAGTAAGCACTTTAACAAAGACCATGACTACTCTTCTTCTGTCCCCTTCTTCTTTGATCCTGGCTCCAACCTGCCCTCTCTCAACTGGTCACTGACTGACCGACTGAGATGTTCTCCCCATTTGAGCAAGGAGCTAGAAATTGTGTGTATTGAGCACTTACTGTATGCAGAGCAATCAATCAGTGGTATTTATTGAGTCCTTACAGTATGCAGAGCACTGTACTGTACAGAGCTTAGGAGAGTACATTACAAAAGAGTTGGTAGACATAATAAAAATAACAACTGTGGTATTTGTTAAGCACTTACTATGTGCAAAGCACTGTACTAAGCACTGGGTTGGATACAAGCAAATCGGGTTGCACACAGTCCATGTCTCAAATGGGGCTCATAGTCTTCAACCCCATTTTACAGATGAGGGAACTGAGGCTCAGAGAAGTGAAGTGACTTGCCCGAGGTCACCCAGGAGATAAGTGGCAGAGTCAGGGTCAGACCCTAGGTCCTTCAGACTCCCAGGACCATGCTCTATCCATTAGGCTGCTTCTCTGTCCACAGTGAGTTTGCAGACTAGACGTGAGGCAATCATTAATATCAATAAATAATTTATAGATATGTGCACAAGTGTTAAGGGTTGAATGAATATTAAATGCTCAAAGATCACAGATCCAAGTATATAGGTGACACCGAAGGGAGAGGGAGCCAGGGAAAAGAGTATTTAATTGGGGAAAGCCTCTTACTTTATGCAGGTCAGTCAATCAGTGGTATTTTCTGAGTGCTTACTGTGTGGACAGTACTGTACTGAGCACTTGGGGAGAATTCAGTAGGGTTTGTAGACACGTTCCCTGCCCATTAGGAGCTCACATTCCAAAGAGCCTGATTTAAGGATTCAGATGTTCTCCCTGATTGAGGAAGGAGCTAGAAAGCTTTCTCTGCTATATTTTCTTGGGAATAATATGGAATTGATTGTCTTTAAATGATTCACACACGTCATCTTCAAAAATGGTAATCTATCATCTATCTATAATGAGAATTAAATAAAAAGCATAAGGAAAACTTTAAATAGTTACATACTGGGGAAACATTCCTTACCCCCTACATAATACAGTGCCCCCATTATCAGGGAAGTGGAGTTATTATTATTAATAATATTAATAAAGCAATTACTATGTATCAAGCACTAAACTAAGCACTGGGTTAGATACAAGATAATCAAGTCCGATGTAGTCCCTGACCCACATAATAATAATTATTATGATATTTGTTAAGCGCTTACTGTGTGCCAAGCACTGTTCTAAGTGCTAGGGTAGATACAAGGTAACCAGGTTGTCCCATGTGGGGCTTGCAGTCTTAACCCCCATTTTACAGATGAGGTAACTTAAAAGTTACCTCAGAGAAGTACGGGATTTGCCCAAGGTCACACAGCAAACAAGTGGTGGAGCCAGAATTAGAACCCACATCCTCTGACTCCCACGCTCGTGTTCTTTCCACTAGGCCACGCTGCTTCTCTATGGGATTCCCAGTCTAAGTAGAAGGGATAATAAATCTTTAATCCCCATTTTCATATGAGGTAACTGAGGCACAGAAAAGCTAAGTGACTCTCCCAAGGTCACACAGCAGGCATGTGGCAGAGCCTGAGATTAGAACCCAGGTCCTCTGACTCCCAGGCTCTTGCTCTTTCCACTAGGCCCCTTCCCAATGTAGACATTCCATTTCTGCAAGTCCGGAAAGATTGGCTGGGAATATAAACCTGACCTCCCAGCAGCATTTAGACATCTAGTGAAATGTCACACTATCCAGGGGGATGTGGTGTCCACCTGATGGCTGAAAGTTGAGATGTAAATTAAAAAAAAGCCCCAACACCGAAACCTTATAGATTGGAAGGTGAACCCACCCAATCAGACTTAAATGGTTTTGCAGCTGGCCTTTTATTTTCCTAAGAGGGCCAAGTCCTTTTGGGATAACATTTGCAAAAGTGCTCTTGGAGATGGTTTAAAAGATAAGACTGAAAACTGCCAGTATTAAGGAACAGATGGAAGTTATACTATTAGAGAGATAAGAGACATAATGGCTATTCAGGGAGAAGCAACTAAGGAAAACACGATCAACTTCTGACTCTTAGAATCTCAGCGTTGAACTCAAATAAGAATGAACAGTCCTCAAAGATATGTCCCAGTGAAACACTGGCTTAATATTGAACAAATCTTCAGCGTCCTGTCTTTAAAAGTGTAGCAATCCTTACCCTTGCCACAACTTGTTTTGAACACACAAATACTGGCTCCACTGATACGAGTATAAATAACCTCCATTTTCCCTGAGGATTAAGTGTATTGTCTCACCTTTCAATCCACTTGGGATGAATTTCACATTCACAGAGCCTAGAAGTACTGAGAATGAAAACTTTTAAAAAACAATTTCATCAAAAACCTTCTAAAATCTAGCGTGGTCAAATTCTAGTTGGCATGTTTACTTTAAGATAGCCAACCACGATGTCTGGAGAGTGAAAGATGAGGGAACTTACTCTGAAAGTGGTGCAAACAAATTGGTTTGCCTGTTCTGAAAGTTGGTGCAGTACAGATTTATCTGGCCTACACTTTTATTTCACTGTATTTGTTAAGCACCTACTGTGTGCTGAGTGCTGTTCTAAGCACTGGGGTAGATACATATTAATTAAGTTAGATACAAGAACAGTGCTCCAGCACTTAGAACAGTGCTTTGCACATAGTAAGCACTTAATTAATGCCATTATTATTATATGTCTGTTCAACAAGGCGCTTGATATCTAAATAGGAAGATTCCAGATTTTTTTCTCAAAGAAGCAGAAAGCCAATATGTTACCAGGATAGATTTACCAGGATAGATTCATTCATTCATTTATTGAGCACTTATTGTGTGCGGAGCACTGTATTAAGTGCTTGGAAAGTACAAGTCTGCAACATATAGAGACGGTCCCTACCCAACAACAGGCTCACAGTCTAGAAGGGGGGTGGGGGGAGATAGGCAACAAAATAAAACAGGTACAAGTAAACAGGCATAAATAAAACTATAGATACATACACATCATTAGTAAAATAAATTTAATAATAAATATATACATATATACACAAAGTGTTGTGGGGCAGGGAAGGGGGTAGAGCAAAGGGAGGGAGTCGGGGTGATGGGGAGGGTAGGAGGAGCAGAGGAAAAGGAGGGCTCAGCCTGGGAAGGCCTACTGGAGGAGGTGAGCTTCCACTAGGGCTTTGAAGCGGGGATGTGTGCTAGTTTGGTGGAAGTGAGGAAGGAGACTGAAGTGGGGAGAGACAGAAAGTTAGAAGATTAAGACTGTGAGCCCCACATGAGACAGGGACTATGTCTAGCCTGATTACCTTGTGTCTAGCCCAGTGCTTAGAAGAGTGCTTGGTCTGTAGTAAGTGCTTAAGATATACCATAATTACTATTATTTCCTCTTCGCCCCACTCCCTTCCTTGTCGCCTTTGTGGATAGAGCACGGGCCCAGGAGTCAGAAGGTCATGGGTTCTCATCCCGACTCTGCCACTTGTCTGCTGTGTGACCTTGGGCAAGTCACTTCGCTTCTCTGGACCTCAGTTACCTCATCTGTAGGGTGGGGATTGAGACTGTGAGCCCCACGTGGGAAGGGGACTCTGTTCAACACAATCAGTTTGTGTCCACCCCAGCGCTTGGTACAGTCCCTGGCATGTAATTAAGCGCTTAACAAATACCATTATTGCTATTATTTGCACCCTTTATCCACCCTACCCTTGGCTCCACACAGCACTTATGTGGTTGTGTGTTGTCATGGCGACTCCATGGATAGATCTTCTCCAGAATGTCCTATCTTCATCTTTAGTCATTCTGGCATGTAGTCCATAGAGGTTTCTTGGTTAAAAAATACAGAAGTGGTTTACCATTGCCTTTTTCGGAGCAGTAAAAACTTGAGTCTCTGCCATTTGATCCATATTTTGATGATCCGATCATCCTCCTTTCACTCACCCACACCACTGTCACCCAGCATGGGTGAATCGATTTTGTCTTTGGCTTAGACCATTCCATTATGGGTAACCCTAGTGAAAGAGTATCTCTCAGTGGCATAGCTCTAAGCTTCATCGACGTACGCAAACTCTCCTGCCACCATAAGGCATTGATTCTTAGCAGAGTAGCACTTATGTATGTATTGATAATTTATATTAATGTCCGTCTCCCCCTCCATGGAAACTGTAATCTCCTTGTGGGCAGGGAACAAATTTACCAACCTCTTATATTGTACTTTCCCAAGTATAATATAAGATTAACTTGTGGGCAGGGAATGTGTCTGTTACATTGTTGTGTTGTACTTTCCCAAGTACTTTGTACAGTGCTATGCACACAGTAAGTGCTCAATAAATACCATTTATTGATTAACTTGAATCTACTCCAGCGCACAGAACAGTGCTTGGCACATAATATGTGCTTAACTAGTACCATTATTATTATTAAGTGTTCAGTATTGTGCTCTGCATATAGTAAGCACTCAAGAAATACTACCTACCGATCTATTGATGCTAGAATCCCTTGAAAACTCTCTCTTTTTTTTAGGCCATCTGGCCAAATGCTGTGGTTTATATTATTATTATTAGTAGTAGTAGTAGTAGTAGTAGTAGTAGTATATTTGTTAAGTGCTTGCTATGTGCCAGGTACTGTTCTTGGAACTGGGGTAGGGTAGATTCTCTAGACTGTGAGCTTGTTGTGGATAGGGAATGTCTCTCTTTATTGCACACAGTAAATGCTCAATAAATACAATTGAATGAATGAATGAATGAGATCAGAAAGTGCTTAACAAATACTACAATTACTATTATTAAGCGATTAATTAGGTATGTAGTGTGGACTAATGGAAAGAGTACTAATCCCAGCTCAATCACTTGCCTGGTGTGTGTGACCTTGGGCCTCAGTTTCCTCAACTGTAAAATGGGGATTTGATACCTGTTCCCCCTTCTACTTAGACTGTGAGCCCTACATGGGATAGGGACTGTGCCCAACCTGATTAACCTGTAACTACCCTAGAGCTTAGAACAGTGCTTGACACAGACTAAGCGCTTAACAAATACCACAAAAAAACACTTTGTGCCTTAGTTTCATCACCTGTAAAATGGGGATTCAATAACTATTCTCCTTTCCCATTAGACTGTAAATCCCAGTTGGGACAGGGACTGGGTCTGATCTGATGGTATCTATCCTGCTCCTCAGTTCAGTGTCTGACACATAGTAAGCACTTGGTTAACAAATACTGTAATGATTATTTATTACTCAAACCACCAACTCACATTGTCACCTTTCCTACTACCTTCGATCCCACTTTCCACTTTATGTTGCCAACTTGTACTTCCCAAGTGCTTAGTTCAGTGCTCTGCAAACAGTAAGCACTCAATAAATACAATTGATTGATTGATTTATTCCCTTTCTAAGCTCTGCCTCTGGTTTCCCACTTCCCACTTTATGTTGCCAATTTGTACTTCCCAAGCGCTTAGTACAGTGCTCTGCACACAGTAAGCGCTCAATAAATATGATTGATTGATTGATTGATTCCCTTTCTAAGCTCTGTCTCTGGTTTGCCTCTACGCTTAGGCTTAGGTTCCCCTTAGCACTCTGATATTCAACCCTCCCCCAGCCCCATAGCACTTACATATTTGCTCACCCATAAATAATTTTGATGTCTGCATGTCCCTCTGGATTGGGAGATCCTTGTGGGCAGGGAATGCGTCTGTCATATTGTTATACTGTACTCTCCCAAGTGCTTAGTAAAGTGCTCTGCACACTGTAAGTGCTCAGTAAATGTGATTGATATCTTCTCCATTATATTCTCCCAAGAGTATACTACCATAAGCACTCAATAAATACCATTGATTGATTGACTGACTGAACAACGAATTCAACTGCCCACCTCCCTGACTTTCCAGGTCTGTTTGCAGTGGGTGGTATTTGCATTTGTGGTATTTGTTAAACATTCACTCTGTGCCAGGCACTATACTAAGTGCTGGAGTAGACACAAGATAATCATGTTGGAAACAGTCCCTGTCCCACG
Source organism: Tachyglossus aculeatus (assembly GCF_015852505.1). Lineage (NCBI taxonomy): Eukaryota > Metazoa > Chordata > Mammalia > Monotremata > Tachyglossidae > Tachyglossus > Tachyglossus aculeatus. The sequence continues at coordinate 19,224,324 of NC_052084.1, read as the reverse complement.
TAGAACTAACAGTCTTAATCCCCATTTTGCTGATGGGGGAACTGAAGCTCAGAAAAGTGAAGTGACTTGCCCGAGGTCACATAGCGGACAAGTGGTGGAGCCAAAATTAGAATCCAGGTCTTTCTGAATCCCAGGCCCGAGCTCTATCTACTAGGCCATGCTGCTTCTCCAGGTGTGCTACAGTTTGGCCTGAGAAGCCTGAAAGACAGAGGAAATGGGGAAGCCTGGTGAAGGGGAGGCAGGCTTAGAGCACGGGCCTGGGAATCAAAAGGTTATGGGTTCTAATCCTGACTCCAACACTTGTCTGCTGAGTGGCCTTGGGCAAGTCATTTAACTTCTGTAAAATGGGGATTGAGACTGTGAACCCCATGTGGGACAAGGGACCGTAGCCAACCCGATCTGCCTGTATCCACCCCAGCCCTTGGTACAGTGCCTGTCTCATAGTAAGTGCATAACAAATACCATAATCATTATGAATTATTACTATTATTATTATCTCCCGAGGGAAAGGAAGGCATGGATGGGAAGGGGAGCAAAGGAGCAGAGCTCAGTGGGTCAAAGCAGGCAAACCAAAAAGCCTGAGGAGGAAATGAAAGGGTGAAGTTGAGGTTAAGGGATATGAAGCAGAGGACAGAGGAGGAGTCTAGGTTCAGGTTCTGTGTATATTTCATTCATTTAATCGTATTTATTGAGTGCTTACTGTGTGCAGAACACTGTACTAAGCACTTGGAAGAGGACAATGTAACAGTAAGACACATTCCCTGCCCACAGTGAACTGAAGTTGTTGGTTTGTTTTAATGGCATGAGGTAAGTGCTTACCATGTGCAAAGCACTGTTCTAAGTGCTGGGAAGATACAAGGTAATCAGGTGGGACACAGTGCCTGGCACACTTAGGGCTCACAGAACAGATATTGAATTCCCATTATAGAGATGAGGAACTGAGGCCCAGAAAAGTGAAGTGACTCACCCAAGGTCACACAGCAGGCAAGCGATAGAGCTTGTTTAGAACCCGGGTCCTCTGGCTCCCAATCCTGGGCTCTTTCCACTAGGTCCCGCTGCTTACCACTTGATTGATTAAATCCCAGTAGGTGAACTGAACAGATTAAAGAGTTCAAACACTAAATTTCCCCCCATCTCCTCAGGGAAACCTAGAACTTCAGGGATGGAAAAGATCTTGATTAATCCATTAGTCTGTTCTCTTGCCTGTGACCAGGGCTATAAAATTCCACACAGATAATAATGATGATAATAATAATAACTGTAGTATCTGTTAGGCATTATGTGCTAAACTAGCATCATAACACATATCCGTATTTGTAATTATATTTATAATAATGTCTGCCTCCCCTTCCAGACTGTAAATTCACTGTGGGCAGAGAATGTGTCTATTTATTGTTATACTGTACTCTCACAAGTGCTTAGTATAGTGCTCTGCACACTGTAAGCAGAGTACAATTGAATGAATGAAAGCACTGGAGTAGATACAAATTAATCAGGTAAGACACAGCTTCTGTCCCACATGGGCCCCAGAGTCAAAGAGAGGGGTACAACCGTAATTGATTGCAATTCCCATTTACAGATGAAGAGAAAACATTTGATTTTTAAAGACTTTTAAAAATTCTCCAGGCTCCCTCACTAATCTACTGCTTATTCATTTTTACTTGGGGGAAACTTTTCTTTAAACTGACCTCAACTCTTCGGGTTCCAGTTTAATCCCTCAAACCCTAATCTCCGAAACCCCTTGATTAGATTTCCAAAATGGAATGGCAAAGCGGTGTATTTTGCACCCTAATGATTCCTGGAAATGAGGAAAATCCCAACCAAGCAATCAGTGCTTTCACAGTATTTCCCACATCTTTGTATCCACTAGTACCTGGTGAGATTCAGAATGGTCAATTACAGATGCACCAACTGGTTTAATTCACTGTCACCTATTTTCCTCAAGGGGATACTTTTGCAGAACAGGGTTACAGTAGTAATAAAAGCCCAAGGAGCCTTCTGAATTGTACCAAAGTAAAAGGGAGCTGAAACTCACCCCTTGTTAAGTCAATATTTACAAATTACTTTCTTTGTTTTTTTTGCTGTAGAAATAAAACAATGGCTGAGCTAGTTAAACAGTGATTATGTGGGAGAGAGGTGGGAAGGATGGGTGACTAAGCAATAGAGCTGCAGGCTGAGTTGGAATGTTTAATGACTCGTTAATGATGCTTTCATGAAAAGGGTGTTAACTCTATACTCTCAATACAGGGCTTAAGTCCTCTCAGCAACCTGTGCAGTATAATAATAATTGTATTTGTTTTGTGCTTACTATGTGCCAAGCACTGTACTAAATGCTGGGTTACATTCAAGTTAATCAGGTCCCATATGAGCCAAGCACTGTACTAAATGCTGGGTTACATTCAAGTTAATCAGGTCCCATATGAGACTTACGGTTTGCATGGCTTAGTGGAAAGAGCCCGGGCTTTGGAGTCAGAGGTCATGGGTTCGAATCCTGACTCTGCCACTTGTCAGCTTGATGATTTTGGGCAAGTAACTTCACTTCTCTGTGCCTCAGTTCCCTCATCTGTAAAATGGGGACTAAGACTGTGAGCTCCACGTGGGACAACCTGATAACCTTGTATCTACCTCAGCGCTTAGTAAGCACTCAACAAATACCATCATTATTATTATTATTAAATAGGAGGGAGAACAGGTATTGAAGCCCCATTTTACAGATGAGGGAATTGAGGCCTAGAGAAGTTAAGTGACTTGCCCAAGGTCGCACAGCAGACAAGAGGCAGAGCAGGGATTTGAACCCAATGCTTCTGACTCCCAGGCCCATTCACTTTCCACTGGGCCATGCTGCTTCTCTATGTATGAGAAGCAGCATGTTCCTCCTCTATGTTCCTCCTTCCCTCACCCCCAACGATCCTGGCCTCCTACTGTCATTAACAAAATTAAAATCCATCGTCCCGACCCTCCCCAAAAATCTCTTCCCCCCTTTCTCACATCCCCCCCGGCTCTCAACACTCTCTTGCTACTCTCCCATCCTTCCCAGCAGTGTCCTCAGAGGAGCTCTCCTCCCTCCTCTCGAAGTGCTACTCCGGCCACCTGTGCTTCTGACCACCATTCCCTCTCATCTCATTAAATCTCTCGCTCCATCCCTTCCTCCCCTCCTTAACTTCCCATCTTCTACCGCGGTCATGTCTTCCACTGGTTCCTTCGGCCCCTCTGCCTTCAAACATGCCCATGTCTCTCCCATCCCTTAAAAAAACCCCTCTCTTGACCCACCCTCACCTTCTAGTTATCGTCCCATATCCCTCCTACCATTCCTTTCCAAACTCCTTGAACAGGTTGTCTACACTCGCTGCCTAGGAATTCCTCAAATAACAACTCTCTCCCTCGACCCCCTCCAGTCTGGCTTCCGTCCCCTAAATCTCCACGGGAAACTGCCTCTCAAAGGTCACCAATGACCTCCTGCTTTCCAATCCAACGGCACCTACTCTGTCCTAATCCTCCTCGACCGCTCCAGCAGCCTTGACACTGTGGACCACCCCCTTCTTCTCAACAGCTATCTGAACCTTGGCTTCACAGACTCCGTCCTCTCCTGGTTCTCCTCTTACCGTCTCTCGGTCGTTCTTTCTCAGTCTCTTTTGCAGGCTCCTCCTCCCCCTCCCATTCTCTCACTGTAGGGGGTTCCCCAAGGTTCAGTGCTTGGTCCCCCTTCTGTTCTCGATCTACACGCACTCACCTTGGGTGACCTCATTCGCTCCCACGCTTCAACTATCATCTCTACGCTGATGACACCGCAGATCTACATCTCTGCCCCTGCTCTCTCCCCCTCTCTCCAGGCTCGCATCTCCTCCTGCCCTTCATGACATCTCCATTTGGATGTCTGCCCGCCACCTAAAGCTCAGACGATGTCGAAGACTGAAACTCCTTGTCTTCCCTCCCAAACCTTGCCCTCTCCCTGACTTTCCCATCTCTGTTGACGGCACTACCATCCTTCCCGTCTCACAAGCCCGCACCCTTGGTGTCATCCTCGACTCCGCTCTCTCATTCACCCCCTCACATTCCAAGCCGTGACCAAAACCTGCCGGTCTCAGCTCCACAACATGCCAAGATCCGCCCTTTCCTCTCCATCCCAACCGCTACCCTCGCTCATTCAAGCTCTATCCTATCCCAGTCTGGGACTACTGCATCAGCCTTCTCTTGATCCCCCATCCTCGTGTCTCTCTCCACTTCAATCCATACTTCATGTGGCTGCCCGGATTATCTTTGTCCAGAAACGCTCTGGCATATCACTCCCCTCCTCAAAAATCTCCAGTGGCTACCAATCAATCTGCGCAATCAGGGCAGAAACTCCTCACCCTCGGCTTCAAGGCTCTCCATCACCTCGCCCCCCCTCCTACGTCACCTCCCTTCTCTCCTTCTACAGCCCACCCCGCACCCTCCGCTCCTCACCGCTGATCTCCTCACCGTACCTCGCTCTCCGCCTGTCTCCGCCATCGACCCCCCGGCCCATGTCATCCCCCGGGCCTGGAATGCCCTCCCTCTGCCCATCCGCCAAGCTAGCTCTCTTCCTCCCTTCAAGGGCCCTAGCTGAGAGGCTCACCTCCTCCAGGATGCCTTCCCAGACTGAGCCCCCTTCCTTCCTCTCCCCCCTCGTCCCCCTCTCCATCCCCCCCATCTTACCCTCCTTCCCTTCCCACAGCACCTGTATATATGTATATATGTTTGTACATATTTTTTACTCTATTTATTTATTTATTTATTTAATTTTACATATCTATTCTATTTATTTTTTTTGTTAGTATGTTTGGTTTTGTTCTCTGTCTCCCCCTTTTAGACTGTGAGCCCACTGTTGGGTAGGGACTGTCTCTATATGTTGCCAATTTGTACTTCCCAAGCACTTAGTACAGTGCTCTGCACATAGTAAGCGCTCAATAAATATGATTGATGATGATGATGATGATGATGTATGAGTGTAGGCAGACAAGGTAGGTCTGGAAGTATATGGATGTCCTCCCTCCTGCCTGGAATAATAATAATAATGGTATTTGTTAAGTGCTTACCCCCTCAGCGCTTTGAACAGTGTTTTGCACATAGTAAGCACTTAAGAAATGCCATCATCATTATTATTATTATGTGCCAAGCACTGTTCTAAGCTCTAGGGTAGATGCAAGGTAAACAGGTTGTCCCACATGGGGCTCACAGTCTTACTCCCCATTTTACAGATGAGGTAACCAAGGCACAGAGAAGTGAAGCGACTTGCCCAAGGTCACACAGCAGACATGTGGTAAAGCCAGGATTCGAACCCATGACCTCTGACTCCAAAGCCCGTGCTCTTTCCACTGAGCCACGCTGCTTCTTGGAACCCATGTCCTCTGTCTCCCAAGCCCATGCTCTTTCCACTAAGCCACTCTGCTTCTTTAAACACACTCCCTCCTGTTTCATATCCAACAGACCACCACTCTCCCCACCTTCCAAATCCTCCTAAAATAACATCTCCAAGAAGCCTTCCATGATTAACTTCTCATTTCCCCAACCTGTTCTCCCTCCCTTCTGTGATGCCAATACACTTGGGTGTAGACCCCTCCAAAGTACTTTAATCCTCACCTCCTGGCCCCCAGACCCACAGTGGTTTATAAACACTTCCTCGTACTTTCATCTTTCCCAATCTATAATCAATTTTAATATCTATCTCCCCCACTAGACTGTAGGCTCCTTAAGGTTAGGGGCCATGTCCACTAACTTTATTGTATTTCACTCTACCAAGCACTTAGTACTAGAGAAGCAGCGTGGCTCAGTGGAAAGAGCACTGGCTTTGGAGTCAGAGGTCATGGGTTCGAATCCCGACTCCGCCACATGTCTGCTGTGTGATCTTGGGCAAGTCACTTAACCTCTCTGGGCCTCAGTTACCTCATCTGTAAAATGGGGATGAAGACTGTGAGCCCCACGTGGGACAACCTGATCAGCCTGTATCCTCCCCAGTGCTTAGAACAGTGCTTCGCACATAGTAAGCGCTTAACAAATGCCAATTATTATTATTAGTACAGTGCTCTGTACACAGTAGGTGCTCTATAAATAGCATTATTTGATTGACTGAGTATATCATTAGCCCCTTGCGTCAAATTCAGTCCCCATCACTGAGTCCTCTACTTAAATATATATATATATATATATATACCTCTTCAAAGAACATAATGGATTGAAGACAAATCTACAAAACCAAGTGCAGATCTGGAAGCCATCCAGTAAGTAATATGATCTAAATCATTCAAGTTGCAAAGTGGATGTTTATGTTGAAAAAGATTAGCAGTGATCACTCTGTGCTCTGTAAAACCTCAGACAAGGTATAGTTAAGTTTGATCTGAAGCCCAGCCAAAAAGTCATTCTGAGAACCCCAGACTCTAAATTCCATATAAGAGAAAATATTGATTATCACATCAATCGATAGTATTTTTTGAGCGCTCCCTGACTCTGTATTCACCACTTGGGGGAGTGTAATAAAGTCAGTAGACAGACTCCCTGCCCTTAAGGGTCATAAACACTAAAATACGTTTCAGATAGAAGGAAGTAATAAAGTATAAAACTATGAACATAAATGCTACAGGAGTTGAGTCCTTAAGGGCTTAGGTGGAGGATAGAAAGTGGGAGATTAGAAATTTACTGGGCTTCCTAGAGATGTGATTTCAGAAGTGCTTTGAAGATAGGGAGAGTAGTGGTCTGCTGATGTGAAGTGGAAGGATAGAAGCTTGTAATTCAGGCGTTAATAATTGTTAGGATATAAACAAGAGGTTGGTGGTTGGAAAGACTAAAATGAGACACAATTGGTTAGTTTGTGTGGAATGAAGACTATAAGTTGGTGGAAGGGAGGAGGAGGAAGGAAATACCTGATTAATGGTCTTAAAGCCAACGGTCAGAAATTTCTGCTTGATGTGAAGAGGAATGGGCAAACTGTCAAAGTTTTTGATGTTTGCAGACAATATTTTTGAAAATTGATGCAAGTAGCAGAGGTAAGTCTAGACCACTGAAGGGAGAGATGGGAAAGCTGGGATATGACAACTTCCAGGACCAGTCTGGAAATGTGGAGGGAGAATGGATGTTATATTGCAATATCTTGAATACATGGGTTAAAAGAGAGGGAGAAGTCAAGGGTGCTTGGGCTTGAGAGAAGGAGAAGGTGATGGGAGTTTTCCACTGTGACTGCAAAGTTAGACAGTGGTGAAGATTTGGGAAGGAAGTTGAGGAGTTCAATTGTGGACATATGGAGCATGAGGTGCTGGCAGAACATTCAGGTAGAGATGTCCTGGTTTCAGGAGAAAAAAATATGAGATTTTAGAGGAGAGAGAACAAGGCTAGCAAGGTAGATTTAAGGGAATCATCTGCATAGGATGGGAAAGACCCCCAAAAGAATGACTGTAAATTGAAAAGAGGAACACCAGAACAAGGCTTGAAGAGCACCAACAGTAAAGTAGTGGAGGGCAAAGGAGGAGCCAGAGAAAGAAACAGAGAAGCCACAAGCAAAAAGGTAAGAGAAGTAAGATAGAACTGTGTCAGAAAAAATGAAGGTAGGATGGTGTGTTCAGCATAAGGAAGTAGTTCTCAGGGTCAAAGGCAGCTGAGAGGTCAGGAGGATTAGGCCAGAGTAGGGTCAGTTAGATTTGGCAAGAAGCAGATTATTCAATTAATCATATTTTTTGAATGCTTACTATGGGCAGACCACTCTTCTAAGCGCTTAGGGAAGTAAAATATAACAGAGTTGGTAGACATGTTCCCTGCCCACAACAAGCTTACAGTCTAGAGTGGGGGCAGTTATAGGGTTTTTTGTGGCAAGTTTTAATGGTATTTGTTAGACACTTACTGTGTGCCAAGCACTGTTCTAAGAGCTAATAATAGTAATTATTGTTATGGTTGTTGTTGTTATTATCATTATTTTACTACTGCTATGATTAAGGGACAGGCTAAGACTGATTAGGCAGAAGAGTTGAAGAGGGGGTGGGGAATCAAAGCTGGAAAGAAAGAAAGATAGAGGAACTGATTGAGATGAGATTAGGATAGGCAAAAGTACAGAGAAGCCTTAAAATAGGAGGGAATTGTCTGCTGCAATTACTAAATGTGACAGGATAGGACTGATATGATCCTTCTTGTTGAGGTAATAGAAAGGCCTGACAGACCCCCTCCCACCCACCGATTAGGTGAAGATACAAAAGCATGGTATTGTCATGGGGAGAGATTATCACTGAAAGAGGATTTTAGGAGAGGCAGGGTCAAGGTAAGGACAAGTTAGGGAGGGCCCTGGTGGGGAAAAAATATTCCAGGAATAATAATAATAATATAATAATGGCATTTATTAAGTGCTTACTATGTGCAAAGCACTGTTCTAAGTGCTGAGGTAGATACAAGGTTATGAGGTTGTCCCATGTGGGGCTCACAGTCTTAGTCCCCATTTTACAGATGAGGGAACTGAGGCACAGAGAAGTTAAGTGACTTGCCCAAAGTCACCAAGCTGACAAGTGACAGAGTCAGGATTCGAACCTATGACCTCTGACTCCAAAGCCCGGGCTCTTTCACTAAGTCATGCAGACTGTAAGCCATGCAGACTATAAGGCTCTTGTAAGGAAACAGAAGAGATCCTAACTCAATCTCCAAATTTAACTGGGTTCCATTGATCAGTCAATTTATTTTTATTATTACTATCATCAAACGCTGTCGAGTCATTTCCAATTTATGGTGACTCTGGATATATTTTCTCCAGAATGCCCTATCTTCTACCTTGCTAATGGTTCTTCCATTATCACTGTTATGGTTTCTCTTCATCTAGCTGCTGATCTGCCTCTTCCACATTTTCCCTGGGCTTTTCCTAGCATTGGTGTCTTCTCCAGAAAATTAGTCCTCCTGATGATGTGTTCAGTCTAAGTCGAGTCATTTGGCCTTCCAAAGAGTACTTTTGCCTAATTTTCTCCAAAACCCATTTGTTTGTTTTTCAGGCAGTCCATGGTATTCACAAAAGTCTTCTCCAACACCACATTTCAAGAGTCAATGCTCTTTCTATGCTTTTTTTTTTCACTGCCCAGCTTTCTGACCCTTACATTGTCACTGGAAACATCATAGAATTGACAATTTGTATTTTTGTGTCCACTTTTCATGATTTTTTTCCAGGCTCTTCATAGTAAATCTTTGTAACATTAATCTTCAGTGTATTTCTTGGCTACCAGTTTCTTTATTATCTATTATCGATCTCAGGAGCGAATAAATACCAATTTACAAATGGTATTTATTATTACTGTGCACAGAACACTCTGCAAGGCTCATCATCAGTATATTTTAAAGGGCTGTGTCTGAAGATGGAAATCTGAGGTATTCTAATTATCATTATGGCATTTGTTTAGCAGTTACTAAAAGTCAAGCATTGTTCTCAGAGAATCAGGTTGGACATGGCCCATTTTCCACATGGGGCTCACAGCGTAATTTGGAGGGAGAGGTTTTTAATCCCCTTTTTACAGATGACAGAACTGAGGCAAAGAGAAGTGGAATGTCTTGCCCAAGGTCACACTGCAGACAAGTGGTGGAAGAGACTCAGCTCCTTATCTTCCCTCCCAAACCCTGTCCTCTCCCTGACTTTCCCATCACTGTGGACAGCACTACCATCCTTCCCGCCTCACAAGCCCACAACCTTGGTATCATCCTTGACTCTGCTCTCTCATTCCCCTCACACATCCAATCTGTCACCAAAGCCTGCGGGTCTCACCTTCACAACATCGCCAAGAACCACCCTTTCCTCTCCATCCAAACCACTACCTTGTTAGTACAATCACTCATTGGGTAGGGACCGTCTCAATATGTTGCTGATTTGTACTTCCCAAGCGCTTAGTACAGTGCTCTGCACGCAGTAAGTCCTCAATAAATACAATTGAATGAATGAGTGAATATCCCGACTGGATAACTGCATCAGCCTCCTTTCTGATCTCCCAACCTCCTGTCTCTCCCCACTTCAGTCGACACTTCACTCTGCTGCCCGGATTATCTTTGTACAGAAACGCTCTGGGCATATCACCCCCCTCCTCAAAAATCTCCAGTGGTTGCCTATCAACCTTCGTATGAAGCAAAAACTCCTCACTATTGGCTTCAAAGCTTTCCATCACCTTGTCCCCTCCTACCTGACCTACCTTCTCTCCTTCTACAGCCCAGCCCACACATTCCACTCCTCTGGTGCTAACCTTCTCACTGTGCCTCTATCTCACCTGTCACGCCATCGAACCCTGGCCCACATCCTGCCTCTGGCCTGGAATGCCCTCCCTCCTCAAATCTGCCAAACTAGCACATTTCCCCCTTTCAAAGCCCTACTGAAAGCTCACCTCCTCCGGGATGCCTTCCCAGACTAAGCCCCCCCTCCTTTCTCTGCTCCTCCTCCCCTCCCCATCACCCTGACTCCATCCCTCTTCTCTCCCCCCACTACCCCCGGCCCCGTTCTAAGAAGTAGAGAGGCTCGTGTAAAACAGTGTTTAAGAATAATACTACTGATGCCCATTTACTTGTTTTGTTTTGTTGTCTGTTTCCAAACTTCGAGACTGTGGGCCCGTTGTTGGGTAGGGTTTGTCTCTGTTGCTGAACTGTACTTTTCAAATACTTAGTACAGTACTTTGCACACAGTAAGTGCTCAATAAATATGATTGAATGAGGAGGGATTAGAACCAAGGCCCTCTGACTCCCAAGCCCGTGCTCCTTCCAGAAGCAGCATGACACATTGGATAGAGCACAAGCCTGGGAGTCAGAAGGTCATGGGTTCTAATCTCAGCTCCACCACTTGTCTGCTGTGTGACCTTGGGCAAGTCACTTAATTTCAGTAGGTCTCAGTTACTTCATCTGTAAAATGGGAATTGAGACTGTGAACCCCACATGGGACAGGGACTGTATCTAACCCGATTTGTTTGTACACACCCCAGTGCTCTGCATAGTGCCTGGCACAAAGTAAACACTTTAGAAATACCATTATTATTATTACTTCCAATAGGCCACACCTCTTTTTGAGAAGTTGTTGAGGCAGGAGGAAGAGTAAATTGTTGGCTTGGGAAAGAATCCTTGGAGGACAGAAAATTAAAGTTCACAAAGTTCCTTCAGACATCCCACCTCTAGCTCTGATAAAGAAAGTGAATGAAAACCCGTTTTGCCAAGTTATTTTGTAGCTCTAGAGGAGTTTAGAGTTTACTAATCTGAAAATCCTGTTTCATAGCTTTCTGGTTTACGACTCACTCTGAGTTGACTACACATGGAATCTTAAGCACTAAACAATGTTATCTCAAAGTGATTCATGTAGTCAGAGACCTCATTGAATTGTGACAAGGGCTAAGTTTTCAGTTCAAGAGCCCAAGGCAACCCAAGCAGGTATGTTAATGGATCCCATCATACAGATGAGTTTTCATCAACAATACCACATAGAGGGTTCGTTCAGAAATTTCTTTTAAGATGCTCTTGATAGGCTGATCATTTTTCTAAAACTTTGCTTTACACAAGCCTTTCTACTTAGAACAGTTAACCATTCTGATCCACATCAAGCAGAAACTTCTGACAATTGACTTTAAAGCCATCCATCAGCGTGCATTCTTTGTTCCTACCAAACACAGGGGTTTTCGTGACTTTCCCACCTCTGACCTCTGGCTCACCCGCATGTTCTTACCTGGAATGTCTTCCTCCTTGAAATCTGTCAGACCACAACTCTCCTCATCTCCAAAGCTCTCCCTGAAAACCTTCCTCTTCCAAAAAGCAAGCCTTCAATCCAACAGCTTTAGCTCTTGGTACATTTAATTTAGCATTTGTGCTAATCTTAATTTATAATAATTTCTACTGGGAAGCAGTATGGGCTAGTGGTAAGAGCACAGGCCTGGGAATCAGAAGGACCTGGGTTCTAATCCCTGCTCTGCCACTTGTTTTCTAAGTGACTGTAAGTTTCTCTGTACTTCAATTTCCTTATCTTTAAAATGGGAATTCTATTGTTATTATTTTTATGGCTATCGTTATTTTGTACTCTCTCAAGAGCTTAGTATAGTGCTTATCTTACAGAAAGCACTCAATAAATATGAGTGATAATACTTAATAATAATGATGGTATTTGTTAAGGGCTTACTATGTGCCAAGCACTGTTCTAAGCAGTGGTAGATACAAGGATATCAGGTTATCGCATGTGGGGGTCACAGCCTTAATCTACATTTTACAGATGAGAGAAGCAGCATGGCTCAGTGGAAAGAGCCCGGGCTTGGGAGTCAGGGTCATGGGTTCTAATCCCGGCTCCACCAACTGTCAGCTGTGTGACTTTGGGCAAGTCACTTAACTTCTCTGTGCCTCAGTTACCTCATCTGTAAAATGGGGGTTAAGACTGTGAGCCCCAATCAATCAATTGTATTTATCAATCGTATTTATTGAGCGCTTACTGTGTGCAGAGCACTGTACTAAGTGCTTGGGAAGTACAAGTTGGCAACATATAGAGATAGTCCCTACCTAACAGTGGGCTCACAGTCTAGAAGATGAGTTCACAGTCTAGCCCCATGTGGAACAACCTGATCACCTTGTATCCCCCCCGGCGCTTAGAACAGTGCTTTGCACATAGTAAGTGCTTAACAAATGACATCATTATTATTATTAACTGAGGCACAGAGAAGTTAAATGACTTGCCCGAAATCACACAGCTGATAAGTGGCAGAGCCAGGATTAGAACCCACATCCTCTGACTCCCAAGCCTGGCTATTTCCACTAAGCCACACTGCCTCTCAGTGAAGTGAAGTGACTTAGCTGAGAAGTGGCAGAACAGGGATTGGAACCCAGGTCCTCCTGACACCCACGCCCATGCTCTATGCACTAAGCCATTGATCCCTGGCCCACATCCTACCTTTAACCTGGAACGCCCCCCCTCCTCAAATCTATCAATCACTTTTCCCCACTTCAAAGCCCTACCAAAGGTACACCTCTTCCAAAAGGCCTTCCCAGATAAGCCTCCCTTTTCCTCAGCCCTTCCCAGACTAAGCTCCCCTTTTCCTCAGCTCCCCTTCCCTTCTGTGTCACCTCGTTTCACTTCCTTTGCCCTCCCCCCACCCTACAGCATTTATGTATATATGTATGTAGGTATATATCTGTAATTTTATTCACATTGATACCTGTTTACTTGTTTTGAGGTGTATATATCTATAATTTTATTTATATTGATACATGTTTACTTGTTTTGATATCTGTCTCTCCCCTTCTAGACTATAAGCCCAATGTGGGCAGGGATTGTCTCTATTGCTGAATTGTACTTTCCAAGTGCGTTGTACAGTGCTCTGCATATAGTAGGCACTCAATAAATATGATTGAATGAATGAATGAGGCCAAGCTGCTTCTAGCCTTGATATTCTTTCTCAGCATGTCATTGTATGTATGTGCTCATGCAACTACTTCAGTTCAGTGAGGAAGATGCCCGTTTGGTTGGGTTTCTGGGGAGACAAGATCCAACCCCTTGGGGGTCCTGATCCCTTGTCTACAGATCAGCCTCAGGGCAGGGCAGCAGATGGGGAGACCAAGGAAAGCCTGAGGGAAAGGTTGAAATGCTCTCTGCTAATCCCCTCAGGACCATGACATCAATCAGTGTTCCTCAGCTGGGCTGGGGATTTTCTCTGTGTAGCACAGCCACCTCTAAATTAGGGATTCAGTCAGCCTGCTCACATGGAATCTCAGGGCAATTCATTCATTCATTCATTCAATCGTATTTATTGAGCTCTTACTGTGTGCAGAGCACTGTACTAAGCGCTTGGGAAGCACAAGTTGGCAACATATAGAGATGGTCCCTACCCAATAGCGGGCTCACAGTCTAGAAGGGGGAGACAGACAACAAAACAAAACATATTAACAAAATAAAATAAATAGAATAGTAAATATGTACAAGTAAAATAGAGTAATAAATCTGTACAAACATATATACAGGTGCTGTGGGGAGGGGAGAGGGGGGAGAGGAAGGAGGGGGCTCAGTCTGGGAAGGCCTCCTGGAGGAGGTGAGCTCTCAGTAGGGCTTTGAAGGGAGGAAGAGAGCTAGCTTGGCGGATGTGTGGAGGGAGGGCATTCCAGGCCAGGGGGAGGATGTGGGCCGGGGGGCCGATGGTGGGACAGGTGAGAACGAGGCACAGTGAGGAGGTTAATGGCAGAGGAGTGAAGGGTGTGGGCTGGGCTGTAGAAGGAAAGAAGGGAGGTGAGGTAGGAGGGGGCGAGGTGATGGAGAGCGTTGAAGCCAAGACTGAGGAGTTTTTGCCTGATGCGTAAGTTCATTAGTAGCCAACTGGAGATTTTTGAGGAGGGGAGTAACACGTCCAGAGTGTTTCTGCACAAAGATGATCTGGGCAGCAGCGTGAAGTATAGATTGAAGTGGGGAGAGACAGGAGGATGGGAGATCAGAGAGGAGGCTGATTCAGTAATCCAGTCGGGATAGGATGAGAGATTAAACCAGCAGGGTAGTGGTTTGGATGGAGAGGAAAGGGTGGATCTTGGTGATGTTGCTGAGGTGAGACTGGCAGTTTTTGGTGACCTATTGGATGTGAGGGGTGAACGAAACAGCAGAGTCGAGGATGACACCAAGGTTGCGGGCTTGTGAGATGGGAAGGATGGTAGTGTCGTCAACAGTGATGGGAAAGTCAGGGAAAGGGCAGGGTTTGGGAGAGAAGATAAGGAGTTCAGTCTGGGACATATTGAGTTTTAGATGGCGGGCAGACAACCAGATGGAGATATCTTGAAGGCAGGAGGAGACACGAGCCTGAAGGGAGGGAGAGAGAGCAGGGGCAGAGATGTAGATTTGGGTGTCATCAGCGTAGAGATGATAGTTGAAGCCAAGGGAGTGAATGAGTTCACCAAGGGAGTGAGTGTAGATAGAGAACAGAAGGGGACCAAGAACTGACCCTTGAGGAACCCTTACAGTAAGGGGATGGGAGGGGGAGGAGGAGCCCACAAAGGAGACCGAGAATGAACGGCCGGAGAGATAAGAGGAGAACCAGGAGAGGACAGAGTCTGTGAAGCCAAGGTTGGATAGCGTTTTGGGGAGAAGAGGGTGGTCCACAGTGTTGAAGGCAGCTGAGAGGTCGAGGAGGATTAGGGTAGAGTAGGAGCCATTGGATTTGGCAAGCAGGAGGTCATTGGTGACCTTTGAGAGGGCAGTTTCGGTGGAATGTAGGGGACGGAAGCCAGATTGGAGGGGGTCGAGGAGAGAGTTGGTATTGAGGAATTCGAGGCAGCGGGTGTAGATGACTTGTTCAAGGAGTTTGGAAAGGAATGGTAGGAGGGAGATAGGGCGATAACTAGAAGGGGAGGTGGGGTCAAGAGAGGGCTTTTTTTAGGATGGGGGAAATGTGGGCATGTTTGAAGGCAGAGGGAAGGGAACCAGTGGAGAGTGAGCGGTTGAAGATGGAAGTTAAGGAGGAGAGGAGGGACGGGGTGAGAGATTTCATAAGATGAGAGGGAATGGGGTCAGAAGCACAGGTGGCCGGAGTAGCACTTGAGAGGAGGGAGGAGATCTCATCTGGGGATACTGCTGCGAAGGATGGGAGAGTTAGTATTTGCTCCTGAAAAATTCCTCCCAGTCCCCAAATAATAATAATAATAATGGCATTTATTAAGCACTTACTATGTGCAAAGCACTGTTCTGTGCACTGGGGAGGATACAAGGTGATCAGGTTGTTCCACGGGGGGCTCACAGTCTTAATCCCCATTTTATTGCTGAGGGAACTGAGGCACAGAGAAGTTAAGTGACTTGCCCAAGGTCACAGCTGACAATTGGTGGAGTTGGGATTCAAACCCATGACGTCAGACTCCCAAGCCCGTGCTCTTTCCATTGAGCCACGCTGCTTCTCAAAAGCAGCCTTAGTGTATAGATCATGGGCCTGGGAGTCAGGAGAACCTAAATACTAGTGTTGGCTTTGCCACTTTTCTGCTGCGTAACCTTGGACAAGTCACTTCCCTTCTCTATGCCCCAGTTACTTCATCTATAAAATGGGGATTAAGACTGTGAGCCTCATGTGGGAAGGGACTGTGTCCTATTTGATTTGCTTGTATCTACCCCAGGTCTTAGAACAGTGCCTGACACATAATAAGCACTTAAAAATACCATTATTATAATTAATAATAAAAATATATTTACCTCATAGTATTACTAGCCATTTTCCTAAAGGTCACTCCAAGACTTTCTCAACACATGAACAAGCAGCATGGCATAGTGGCTAAAGTACAGGCTTGGAAGATAGAAGGTCATGGGTTCTAATCCCAGCTCCACCACATGTCTGCTATATGGCCTTGGGCAAGTCACTTCACTTCTCTGGGTCTCAGTTACCTCATCTGTAAAAGGGAGAATGAAACTGTGAGCCTCACGTGGGACAGGGACTGTGCCCAACTCAATTTGCTTGTATCCACTTCTGCATTTAGTACAGTGCCTGGATCATAGGAAGCCCTGAACAAATACCACAGTTATTATTATTATTATTACCTGGAAATTATCCAGATGATTCAGTTTAAAAAATGGTCAGAATAGCAGCTCTTCTAGCAGGCAAGGGCACTCTGACAATTTCCCATTTTGTCCTTTTTTAAAAAAAAAAAGTGATATTTGTTCAGCACTTACTATATGTCAGGCAAGGTACTAAAATTGGAGACAAATAAAGCTTAATAATAATAATAATGTTGGTATTTGTTAAGTGCTTACTATGTGCCAAGCCCTGTTCTAAGTGCTGGGGGCGGGGGGGGGGGGATACAAGGTAATCAGGGTTGTCCCATGTGAGGCTCACAGTCTTAATCCCCATTTTACAGATGAGGGAACTGAAGCACAGAGAAGTTAAGTGACTTGCCCAAAGTCACACCGCTGACAAGTGGCGGAGACGGGATTAGAACTCATGATCTAAGCCTGGGCTCTTTCCACTGAGCCACGCTGCTTCTTAATCATGTTGGGGTTCTGATTAAAAACCAATTTAAGGGCAAATGGGCAGTTGGTCTTCCCAACAAGGTAGAGGATGGAAGTTTTTGAAATCTCAGAGGAGCTCTTCTGATTTCTCTCTGCTATATTAGTAATAATAGCTCAATGAGTGGTATTTACTGAGTGTTAATGGAAGCGTAATTGTGGTCTTTGTTAAGCCAAGTACCATACTAACTGCTGGAGTAAATACAAGATAATCAGGTCAGATGCAATCTCTGCCACATAAAGGTATACATACCAGTCTAAGGGAGAGGGAGAACAGGTGTTTAATACCCATTTTAGAGATGAAAATACCGATGCCTTGAAAAGTTAAGTGATTTGCCCAAGATCACACAGAAGACAAGAGGTGGAGTGGAAAGAGGACCCAGGTCCTTCTGACTTCAAGGCCTGTGTTCTATTCACTGGGCCACGCTGCTTCTTTAGTTTATTTAGCCCTTTCGTTGTGCAGAACACTGTACATAGCACTTGGGAGGTTCCCTGCCTACAAGGGCTAGACATAAGGAGCTTGCAGTCTAGTCTAACTTACGATTAGATGTTTTTTGCTATTATGAAGTGAAGAATAAAATATGTATCATTGCCACTGTTATCCCAATCAGTCCCACAGATGTACAGATTTTTGCATTCCAACATTTCCCCTCTCTGTAACTGATTTTAATGCATTCATTCAATCGTATTTATTGAGTGCTTACTGTGTGCAGAGCACTGTACTAAGCACTTGGGAAGTACAAGTTGGCAAATTATAGAGATGGTCCCTACCCAACAGTGGGCTCACAGTCTAGAAGGGGGAGACAGAGAACAAAACAAAACATATTAACAAAATAAAATAAATAGAATAAATATGTACAAATAAGATAAATAGAGTAATAAATATGTACAAACATATATACATATATACAGGTGCTGTGGTGAGGGGAAGAAGGTAAGGCAGAGGGGAGGGGGAGGAGGGGGAGAGGAAGGAGGGGGCTCAGTCTGGGAAGGCCTCCTGGAGGAGGTGAGCTCTTAGTAGGGCTTTGAAGGGAGGAAGAGAGCTAGCTTGGCAGATATGATGTGATTTTAATGCCTGTCTCCCTCTCTAGACTGTAAACTCCTTGTGCATAGGAGATTGTGTCCACCAACTGCATTATATTGTACTCTTTTGATCATTTACTATAGTGCTCTGCACACAGTAAGTGCTCAATAAATACCATTAGTTGACTGGAGAAATAAAGAAGGGGGTAATTTGATCTCAGATACAAATTTCACCCCAAACAATAATAATGGTGTTTGTTAAGCACTAACTATCAATCAATGGTATCTACTGAGTGTTTACTATGCATAGAGCACTGCTCTGTGGACAAAGCACCTTACCAAGCTCTGGGGATAGTTACAAGATCTTTGGGTAGGAGGGAGAACAGATATCTAATCCCTATTTTTTTTTGTTTTGCAGATCAGGTAACTGGGACATAATAATAACAATAATTATTGTGGCATTTGTTAAGTGCTTACTATATGTCCTAAGCACTGGGGTGGATATAAGCAAATCAGGTTGGACACAGTCCCTGTCTCAGATGGGGCTCACAGTCTCAATCCCCATTTTACAGATGAGGGAATTGAGGAAATTGAGAAACAGAGAAGTAAAGTGCCTTGCTTAAGGTCACACAGCAGAAAAGTGGTAGAGCAGGAATTCGAACCCAGGTTCTCTGATTCCAAGATCTGTGCTGTTTGCACTAGGCCATGCTGCTTCTCCAGTACTTCTATGCTAGGGGCTATCTATCCTATTAAATTTTGGTGCATTGTGGCGTAGTGGAAAAAAACACGAGCATGGGAGTCAGAGGACCTGGGTTCTAATTCTGGTTTCACCTCTTGCCTGCTATATGTATGACCTTGGGCAAACCATTCAACTTTTCTGGGCAGCAATTTCCTTATCTCTAAAGTAGGGATTCAATACCTGTTCTGCCTGCTTCTTAGACTGTGAGCCCCGGGTGGGACAGGAACTGTGTCCGACCTGATTTTCTTGCATTTACCCCAGTACACAGCATGGTGCTTGGCACATAAATGACCGTTTAACAAATGCCACAATCATTATTAAGCCAAAATGGGCTTTTAGACTTCAAGTATGGACATGACATGGGGCTGGTGGAATAGGAAGGAATCTCAAAGGAGGAATCTCAATTTCATTTGGAATTTCTTGGTCCTTGCAAAGGTGAAGACTTGGACAATTGTTGATTCACTGAATCAATGTAGGCTACAAACAAGATTATACAGGTCCTAAATCAACCACTAATCCCAAAGAGCCTTATTAGGTCCTTTGCTCAGCCCCACACTAGGGGCACATTTATAGGCTGTAAGCCCATTGTGGGCAGGGATTGTCTCTCTTTATTGCTGAATTGTACTATCAAAGCACTTAGTACAGTGCTCTGCACACAGTAAGCACTCAATAAATACAACTGAATGAATGAATGAATGAAGAACCTGTCAAGCACTCCAGTGATATCAGCTTGCTCATGGATCTGAGAAACCATCAAAGGTGAATCAATCAATCAATCATATTACTGAGCACCTACTGAGCACTGTACTAAGCACTTGGGAGAGTTCAATATAATAATATAACAGACACATTTCCTGCTAAGGAAACTCTGAAACAGCCATACATTTCATGTGATAAATGCATTGAGTTGTTTGAGATTAAAGATACGATGTTTTCTTGAAATGATTAATTTTATCTTTCTGGATTCTAGACTAAAAATTTCATTCTTAATAGGACTTCAGGATAAAGGCAGGAGATAAAGTCACCTTTCTATCCACCTGTGACAAGTGTTGCTTAACTGTGTTCTTTTAAGGAATCGATGATGTAATTGACAATCTCATAAAATTGTCAAGCACGTCAAAAATGGCAACATTTTCCCTGCCAGAACAAAAGCAGATCTGAATGAAGGCAAGTCTATTTCTTTTCAGTAACATTCAGGACCTCAAACTACCAGTCTCTTTCCCCAGAGAACATGTCAGAAATGATCTAGGACAAACTCTGACAAAATTTCTAATTTCGCTGTCTGAAATTCTTGCTCATCTTTGAAGGGACTTTTCAAACAATAGGCCCCATTCATCCTAAGACAATGAGCAACAGCGAACAGAATGAAACATAACATCATTCCTTTTCTCTGTATTTTTTGCTCATTTTTAGGCACCATTCAGTAATTCTGCATCTTTTATCTTCATGGATATGAATGAGGTCAGATTCACTCTGAAACTCCCTGTTCCTTCTCCAAAGTACCTCTTTCTTCCATTCCTTCAGAAGGAACTAAATGAAAAGAATATTTTCATCTCTTTTCTCAACTGTGGAGATCTGCCGATTTTCCACTACACTGTGAGCTCCAAGAGGGCAGGGATCTTGTTTATCAATACTACTGTATTGTATTCTCTAGTGTGCAGAGCACTGTACTAAGGGCTTGGGAAGTACAAATCGGCAACATATAGAGACGGTCCCTACCCAACATCGGGTTCACAGTCTAGAAGGGGGAGACAGACAACAAAACAGAACAAGTAGACAGGTGTCAATGCCATCATAATAAATAGAAGTATAGCTATATAAAAATCATTGATAAAATGATCCCCCCTTCCAGACTGTGAGCCCATTGTTGGGTAGGGACCATCTCTATATGTTGCCAACTTGTACTTCCCAAGTGCTTAGTACAGTGCCCTGCACACAGTAAGCGCTCAATAAATACGACCGAATGAATGAATGAAAGAGTAATAAATAGCATAATAAATATGTACAAATATATACAAGTGCTGTGGGGAGAGGAAGAGGGTAGGGCAGAGGTGTTGGGTGATGGGGAGGGGAGGAGAAGAAGAAAAAGGGGGGTCTCTGTCTGGGAAGTCCTCCTGAAGGAGGTGAGCTCTCAGTAGGGCTTTGAAGGGTGGAAGAGAGCTAGTTTGGCGGATGTGTGGAGGGAGGACGCTCCAGGTCAGAGGTAGGATGAGGGCCGGGGGTCGGTGGCAGGACAGACGAGAATGAGGCACAGTGAGGAGGTTAGCGGCAGAGGAGCAAAGCATGCAGACGGGGCTGAAGAAGAAGTGAAGGGAGGTGAGGTAGGAGGGGGCAAGGTGATGGATGGAGGAGTTTTTGCTTGATTCGAAGGTTGATAAGCAACCACTGGGGATCTTTGAGGAGTAAGGAGTGAAGTGTGTGGGCTGGGTTATAGTAAGAAATTAGCAAGGTGAGGTAGGAGGCGGCAAGGTGATTAAGTGCTTTAAAGCCAATGGTAAGGAGTTTCTGTTTGATGCAGAGGTGGATGGACAACCCCTGGAGCTTCTTGACAAGTGGGGAAACATGGAATGAATATTTTTGTAGAAAACTGACCCAGGTAGCAGAATGAAGTATGGACTGTAGTGGGGAGAGACAGACGGCTGGGAGGTCAGCAAGGAGGCTGACACACAAATCCAGGCGAGATAGAATAAGTGTCAAAATGGCACGAGCTATAGCACACTAAACCCTGACATCATCATTCATTGTAGTGTGGTCAATAGGTGCCATGAAGCTCAGCAGCTTACTAAGGACATGATACCGGAAATGATAGCTAGTGCACATAGCTAGCACTCAGTTAGTACTGCTGATTGAGTGACTGCTTTGCACCTTTTCCGCAGAACTATGCTTTTCCAACACTAGGATAAGATACAAATGACTAATGATCACTCTCACCAGTATATGATGTTGATGGTGATGATGATGGTATTTAAGTGCCTACTATGTGCCAAGCACTGTTCTAAGCCCTAGGGTAGATACAAGGTAATCAGCTTGTCCCACACGGGGCTCACAATCTTAATCTCCATTTTACAGATGAGGTAACTGAGGCACAGGGAGGTTAAGTGACTTGTCCAAAGTCACACAGCTGCTAAGTGGTGGAACTGGGATTAGAACTCACAACCTGTGACTCTCAAGCCCATACTCTTTCCACTAGGCCACGCTGCTCCCAAAAAGTATTTGTTTAGCATACTGTTTAGGAGGAGTCAAAACTAATCACTAAGCATAAAACATACTCCCAGTTTAATACACCAAACTTCAAGGCAAAGGAAAAAAAAAGAGGATCATAAGGGCATCATGCTTTCTTGAAAACAGACCAAGAGGAACAGAAACCTTAAGATTGTGGAACATGCCAGGTCTTGAATGAGTGAATTAGTCAGCAGTAACACTCCTCAAATACATGCTGCAAGATAGGCAGAATGCAACCATGAGATTTTTGCCGCACACGCTACGTGACACTGGAGGAGTCGGTAGATCCGTTTCCTGCCCACAATGAGCTTATAGCCTAGATATGTTCCCTGCCCAAAGAGTAATATAAATTACAGGTAGGGAAATTAATAGAGTACAAGAATTGTGGGGATGAGGGTGGGGTGAATATCAATCCTTAGGCTATAAGGTCCCTAGAGGATAGGTGATAGAAAAGACAGCAAGTCTAGAGTGAATAGTAATAATAGAGAAGCAGCATGGTGTAGTGGGTAGAGCATGGGGCTGGGAATCAGAAGGTCATGGGTTCTAATCACGGCTCTGCCACTTGTCTGCTGTTTGACCTTGGCCAAGTCACTTCACTTTTCTGTGACTCTGTAACCTCATCTGTAAAGTGGGATGGAGACTGTGAACCCCACATGTGACAGGGACTGTGTCCAACCCAATTTGCTTGTATCCACCCCAGCATTTAGTACAGTGCCTGGTACATAGTAAGTGCTTAGCAAATATCAAAATAATAATAAATAATAATAATAATAATAACTGATATACTTGTTAAGCACTTACTATGTGCCAGGCACTGTACTAAGTGCTTGGGTAGATACAAGTTAATCAGGTTGAACACGGCCCCCTAGGGCTCACAGTCTTAATCCCCATTTTACAGATGAGATAACTAACTGAGCAAGGTCAGCAAGGAAGGATAACTGATGAAGGAAGAAAAGCAGTTATTGAATCCCATTTTACAGATTTACAAGTTAAACGACTTGCCCAAGTTCTCACAACAGACAGGGGTTGCAGGCAGGATTAGAACCTAGGTCCTCTGACTCCCAGGCCCATGCTCTTTCTAGTAGGCCACACTGCTGCTCAGATCAGGATATAGAATGAAAGCTGTCACTGAATGCCAGTGTTGTGTCTGGAGGGGAAGAAAAAGATTGAATTTGAAGAAAAAGGGGAAGTGGATGAAGTGTGACAAAGAGAAAGTCTGTTTGGTCTGGGTTAAGGACAGCCCTTCAGACAGATTTGACAATGAGCATATAGAACCTAAAAGCCCTAAGATTGAGAATTGTTTTTCTTCTACCATTATTTCTCTCTAAAGCAAGGACTGATTATGGCAGAAGACAGGACGTTCTGGAGAAAATAAATCCATAGAATCACTATGAATCGGAAATGACTCAATGGTACTTGATTGATTGATTTGGGGTGCAGGGTCAGGGAGAATGCAGCTCAAGTGTGCAAGACTGGGGATGGGTTTGGGGTTTCAGGAAACCGGTCTGGAAAGATCAGCAGAACCCCAGGAAAGCAAATTTAAAGGAGACTGAAATGAGTGAGGATTGAAGTAAAGGGCAAGTGCAGAAAAAAGTCATAATTGTAATATTTGTTAAACATGTAGTATGTGCCAAGTACTGTACTAAGTGCTGGGGTAGATATAAAATAATCGGGTCCTACATGGGGCTTGCAGTCTAAATAGGAGGGAGAACAGGCTCCTTTTGGCAGATGAAGGAACTGAGGCACATATAAGTTAAATGACTTTCCCAAGGTGACACAGCAGGTAAGTGGAGGAGTCATAATTGGAACCCAGGTCCTCTGACTCCCAGGCCTGTACTTTTTCAACTAGACCATGTTGCTTTCTGTCATGATTTATCTAAGCCACAGCTAGTACTGCCATCATCATCATCATGTCATATTTATTGAGGGCCTACTGTGTGCAGAACACTGTACTAAGTGCTTGGGAGAGTACAGTATAACAGATGGAAGAAATGTTCCCTGCTCCAGAGAGATATTTCTATTCAGTTACCAGCATCAGGTCACCTAGAACTCATTTTTAGTGGATAGAGCACGGGCCTGGGAGTCAGAAGGACCTGGCTTCTAACCCTGGCTCCACCACTTGTCTGCTGTGTGACCTTGGGCAAATTACTTAACTTCTCTGTGCCTCAGTTAAATTTACAGTCATCTGTAAAATGGGGATGAAGACTGTGAGTCCCACGTGGGACAGGGACTGTGTCCATCTTGATTAGCTTCGATCTACCTCAGCACTTAGAACAGTATTTGACACATACTAAGCCCTTAATAATAATAATGATGGCATTTATTAAGCGCTTACTATGTGCAAAGCACTGTTCATTCATTCATTCAATCATATTTATTGAGCGCTTACTGTGTGCAGAGCACTGTACTAAGCACTTGGGAAGTACAAGTTGGCAACATATAGAGATGGTCCCTACCCAAGAACAGGCTCACAGTCTAGAAGGGGGAGACAGACAACAAAACAAAACATGTGGACAGGTGTCATCAGAATAAATAGAATAAATAGAAACAAAGCTGTTTCTAAGTGCTGAACAAATATCATCATCATTATCAATCTTATTAAGATGACACTTTCACAAATAGTTTGCATCTAGAACCCATCTTCCCATTTGTTCCTTGGGAGGCTTTGGAAAACATACTCCTTCAGACGATTACAAGGCTCTTTGATAAGGACTCTCCAGAGACATGCGGTGTTTCCAGCAGATTATGCTAAGGGAGTCAAAGGGGCCTGTAATAGCCTCCAGGGAAGCAAAAGGCACCTGGTTGTCAGTATTATTCTGGTCAGCCCACTTGGGTATCACAATTAATTCAGTGCAGGTAGAGCACAATTGGAGTCATTTCAGACGTGAAAGAGGCATTTTCTAGGGAGCCCCATTTCAGGAAGCAGAATGGCCTTGTGGAAACAGCGTGGGCCTGGGAGTCAGAGGACCCGGGTTCTAATCCCAGCTCTGCCACTTGTCTGCTGTGTGACCTTGGACAAGTCACTCGACTTGCCTCATTTCTCTCATCTGCTAAATTATCTTGTGTCTATCCCATTGTTTTGTGGCTTTTTTAATGGTATTTGTTAAGCACTTACTATATGCCATGCACTGCACTATGCACTGGGGTAAATACAGGCTATCTATTCAGGTGACAAAGTGCCTGCCCCACATGGGACTCAAAGTCTTAATCCCCATTTTACAGATGAGGCAACTGAAGAACAGAGAAGTGAAGTGACTTGCCCAGGTCACACAGCAGACAAGTGGCAGAGCCAGGATTAGAACTACGTCCTTCCGACTCCCAGGCCCGTGCTCTGTCTACTAGGCCATGCTTATGGGACTTGGCACATAGTAAGTGCTTAACAAATACATGATGATAATAATAATAATAATGACAATACTAATAATCATCATTATTATTTAGAAAAAGCAACCAAATAGGCAATGAAAGATATAGGGATAAAAATGGTGCAAGAATGAGATGGAAAAAATGATATCCCAGATGGACCACACCCTAAATAATTTTACCAGATGTTAGAGAAACTTGAAATTCTTGTAATGTAACCACAAAGAGTCAAGGTACAGTGGAGATGTGACCTCTCATTGCACATTAATATTCCCTTTTAGAGCTAACAAACAGACAGTAACTGTCTGATCCGTTACAACACTGCAATGTCTTTTCCCTATCACTTCTTACAATTACCCGTCAGGTCAAAGAGGGATGAAACAGCAAATAGACATTACATATCAGTCATTTTATAAGTGAGCTGCAGCTAAGGCAAGTTCATGATGTCAAATCGAACCCCAAATTCTCAATTGAAAGGAAGTCACTAATAAAAAAATCAAGAAAAACTAAGTCCTATCAAAAACTTTGTCCCCTCTGCTACACTAGTAGCACAATCTGATAAATTCCAACATGATTAACTTTGAAAAAACTTTGGCCAAGCTTTTCCCAAACAAATTCTCCAGATATTTCAGGATTCAGTGTATATTCTGGATTAAATTATCCCACCCGCATTTCCAATTGCCTCCCAATTAAAATTCCAAACACCATAAAAACAAATAACAAATACCCTAAAATACAAACCAGGAAAGAATTCCTTGTCCAAACCTGAAAAGTTTCATTTGTTGATAATGTTTAAGAACACACTGCTAATAGGCCATTCTCTCAATGATTTAGCATAATCAGTTTGGACTCAATTATCTGGAGAGTTAAGGCTGAAGTACAACTTCTGGCTGGAAATAACCAGATAACTTGCTCACGCAAACCTAGTCACAATTTATTCATCAATAACTACATAATCAAAAGAGTCTTTTACTGAAGTAATCAATCAATCAGTCAATTAAGTAATTCGCTGATTTCAAATTGGGGGTTTAGACAGTTTAATATTACTTGAAAAAGCTTTGTTCTGAGAAGGCTCTAGGGTTTATTAGTAAGTGAATGCTGAAGGGGAAGTGATCTTGGAAGCTTTCATGACAGATAGACTGTAGCAGCCTTGACCTCATAGAGATTAGGAAGGTCAGAAAAATCAGGCATTGGACTTGAAACAAAGCAAATATACACTCTGACGGTCTCTTCTAATCCCTTTCTGTTTGGCCTTCAGAAGAATCTGGGTTGGAAGGGAGACCTTGAGGGAGTTTGTTACCAGAAGAGAGTTGAGCTTTCTTAACCCTACGATAAGTGGAACAAGTAGTACATGGGATAGAAGCAACTGGCATTGTACTGGGGTGAAGTTGATGCCTAATTTGCTGGTAATTAGAGATTCCACAGGCTACAGACTGTCATGCGAGACAATGCTGGAAAGCTAAGCAATTTCTGCGGCCTGCTGTTAAAATGCTCTATTTTGGGCTCCGATTCCTTTAAGAAAATCATTCTTAATAATAGTGGTATATGTGAAGCATTTATTAAGTGTCAAGCACTGTACTGTGTGCTGGGGTAGATACAGGAAAATCAGGTCTTGCATGCGGCTCAAAGAGTAAGGAACAGGGAGAACAGGGATTGAATCCCTATTTTTCAGATGAGGGAAGTGAGGCATAGAGAGGTTAAGTCATGTACCTAAAGTCACTTGGCAGGCTCACGGCAAAATTGGGATTAGGACCCAGGTCCTCTGACTCCCAGGCACATGGTCTTTCTACTATGCTATGGACCTTTCATTTCATCTAAAGTAACTTTGTACTTGTAATTTTGCAAATGATAAGCCATTTTCTATACTTTCGAGAAGCAGCATGGCATAGTGGATACAGCACGGGCCTGGAATTCAGAAGGTCATGAGTTCTAACCCCGCTCCACTGCTTGTCTGCTGCATGACCTTGGGTAAGTCACTTCACTTCTCTGGGCCTCAGTTGCCTCATTTGTATACACAAATATATAAATATACATATATATATACACATACATACATGAGAAGCAGCATGGCTCAGTGGAAAGAGCAAGGGCTTTGGAGTCAGAGGTCATGAGTTCAAATCCCGGCTCCACCAATTGTCAGCTGTGTTAATTTGGGCAAGTCACTTAACTTCTCTGTGCCTCAATTACCTCATCTGTAAAATGGGGATTAAGACTGAGCCCCCCGTGGGACAATCTGATCACCTTGTAACCTCCCCAGAGTTTAGAACAGTGCTTTGCACATAGTAAGCACTTAATAAATGTCATCATTATCATACATATGTACATATATATATATATGTATATATACAAATATATAACTATATCTAAATAAAGTTACAAACCAAGAAGCAGGATGGCACGGTCTGGGAGTCAGATGACCTGGATTCTAATCCCAGCTCTGCAACTTGCCTGCTGAATAGCCTTGGGCAAATCACTTCTCTTGTCTGTGCTTCAGTTCCCTCATCGGCACAATGGGGAATTCATAACCTGTGCTCCCTCCTACATAGAATTTGAGCCCCATGTGGGACCTGATTACCTTGTATCTACCCCAACTCTTAATACAGTGTTAGCACATAGTAAGTGCTTAACAAATACTATTATTATCATCATTTTTGAGTACCTTTCATCTCCTCTCCAAAAGCAAAACAAAGCGTTGTTAATCCCATTCCAAACCTATTCCCTGCTACCATCTTGATGCTACTTATGTCATAAAAAGGAATTTTCATATTCCTGGGAAAGATATCAGTGGTTGAGGACATAAATCTTGCAAAATTATGGGTCTCCAACCTGCCAGGTGTGAAATAACTGAAAGCGCAAAATGGAATGGGACTCTTTCATTACAAATGAAGCCTTGTAAGAAAGCAGTTTCATTCTTTGTTCATTAACAATATATTGTCTCACACACCCAGCTGGGTGACAGCTAACCTAAGTGGTTTCATGCCAGGAGTTTATGATCCGGAATGGAGGGATAGCCATTATTCTTCAGGAAAATTATCCTCCCAACTCCCAGTGTGGTCTGTCAAAAGAGGAAGAGGGTCTTATGAACTCAGGGTCGGTGCTCTTTGGCAAACATAACTCGACTAATTCTCACACCGAAAGTGACCAGCCCAAAGCCTGTCTTTTATTTGCTACTGGAGACTCTGACATGAACTGTAGCCAAAGCTGATGAGGAACAGCATTCATTCATTCATTCAATCATATTCACTGAGTGTTTACTATGCACAGAGCACTGTACAAGGCTCTTGGAAGAGTACAATATCACAATATGCATTCTCTGCCCTGCACACAGTAAGCATTCAATAAATACAATTGAATGAATGAACGAACTTACAGCCAACAGATCTTGGCAACCAACTCTGTTATGTTGTACTCTCCCAAGTGCTTAGCACAGTGCTCTGGACACAGTGAGTGCTCAATAAATACAATTGACTGATCGACTGTAAAATTTACTGGCCCATGTGGTCAAAACATCCAAATGCCACCTTTGTTGAGGGAATTGGTTTAATTTCCAAAAAGATGTGAGGGATTCCACATTCTTTCCTTCTGCAGACTCTATCGTGGAATTTGAGCATCATTGCCTTTGATTGGTTTATTTATTTTTCAATGGTTTTTATTAAGCACTTGTTAGACTGTATGCTCATTGAGGGCAGGGAACAGATCTACCAACTCTGTTGACTTGGACTCCCCAAGCATTTAGTACAGTTATCTGGTCTCTCTCACCCCCGACCACTCACCCACGTCCTGACTCTGGCCTGGAATGACCTCCCTCTTCATATCCGACAATTTCTCTCCCCACCCGTTAAAGCCTCTCCTCCCAGAGGCCTTCCCTGACTAAGCCCTCTTTTCCTCTTCTTCCACTCCCTTCTGCATCACCCTGACTTGCTCCCTTTTTTCATCCCGCCTCCCAACCACAGCACCTATGTACGTATCTGTAATTTATTTATTTATTTAAATTAATATCTGTCTCCCCTCTAGACTGTAAGCTCACTGTGGGCAGGGAATATATCTGTTATATTGTTATATTGCACTCTTCCAAGTGCTTAGTACAGTGCTCTGCACATGGTAAGCACTCAAAAAATGTGATAGAATGACTGACTGATTGACTGCTCTACACATAGTAAGCACTCAATAAATACCACTCACTGATTGATGTGCCAGGCACTGTATTAAGCGCTGGGGTGGATACAAGCTAATCAGGTTGGATGCAGTTCCTGGCCCACATAGGACTCACAGTCTTAATTCCCATTTTACAGATGAGATAACTGAGGCACAAATAAGTTAAGTGCGTTGGTCAAGGTTACACAGTGCAAAGTGCAAAATAGCAAAATAGGGATTCAATACCTGTTCTCCCACCTATTTAGACTGTAAGCCTAGTGGGGGACCTGGTGATTTTGTATCTACCATAGCGCTTAGCTCATAGTAAGGCTTAACAAATCCCACAATTATTATTAGTGGCAGAGCTGGAATTAGAACCCAGGTCTTCCGACTCCTAAGCCCATGCTCTTTCCACTAGGCTACGTTGCTTCTCAGTTATTCTCGGTTATTATGTTAATTCTTATTTTTGTTGTTATTTTTTTCCCCCTCTGCAACACTGTGTCAAAGTTTACAGGGCTCTACACAGCCAAATCCAAAATGGGCATGGCAACTGTTGTAACATTAAAGGGTGGGTGGAAACTACTACACAATGTCCAACTCCCCTTTCGGTTCTGGGAAAAAATCCCTGCTTTTCTATCCTATACCCTCGGGAAAGGCAACTCTTCCTTTGTATATCCTTTGTTCGCAAGAACATTCCCTGCCATGTCTCCGTATGCTTAGATTGGAAAGGGTTTTGTAGCCAGAAATGTATTCTTCCTCAACGATAGCCCTGAAAACCGGCCAGAGGACAAAGAAAATCTGAACGACTCTATACTTCCCGTTCTCTTGCTCACTCATTCAGGAAGTCTGATTTTATCTTATGAAAATCATCCAGCAAGGTTATGGGGGTGCGAGATATATTTTCGCCGACGGATCACGAGAATTCTTTATGGAGATGACTTCCTAATTTGTACTGTAGTTGAAACAAGCACGCTGAGGTCTTTTCAGCTGGACCCGAGTCGTCAGAGAGGGCGAGCAATAAATCTAATTGTTACGCTACTTTCCATGTCAGCAACATAACAGATGTACAGTATAACAGAGGAGGGGAGGCTGGCTTTGGGATTCTTGAGCAGGTGCTCCAGTTGGAAATCAGCCAGAAGTAAAGCTTCCATTCTGTCTTCTGGACAACCAACCGCATTAAGGTCTCAGAAGCAGCTGAGGCAGAGAAGACACTGACCCCTCAGTCCTTCAGTTGTGTGTGTTACGTCCCTCTTCCTTGCAAAACACATTAAAAGTGGCTCTCTTCTCTCCCTCCCCTTCCCTCCGCCCCCCGCTACAGCAGCAGAGTCCAGCTGCCAGCTACGCCTTTCAGAGTCTGATAGACCAAGTGAAGTCACAATTCAGAGTGAGAGTAAGTTACCATGGTTCTCTAGCTTTTATTGCATTCACCACATCGGGGGACGGAAAGAAGCATGCACATGTTCTGAAAGGACCTTCGGGGAAGATCAGTGGGGCTCAAAGCGGGGACAATGGTGGGCTTTGTTGCTTAGTAAGGATTTGGCCCCAGAAGCAACTGCAACACAGTTGTGTGCAAGGGGAATGTATGGAAAACGCACTCGGTTATTATAATGCAGTACTTAGCTGAAAATAAGCTGAGTTACAGAAGGACACCCCGAAGTCAGCAGGTAAGGTTGGATTGTTATTAATGAATGGCTTCTATGGACATTCCCTTCAGAGAGAGAAACTGGATTGAAAGAGGGAGGGGGGTAGGGAGGGGGACATTCAGACAGTCAGGGGAATATCGGGGTTCCTGGGGCAAGATTGAAGCAGGGGCCAGCTGCAGTTCTCGCTAATCTTTCGCCTTGTCGGCATGACCCAATCCCTACTTAGCTCAGGGTCAGTGATTAGCATTACACCCAAACCTACCGGAATTTTTCTGATCCAAAATAAACAGATTTTCCCACTAAAACACTTTCTTAAGGTAGATATGTCCCCAGGCAGAGTCAGTTTAAAGGTTATCTGATCAGAATAAAACAGGTGACCCAGTGGATAGCGCACAGGTCTGGGAGTCAGAAGGACCTGAGTTCTAATTCTGGCTCCACCACTTGCCTGTTGGGTGACCCTGGGCATGTCACCTAGCTTCGCTCTGTGTTTCAGATACCTCATCTGTAAAATGGGGATTAAGACTGTGAGCTCCTTGTGGGTCATGGATTATGTCCAACCTGATTTTATCGTATTTACGCCAGCCCTTAGTATAGTGCCTGGAACATAGTAAGAGCTTAACAAATACAAAAAAAAAAAAAAAGGTTGCACATGCAAAGCACTCCATACTCATCCTCCTTGACCTCTTAGCTGTCTTTGACGCTGTCGACCACACCTTTCTTCTGGAAACATTATCCAACCTTGGCTTTACTGACTCTGTCCTCTCTTGGTTCTTCTCTTATCTCTCTGGCCTTTCATTCTCATTCTCCTTTGCGGGCTCCTCCTCTGCCACCCAACCCCTAACTGTGGGGGTCCTTCAAGCTTCAGTTCTGGGTCCCCTTCTATTCTCCATCTACACCAACTCATTTGCTCCCATGGCTTCAATGGATGATCCCCAATTCTACATCTCCAGCCCTGATCTCTCTCCCTCTCTTCAGTCTCAAATTTCCTCTTGCCTTCAAGATGTCTCTACTTGGATGTCCTTCCTTCACCTCAAGCTTAACATGTCCAAACAGAGCTCCTTATTTTCCCACCCAAATCCTGTCCTCCTCATGACTTTCCCATCTCCGTAGAAGGCCCTACCATCTTTCCTGTTTCAAAGCCCATAACCTTGACATTATCCTTGCTCCTCTCTCTTATTCAACCCGCATATTCAATTCATCACTAAATCCTGTTGGTCCCACCTTCACAAAATCAATAAAATCCACCCAAATTGATAAAATGTTAATACAATCACTCATTTTACCCCACTAGGATTACTCCATCAGTCTACTTGCTGACCTCCCAGCCTCCTGTCTCTCGCCACTCCAATCACTTCACTCTCTCTCCCCACTCCACTTCACTCTGCTGCCCGGATCATTTTATGACAAAAATGTTCAGGGCATGTGAGCCCGGGTCTCAAATAACTCCAGTGGTTGCCCATCCACCTCCACATCAAACAAAAACTCCTCACCATTGGCTTTAAAGCAGTTCACCACCTTGCCCCCTCCTAAGTCACCTTGCTACTCATGGCTCAGTGGAAAGAGCCCGGGTTTGGGAGTCAGAGGTCATAGGTTCTAATCCCAGCTCTGCCACTTGTCAGCTGTGTGACTTTGGGCCAGTCTCTTCACTTCAGTGCTCTGCACACAGTAAGCGCTCAATAAATACGATTGATTGATTCTCTGGGCCTCAGTTACCTCTGCTGTAAAATGGGGATGAAGACTGTGAGCCCCACGTGGGACAACCTGATCACCTTGTATCTCCCCCAGCACTTAGAACAGTGCTTTGCACATAGTAAGCGCTTAACAAATGCCATCATTATTATTATTATTTTTGGAAAGTTGCCTAGTCTAAGGAAAAAGGAACATGCAACCCTAAAAGACACTATTTGCGACTATTCTTGAAGTGCAACAAAATGTAGTAGAGCCCTTTAGCACTTCCCTAGTAGCGTGGCCTAGCGATAAGATTTGAGGGCTGGGAGTCAGAGGACCTGGGTTCTAGTCACAGCTCTACCTCTAGTCTGCTGTGTAACCTTGAGCAAGTCAATTAACATTTATCTGCTTCAGTTTCCTCATCTGAAAAATAGGGATTCAATATACTTTGCACTTCGACTGTGAGCCCCATGGTACACAGGGACTGTGTCTGATCTGATTGCTTTTCATCTATCCCAGAACTCACTCAGACATCCACCTGGATGTCTGCCCGCCACCTAAAACTCAACATGTCCAAGACTGAACTCCTTGTCTTCCCTCCCAAACCCTGCCCTCTCCCTGACTTTCCCATCTCTGTTGACGGCACTACCATCCTTCCCGTCTCACAAGCCCGCAAACTTGGTGTCATCCTCGACTACGCTCTCTCATTCACCCCTCACATCCAAGCCATCACCTAAACCTGCCGGTCTCAGCTCCACAACATTGCCAAGATCCGCCCTTTCCTCTCCATCCATACCGCTACCCTGCTCGTTCAAGCTCTCATCCTATCCCATCTGGACTACTGCATCAGCCTTCTCTCTGATCTCCCATCCTCGTGTCTCTCCCCATTTCAATCCATACTTCATGCTGCTGCCCGGATTGTCTTTGTCCAGAAATGCTCTGGGCATGTTACTCCCCTCCTCAAAAATCTCCAGTGGCTACCAATCAATCTGCGCATCAGGCAGAAACTCCTCACCCTCGGCTTCAAGGCTGTCCATCGCCTCGCCCGCTCCTACCTCATGTCCCTTCTCTCCTTCTACAGCCCAGCCCCCACCCTCCACTCCTCCGCTGCTAATCTCCTCACTGTGCCTCGTTCTCGCCTGTCCCGCCATCGACCCCTGGCCCACGTCATCCCCCGGGCCTGGAATGCCCTCCCTCTGCCCATCCGCCAAGCTAGCTCTCTTCCTCCCTTCAAGGCCCTACTGAGAGCTCACCTCCTCCAGGAGGCCTTCCCAGACTGAGCCCCCTCCTTCCTCTCCCCCTCTTCCCCCTCTCCATCCCCCACATCTTACCTCCTTCCCTTCCCCACAGCACCTGTATATATGTATACATGTTTGTACATATTTATTACTCTCTTTATTTATCTTACTTGTACATATCTATTCTATTTATTTTATTTTGTTAGTATGTTTGGTTTTGTTCTCTGTCTCCCCCTTCTAGACTGTGAGCCTGCTGTTGGGTAGGGACTGTCTATGTGTTGCCGACTTGTACTTCCCAAGTGCTTAGTACAGTGCTCTGCACACAGTAAGCGCTCAATAAATACGATTGATTGATTGATTCTTGGAATATAGGAAACACTTAACAAATACCACGATTATCATTATTAATTTTTACTGATGGTCTGCTGTTTCCAAAAAATGAGAATGGGGTGTCCTCCTCAATTTCTATGATCAGTGGCCTTATCCTAATGATCTATTTTCAATCAAGCATTCAATGGTATTTACTGAGTGCTTACTGTGTGCAGATCACTGTTCTAAGCACTTGGGAGAGTACAATAAACAATAAACAGACACATTCCCTGCCCACAATGAGCTCCCTGTACACAGGGAGCTTGCAGCCTAGAGGAACTATTTTCTATTTATTTTCTATCAATTATTCACCTATTTTTATCTTTAATGGCAAAGAAAAGTGCCTTCCTTAAATCGTATTGTCTAATGATATTAATAATACTGATATTTGTTTTGCACTTATATGTACCAAGCACTGGGTCAAGTGTTGGGATAAATATAGTCTAAGAGGGAAGAAGATCTGGTGGTTTTACAGATGAGGAAACTGAAGCACAGAAGAGTTAAGTAACTTGCACAAGGTCACACAGCTGTCAAGTGGCAAACTGGGGATTTGAACCTGAGGTCTTTCGACTCCCAGGCCCATGTCCTTTCCACTAGGCCCCGTTTTTGGTTTCATGACTGCTTCCTGTGCTGATCTTTCTTGGTAATTAAGCATTTTACTGAAACTCCAAAACTAGACATTTTGAATCTTCTACTAGAATAATAATAATAATAATAATAATAATAATAATAATAATATTTGTAAGTTAAATATTAAGAAGGGATATCCCATTCCAATAGAAACCGAGAAGAAAAAATTTTAAAATCTACTGAGAGCACTCTAGTGAGGCTAAATATGGACTTTTTCATTTTGGAATTTGAGGTTATGTATTTAGAAAAATCACTTTTCACTCATTTGGGGAGTTAGTTGTGGCTAAACATGGTTTATTGCATTTCAGGAAAGAAGAAAACACCTTGTTTTTTGCTGTATTTGTATAGCCCATTTCAGCTAAATGCACTCTTAAGAGTTCAGTTCATTTTTCATCACCCCTCATCTGGTTTTGAGATTCCACTGAAACTCAATCACGATTGGCCAGTTTGTTTAAATGATGTCCATTTGTTGGGTTGATGGCTTAAAAATTGATCTCAGTTCTCTATTTTATACTACAATTGCTTTCTTCACATCTCTGCCATAATAATACCAAAATGTCAAGGGTTTTGTTCCAATTTAAACAAATAAAACAAAATGAATGTCATGAGAATAACATAGCTTCCTTTCAACATGTATTATCTGTATTAAGTCTGTTTACCATTAACCATTGAGAGATCTTCTGGTAACTTGAATAGATCTGTATAGTGATGTGCTCAATCCTCTCCTTAATCCTCAGAGTGCTTATACATGCAAACTCTCAGCTTTTTACATTTGACAGTTTTTATTGAAGGCCCATGTTTCCTGAATGATATCCAAAGTATAAATAAAACTGCATTCCTCTGCATCTTTTAGGTTTTTATATTTTCTTTACCAAGGAGCAGGCTTGAAATATTCACCACAAAACTCAACTCTAAAAAATAAAGTTGAACCATGGCTCTGTCATTTGGATTTGTACCCTTTATTCACCTCTCTCTCAGCCCCAAAGCATTTATATATGTACCTGTAATTTCTTGATTTATATTAATGTCTGTCTCCCCTTCTAGACTGTAACCTCACTGGGTACAGGGAATGTGTCTACCAATTCTGTTGTGTTGTACACGTGCCTGGAGAAGCAGCACCATGGCCTAGTGGATAGAACACAGGACTGGAATTCAGAAGGACCTGCGTTCTAATCCCAGCTCCTCTACTTGTCTGCTGTGTGACCTTGGGCAAATCACTTAACTTCTCTGTGTCTCAGTTACTTCATCTGTAAAATGAGGATTAAGACTGTGAGCCCCACTTGGGACAGGGACTGTGTCCAACCTGATTACTTGTATCTACCCCAGCACTTAGAACAGCCCCTGCCACATAATAAGTGCTTAATAAATACCATACTAATATATCATAAAAAGGATGGCTGAGATTGATACTAGATTATAAGTATCTATCAAAGCAGAACCAAATTTTGTTGAAGAAGAACCCAAATTCTGCTCTGTATTCTGACCATAATAGAGCTACAGAAGATAACAGTGAAGGAGACCTAAAGGAGAGAACAATAAGACAGTATAACAGTCACATTTCCTGCCCACATGTGAGCTTACAATCTAGAGGGTGAGACAGACATTAATATCAATACATAAATTATGACTTGGTACATAAGTGCTGTTGGGCTGGGATGGGGAATGAATACAGGGAACGAGTCAGGGTGATGCAGAAGGGAATGAAAGAAAAGGATGAGAGGATTTAGGGAAGGCCTCTGGGAGGAGATGGACCTTCAATAAGGATTTGAAGCGGTGAAGTATAATTGTCTATTGGATTTGAGGAAGGAGGGCATGGCAGGCCAGAGGCAGGATGTGGACGAGAGGTCGGTGGCGAGATAGATGAGAACGAGGTAGAGGGAGTAGGTTGGTATAGAGAAGCAGCATGGCTTAGTGGAAAGAGCACAGACTTGGGAGTCAGAGGTTGTGGGTTCGAATCCCAGCTCCTCCACTTAGCTGTGTGACTTTGGGCAAGTCACTTAACTTCTCAGTGCCTCAGTTACCTCATCTGAAAAATAGGGATTAAGACTGTGAACCCCACATGGAACAAGCTGATAACCTTATATGTACCAGCGCTTAGAACAGTGCTTGGCACACAGTAAGCACTTAACAAATACCATCATTATTATATACAGGTTCAACAATATAACAGACACATTCCCTGCCCACGACAAGCTTACAGATACCATAATTATTATCATTAAAATGGCAGTTCAGGACCTTTCTCCCTCCTACTGTGAGTCCCAAGTGGGAGAGGGAACTGTGTTCAACCTGATTATCTTTAACAACCCCTCAATGCTTAGTACAGTGCTTTGGTACATAGTAATAATAATAATAGTTATATTACTTGTTAATTACTTACTAAGCACTGTTCTAAGCACTAAGGTAGATACAAGCTAATCAGGTTGGACACGGTCCCTGTCCCACATGGGGCTCACACTCCTATTCCCATTTTACAGATGAGGTAACTGAGGCCCCAGAGAAGTGAAATGACTTGCCCGAGGTCACAAAGACGACATGTGGTGGAGGCAGGATTAGAACCCAGGTCCTTCTGACTCCCAGGCCCGGTTCTATCTGTTAAGACACACCACTGCTTCGAACGTAACAAATCCCATTTTTGTTATTATTAAAATGTCAACTAAATGCCTTTCACCCTCCTCATTAGACTGTGAGCCTCATGTGGGACAGGGACTGTGTCTGACCTGATTATCTTGTATCGAACACAGTATTTAGCACTTAGTAGTGCTTAGACAATACAATTATTAATACATTCCTCTTCTATTATTATTATTATTATTATTATACACAAGGAAAAGGTAGATTTATAAACATTCTCAAAGATATTCTCCCAGAATCAGGCTCAGCTACAAGTACTACACTTTCCATTACCATGCACTGTACTTGGCCAGATAAGAAATCTCGGCAACATTTGAAAAATTACACTGATAATATAAAACCAGATGGTTTACTCTGAAGACAAACCCATAAACTCTCCACAACAGTTGGTGTGGTACTATGGCTTAAAACTACCAAGGCAGGATGTGTAAATCTCGTTGTGGGCAGAGAATGTGTCTGTTTATTGTTATATTGTAATCATTATAATAATAATTGTGGAATCTGTTAAGCGCTTACTATGTGCCAAGACTGTACTAAGCTCTGGGGTGGGTAGAAGCAAATCAGGTTGGACATAGTTCCTGTCCCACATGGGGCACACAGTTTCAATCCCCATTTTACAGAAGAGGTAACTGAGGCACGGAGAAGTGAAATGACTTGCCCAAGGTCACACATCAGACAAGTTGCAGAGCCAGAATTAGAAACCATGACCTTCTGACTCAAAGGTCTATGCTCTATCCACTACACAATGTGCTGGGCACGGAGTAAGTGCTCAATAAATTTTATTGAAAGAATGAATGAATAAATCATGGGTCTGAGTGAGGCAGAATGACAAGCAAGGGGCAAAACCTTATTTTTCAAATCAAGTATTAACTGCTGCTTCAAGATAAACTCAAAAGTCCCCTATCTAATGGGATAGCAAAAGTGCTCAGTTCTTGGAAAACAGAAATCCCTTAGGTCTTGGGCTTTTGACACTCATCTTTCCACACTAAATTATTTTGATCTCTGGAGGAATGTGGAGCAAATCATGAGGATGGGTGGATGGAC
Organism: Tachyglossus aculeatus; assembly: GCF_015852505.1. Classification (NCBI taxonomy): domain Eukaryota; kingdom Metazoa; phylum Chordata; class Mammalia; order Monotremata; family Tachyglossidae; genus Tachyglossus; species Tachyglossus aculeatus. The sequence continues at coordinate 19,185,681 of NC_052084.1, read as the reverse complement.
AGCGAAAAGCTGGGACTCTCAAGTAGAAGCAGCGTGGCTCAGTGGAAAAGCCCGGGCTTGGGAGTCAGAGGTCATGGGTTCTAATTCTGGCTCCGTCACTTGTCTGCTGTGTGACTTTGGGCAAGTCACAACTTCTCTGTACCTCAGTTCCCACATCTGTAAAATGGGGATTAAGACTGTGAGCCCCACATGGGACAACCCGATCACCTTGTATCCCCCCAGCAGTTAGAACAGTGCTTTGCATATAGTAAGCGCTTAACAAATACCATTATTATTTTTATTAAGTCTCTCCCTTAATTTCATTAACATCCAAAACAAATGTCTTCCAAGCCACATATTTCGATATCACTGATTATATTTACAAAGTGTTTTTGGGTAGTCATTTTAATAAAGAATGTTACAGAATTGGGTTCTGTCAGTGCCAAGATTGCCAATCCAGAATCATTAAGCACCCTGAGTTCTGATCCTAGATCTAAGGTATGGCTGCAGTCTGACTCAGTAGAGGTCAAAAATGACCAGAGTGTGTTTAGCATTATTAGAAAGAGCCTCATCTCTGGTCAGCCACACAGTATTTCTGAGGGTAAGCCTATGTGGAGCTGGGAGCTACAAGTCATTGTTGCTATCACCGCTAACAATCCATCAGTGGTGTTTATCAAGTGATTACTGTGTGCAGAGCACTGTACTAACTGCTTTGGAGATTAACACTTTATAGACATTCATTTGGGATTTGTGTATGTCCATGACTATGCAAAACTGGTCAGACAAAATTAAAATGGGAAAGGATCTAAATGCTTCTACCCACAAAGGATGTTAATGATCCAAGTGAAGGAAATAGAGCAGAGAGCAGTGATCGATCTGAGTAACAGGAGAAAGATTTAGTGGAGTGTTTTTAATGTGTGATGGGGTAGCCAGAAAAACCCAGCCTGTAATTCCAACCCTGATCTAGTCTCGCTCTTAGCCGTGGGCAAGTCGCTTAACTTCTATGTCTCAGTTTTAAAATGGGAATAATGATGCTTAGCTTCCTCCAAGTGTGGCTGTGAGGATTCATAGTTAGGGAAGTACTTTGAAGATGAAAAGCAGTGTCTAAGAGCTAGGTATTACTATAAGAGTTCAAATGAATGAGCTCATAGCATGTGATTTGTAAGGAATGCATGGGAATGCAAAATCCATAAATTAGCCAAATATTAAAAAAATACTGAGCAAAAATTATTAAAATCGGGATGCTTTATGAGAAGCAGTGGGCCTAGGGGAAAGAGCACAGGCTGGGGGCTCAGGAGAGCTGAGTTCTAATCCACTACTTGTCTGCTGTGTGACCTGGGGCAAGTCACTTAACTTTTCTGTGCCTCAGTTTCCTCATTTGCAAAATAGGCATGATATCTATTCTCCTTCCCATTAGACCCTAATGCTGAGCACAGTGCTTGGCACATGGAAGGTTCTTAACAAGTTCCACAGTTTTTATCATTGCTATATTGAAACTCAAGTCTCGGGACTGAATAAGTGCTTGCAAGATGCTAAGATCACGTTCACTTTGTATTTCTATCATTATTATTTCTATGTGTGTATGTGTTTATATATAGATATAGATATAGAGAGAGAGGCCAGATATTTCATATTCTGAACGACTACCTGAAAAACAGTATTGGGAAAAGTATATGCCTGGAGCTAAGGGAACGTGGGTTCTAATCCCAACTCCACGACTTGCCTGTTTTCTGTACCTCAGTTTCCTTATCACGAGAAGCAGCATGGCCTAGTGCAAAGAGCCCAGGCCTGGGAGTTGGAGAACCTGGGTTCTAATCCCAGTTCTGCCACTTCTGTGTTGTGTAAAGTATTCACTTCTCTCTGAATTCACTTATTCACTTCTCTGTAGCTCAGTTACCTCATCTAAAAAAAGGGGTTTAAGACTGTGAGCCCCATGTGGGACAGGGACTGGGTCCAACCTGATTATCTTTTATCTATCCCAGTGCTTTGAACAGTGCTTGACACATAGTAAGCATGTAACACATACCATCATTATTAGTATTATTTATAAAATGAGGATGTAATACCTGTCCTCCCTCCACTTAGACTGTGAGCCCCATGCGATTCAAGGATTGTGACCCATCTGATCATATTGTATCTACCCCAGAGTTTAGCAGAGTGCTTGTCATTTATTATTAGGAGCACGAGACAGGTCCTATTAGATTCCCACTTTGAAGCAGGATGGCAGGAAATGACCCCTTGGTCAGACATTTCAGCAGGAAGAAAGAGGGAGGAGAAAAAGAAAGGGAGTTGCTACCCAAGCTGCCTTGCTTATCATTGTCTGGAAACTGATATTTGCCTGCTACTCTAGGACCAATTCATTTATTTCATCACTCATTCATTCCTTCAATCATATTTATTGAGTGCTTACTGTGTGCAGAGCACTGTACTAAGCATTTCAGTTCCCTCATCTGTAAAATGGGGTTTAAGACTGTGGGTCCCACGTGGGACAACCTGATTACCTTGTATCGACCCCAGCTCTTAGAACAGTGCTTGGCACATAGTAAGTGCTTAACAAATACTATCATTATCATTAGTAGTATTACAATTGAACAGTAAACATGCACATTCCCTGCTCACATCCCAGATAGTTGTCAGGATGACTGTTGCTTCTTCCTAAGGGGCCTCCACCAACCTAGAATACCAATTAACAAATATCACAATCACTATTGTTATTTTTTTTATTATAATTTCTGTTATGACTGCTATCTGCACAAGGCTAGAAGTAATTTTTCCAAAAGAAAATGACTAAACCCCCAGTTAATCCCAACTGGACTAAGTTTTAATAGCCCTAGCTCAATTAATCAGGTAGGTTGCCTTGCCTATAGTTTTTTAGATCCTTTACATGAATTGGAAAGTGTCTACCTCTCCATTTTTTAATTCAAAAACACACTGATTTGCTCCTCTTCATGCCAATTGACCCAAGTCAGATGGCATCATGCTGCCCAAGTTTTGCTTTTGACAGTAAATTTGCTGAAAAATGCCTACTTTGCCCATACTTTAGATACAGCTTGGGAAGTGGCATGGCCTACTGGATCGAGCCTGGGCCTGGGAGTAAGAAGGATCTGGGTTCTAATCCTCATTCTGCCACTTGCCTGCTGTGTGACCTTGGGCAAGTCACTTCACTTCTCTGTGCCTCAGTCACCTCTTCTGTAAAATGAAGATTATGATAGTGAACCCCAAGCGGGACAGGGACTGTGTCCAACTTAATTATCTTGTATCTACCCCAGCACTTAGAACAGTGCTTGAAACATAGTAAGCGCTTAACAAATACCATTATTATTGTTATAATTATTATTTTTATAAGATTGTAAGCTAGTTGTGGACTGGGAACTTGTATTATACTCTTCCAAATGCTTAACACAGTGCTCTGAACACAGTAACACTCAGTAAATACCACTGATTGATTGAATCATAAGGTGAAGAAGAGTGAAAAGTATTGAAAGCCAAAGGTAGAATTTATAAATACCAAGGCCTTGGTTTGTTTGAATTGACTCAAATTCCTTACAGCTAGCTTCCTATTTGAGTCAGGTGGAGATTTAACAACATTTCTTCTTTTCTTTAACAATATTTTTCTCCCACAGCTGTTTTCTATATAAATAACTATTTTGACACTGATGATTTTGGTGAGGATTGTTTGTAAGCTTGTTATGGAAGGGGAGCGTGTCTGCTAATTCCGTTGTATTGTACTCTCCCCAGCGCTTGGTACAGTGCTCTGAACAGAGTAAATGCTCAATAAATACGATTCACTGATCAATGAGGAAGCTCTCAGAACAAATGGTTATTTGCACATAAAACCATGGATAAAAAATCCAAATAATCGGTTCTTGCTTTCGTGTAGATTGTTATAAAACAAAGTTTTATAAACAAATTTTGTCATTTATTTGACATTATATTTAATCAACAAAAGGCAATGCAATATGTTCTTTCTTCCCTTCATGAGAGGGGAAGAGCTACCATTAGAAGAAATGGAATATATCCAAACCTGCCCCAAGATAGGAAGATATTGTCTTCACACTGCACTATTCTGATATGATCTTTAATACCCAATTTGAGAAGCAAAAATCATCTGAGAAACGCAGAAAAACTAAAAATATACTGCCCTTTTTCTTAATACGTCCTCAAAATTAAGAAAAATGAGGAATCACAGCCAGTTCGACATCTATTTAACAGTGATGGTATTTGTTAAGTGCTTACTATGTGCCAACCACTGTTCTAAGCACTGTGGTAGATACAAGGTAATCAGGTTGTCCCATGTGGGGCTCACAGCCTTAATCCCCATTTTACAGATGAGGGAACTGAGGCACAGGGAAGTTAAGTGACTTGCCCAAAGTCACATAGCTGACAAGTGGCAGAGTTGGGATTAGAACCCACAACCTCTGACTCCCGAGCCCTTGCTCTTTCTGCCAAGCCACGCTACTTAACACCCTTATTTAACATCCTTCACATTACTTTATCCATCAAACATTCCCCACCATGGTTCCTCCCTTGAATATCAGAAGTTCATATTTTTTATGGTATATGTTAAGCACTGACTATGTGTCAAACACTGTTCTAAGTGCTGGGATAGGGTCAGTTAGGTTGAACAAAGTCTCTGCCCCACATAGAGCAGTGGAAAGAGCATGGGCTTTGGAGTCAGAAGTCATGGATTCAAATCCCGGCTCTGCCAATTGTCAGCTGTGTGACTTTGGGCAAGTCACTTAACTTCTCTGGGCCTCAGTTCCCTCATCTGTAAAATGGGGATTAAGACTGCGAAACCCTGTGGGACAACCTGATCACCTTGTAACTTCCCCAGCGCCTAGAACAGTGCTTTGCACATAGTAAGCACTTAATAAATGCCATCATCATAGAGCTCACAGTCTAAGTTCATGAGCTCTCTGCCTGGAAAGAGGGAGAAACACTTCCCAAATCATGTGGGAATAACCAGTAGAATAACAAGAGTCCCCGGAGAGAAACCGAGAACCTAAAATTTCTGGAATCGAAAATCTTTACACAATCCAGCAACTTTGGATCTGTGCCATTTTGTCCTCCTTTAGGATTGGACTGATTAAGCCAGGAGCAGAAGCAAGGATCCCAGAGAACTATTTTTCTGGTGTTTGATTTAGTGTAGAAAATGGCAAGGTTTGGCTCAAGAATCAACAATGAAAGGGTCATTCTCCCTGCATCCACTCCTGGTATTTTTCTGTGCACGGCTCCTGGATAGTGCTCAACCCATGGTTTCCTCATGGAGAGCTGAAGGGTCTTTGCTTTTTGACCTATAAATATGAAAACATGTTTCAGGGCTTTTGGAGGGATTTTTTTTTTTTCCTTTGATTTAGGGAAGTGACTAGAATGTGTGAAACAATCATGAAGTTCACATTTCCTCTTATAAACAAAAGGAAAGGGCAATTTGCCGGAGTTTTACACTGGCTTTCAGGGACTTTTTATTAAAAAAAAAAAAAACCAGGAAATTCTGGAAATCTTTCTAAATCCCAGCTGAGGAGACAAACCAAATGGTGTTTTTTTCTTATTTGGTGAATAATCAAACCTTTATTTTCAAGGCATCGGTGATTTTTATAAAATATACTGGTTCCTCCTCCCCATGGTTGCTGAGCCCCTAATTCTCAGCACTTTTTCCAGGCCCCCACTGACTCAATTCATTTGGGTTCTCCAGAAATGCAGTCAATAACTTGTTGTCCCAATGGGAAAAACAGATAGCACAAACAAAAGAAATGATTGTGGTATGCTTTAAACACTTATTATGTGCCAGGCACTGTACTGAGCATTGTGGTAGATACAAGTCAATCGGATTGGACCCAGTTCCTGTTCCACAGGGAGCTCACAGTCTTAATTCCCATTTTACAGATGAGGTAACTGAGACCCAGAGAAGTGAAGTGACTTGCCCAAGGTCACACAGCAGAGAAGTGGCCGAGCCGGGATTAAAACCCAGTTTTTTCTGTCTCCTGGGCCTGTACCCTATCCACTAGGCCATACTGCTTTGTCTTTAGCTATCTCAAAAGCCCCCACCTTCACCAAAAGTTTCACCCCATCCCTTCTGAATCCTTCAGCAGAGCTATGGATGTGGATAAAAGGTCTTTCTTCACCTCCCCCAATCCCATCCAGTTAAAATATACACTGCTGACTTTCACTTTCAAGACTGAGAAGTAACTGGCCTTGTGGAAAGAGCACGGGCCTGTGAGTCAGAGGACCTGGGTTTTCATTCAGACTCTACCACATGTCTGCTGTGTGACCTTGAGCAAGTCATTTCACTTCTCTGTGCCTCGGTTACCTCATCGGTAAAATGGGGATTGAGACTGTGAGTCCCATGTGGGACAGGGACTGTGTCCAACTTGATTTGCTTGTAGCCACCCCAGGGCTTAGTACAGTGCCTGGCACATAGCAAGTGCTCAAAAAGACCACGATTATTATTGTTACTCCCTCATCTTTCAAAATGGGGATTAAGACTGTGAGCTCACATGGGACAGGGACCGTGTCAATCAATCAATCAATCGTATTTATTGAGCACTTACTGTGTGCAGAGCACTGTACTAAGCGCTTGGGAAGTACAAGTTGGCAACATATAGAGACAATCCCTACCCAACAGTGGGCTCACAGTCTAAAAGGGGGAGACAGAGAACAAAACCAAACATACTAACAAAATAAAATAAATAGAATAGATATGTACAAATAAAATAAATAAATAAAATAAATAGAGTAATAAATATCTACAAACATATGTACATATATACAGGTGCTGTGAGGAAGGGAAGGAGGTAAGATGGGGGGGATGGAAAGGGGGACGAGGGGGAGAGGAAGGAAGGGTCTCAGTCTGGGAAGGCCTCCTGGAGGAGGTGAGCTCTCAGTAGGGCCTTGAAGGGAGGAAAAGAGCTAGCTTGGTGGATGGGCAGAGGGAGGGCATTCCAGGCCCGGGGGATGATGTGGACCGGGGGTCGATGGCGGGACAGGCGAGAACGAGGTACGGTAAAGAGATTGGCGACAGAGGAGCGGAGGGTGTGGGGTGGGCTGTAGAAGGAGAGAAGGGAGGTGAGGTAGGAGGGGGCGAGGTGATGGAGAGCCTTGAAGCCCAGGGTGAGGAGTTTCTGCCTGATGCGCAGATTGATTGGTAGCCACTGGAGATTTTTGAGAAGGGGAGTAACATGCCCAGAGCGTTTCTGGACAAAGACAATCCGGGCAGCAGCATAAAGTATGGATTGAAGTGGGGAGAGACATGAGGATGGGAGATCAGAGAGAAGGCTGATGCAGTAGTCCAGACGGGATAGAATGAGAGCTTGAATGAGCAGCGTAGCAGTTTGGATGGAGAGGAAAGGGCGGATCTTGACAATGTTGCGGAGCTGAGACTGGCAGGTTTTGGTGACGGCTTGGATGTGAGGGGTGAATGAGAGAGCGGAGTCGAGGATGACACCAAGGTTGTGGGCTTGTGAGACGGGAAGGATGGTAGTGCCGTCAACAGAGATGGGAAAGCCACGGAGAGGGCAGGGTTTGGGAGGGAAGACAAGGAGTTCAGTCTTGGACATGTTGAGTTTTAGGTGGCGGACAGACATCCAGATGGAGATGTCCTGAAGGCAGGAGGAGATGCGAGCCTGGAGAGAGCAGGGGCAGAGATGTAGATCTGTGTGTCATCTGTGTGTCCAACCTGATTATCTTGTATCTACCCCAGCACTTAGTTCCTAGCACATAGTAAGTGCTTAAGAAATACCAGTAAAGACCATTTAAATAAATACTGACTGAATGCCCACCCAGTGTCTTTATGGAAAGACCACTAGGCTGGGAATCAGAAGACCTGGGTTTTAATCTCAGTTTAGCCATTTGCTGGCTGTATGGTCAGTAAGTCACTTAATTTATCTGTACTTCAGTTTCCTTGTCTGTAAAATAGCGATAAAATACCTGATGTATCTCCTGCTTAGACTGTGAGCTCCATGTGGAACAGGAGTTATGTCCAATATTGTTATCTTGTATCTACTCTAGGACAGTGCTGGAAACATAGTAAGAGCTTAAAAAAATAACAATTACCACAGCACTTCGGTGCATATCCATAATTTATTTTTTATATTAGTATCTATCTTCCCCTCTAGAGTGTAAGATCCTAGCAGGCAGGGAACACATCAACCGACTCTGTTGTACTGCATTCTCTCAAGTGCTCTGAACAGTGCTCTGCACACAATAAGTGTTCAATAAATCCATTAATTGATTGATTATTAGTACCAATGTATTTGAGCGTAGCTGAAGAGACCAGTGTGAGAATCAACATTTCCTTACAACTCTGCTCTGGGAGATGTGGGGTAGCAAGGAAATAGGTGAACATTTAAACCGTGGAACTCCCTGCCATTTCAATAATTCTACTCCTTCATTCATTCAGTTGCATTAATTCTGGGCTTACTATGTTCAGAGCACTGTCCTAAGCCCTTGGGAGAGTACAATATAACAATAAGTAGGCACATTCCCTGCCCACAACGAGCTTACAGTCTAGAGACAACGAGTTTACAGTCTAGAGACTAGTTTATAGTCAAGAGACAAGAGCTTACAGTCTGGAGTCGACTTCTTAAACTGCCCCCTCCTCAGATCAAGCTTGGGACAATGTTGAAAACTCTCTGGACTGTAAACTCCTTGCAGGCAGGAAAAGTGTCTACCAACTCTGTCATACTATATTGTTCTCTCCCAAATGCTAAGTGCTGTGCATACAATAAACGCTCAAGAAATAAGATTGATTGATTGATTGCCTCATGGAACGCATGATTTCCAAACTACGTCCTGGAAGGGGCTGGTTTAAGGAACAGAATACTGGATTGGCACATAGTTCTGTCGATGTAACCTCCTCTCTCATCCTTCAGCCATGATGTGCCAGTTTACCCAAGACTTCTGAACTTCCTTTGCTGGTTTTGGCCCTTGATGATGTAGAATGTGACATAAACCAAATAATGTGAGGGGAGCCAGTCAGAATGAAAGCGTTAGAGAAAGGATCGTGTTTCTATCTAAACAGTGGGTTCTATTGCATATGTAAATCCCACTTAAAACAAACGTTGTCATTCTAGAAATCCCCTTTCTTAAGAGCCAATGGTAGCCAGTGTCTTTTCTCTGTCTGTGATGTCCTCTCCATTTGCTGAGAGCCAAAGAAACTGCTTTAACAGCTTCTTGAAAGTCCTCCAATCTGGCAAGGAGTTGTAACACCCTCTGTCCATCAGAAAGTTTCTTGAATTCCATTCCCCTGAAAAACTCATTAATCAGAAAAGGTCTTAGTCTCTTATGAACTGATAAGGATTGGTCTGAACTGAGAGCTAAAGAGATTTCACTGAATTCCAACTACCCGTGGTGATGATTGATAACCCAGTCAAAATAAATGGGTATCTAAGTGCTTACTATGTGCCAAGCACTCTGCTAGATACAGTGCGACTAGGTCAGGTTGCCTGTCCCAGAGACTTAGGGAAAGTAAGATTGGGTATTCGGCCCCCGCATTTTACAGATGAGGAAATTGAGCTGCATAGAAGTGAAATGACTTACTCAAGATCATTTAACCAACTATGTGCAAATAATAATAATAATAATGATAGCATTTATTAAGCGCATACTATGTGCAAAGCACTGTACTAAGCGCTGGGGAGGTTACAAGTTGATCAGGTTGTCCACGGGGGGCTCACAGTCTTAATCCCCATTTTACAGATGAGGCCCAGAGAAGTGAAGTGACTTGCCCAAGGTCACACAGCTGACAGTTGGCAGAGCCGGGATTTGAACCCATGACCTCTGACTCCAAAGCCCGGGCTCTTTCCACTGAGCCACACTGCTTCTCGACTGCCTCTAGACTGTGAGCCCATTGCTGGGTGGGGACCGTCTCTATCTGTTGGCGACTTGTAATAATAATAATAATAATGACGGCATTTATTAAGCACTTACTATGTGCAAAGCACCATTCTAGGCGCTGGGGAGGTTACAAGGTGATGAGATTGTCCCACGGGGGGCTCACAGTCTTCATCCCCATTTTCTAGATGAGGGAACTGAGGCCCAGAGAAGTGAAGTGACTTGCCCAAAGTCACACAGCTGACAAGTGGCAGAGCCGGGATTAGAATTAGAGCCCCAGACTGAGCCCTCTCCTTCCACTCCCCGTCCTCCTGCTCCTCATCCCCCCACCCACCTTACCTTCTTCCCCTCCCCACAGCACCTGTATATATGTATATATGTTTCTACGTATTTATTACTCTATTTTACTTGTACATACTTATTCTATTTATTTGATTTTTTTAATATGTTTTGTTCTGTTGTCTGTCTCCCCCTTCTAGACTGTGAGCCCGCTGTTGGGTAGGGACCATTTCTATATGTTGCCAACTTGTACTTCCCAAGTGCTTAGTACAGTTCTCTACACAGTAAGCGCTCAATAAATACGATTGAATGAATGAATGAACTGCTGAAAGGGGATTAGGACCTTCTTGATTCCCTGTCCTGTGTTTCTCCACAACATGTAATCAATCATCAATCATATTTATAGAGAGTGTACTATAGTACAGGGCACTATACTAAGGGCTTTGGAGAGTACAATATAACAGAGTTTGTAGACACATTCCCCATGCTCTTCTCCCACTCCCTTCTGTGGTGCCCTTGCACTTGGATTCCCCCATTTCTCAGCCCTGCAGCACTTATGTACATTACTGTAATTTCTTTATATTAATGTCTGCCTCCCCCTCCAGACTGTAAGCTCGTGGTGGGCAGGGAATGTGCCTACCAACACCGTTATATTGTCCTCTCTCAAGGGCTTAGCATAGTGCTCTACATGCAATAAATGCTCAATAAATATGATTGATTGATGTAGTCAAAACACAAAGGCTAACTGATCTCTAGCTACCAGGGCCACGACCATGTCTAGTGGTCAAAAATAGTCAGGAATGTGAGTTTTCCTCTCTTCTAAAGAACTCTCCAAAAAGGGCAGTGGACTGGAGAACAAAAGCCTTGAGAAGCAGAGTTGTCTAGTGGCTAGAAGCTGAGCCTAGGAGTCATGGAATCCCAGCTCCACCACTTGTCTGCTCTGTGACCTTGGGCAAGTCACTTCACTTCCTCTGTGACTCAGTTATCTCATCTGTAAAACAGGGATTTAGAGTATGAGCGCCTGGTGGAACACAGATTGTATTTAGTCTGATTAGCTTGTATAGACCCCAGGGCTCAGTACAGTGTCTAGCACTATAGTAAGTGCTTAGCAAATGCCATAAAAAAAGAAAAATAAAGGAATTGGGTCCTAAACACCATTTCTCTTAGAGCACTCTGAATTTTCTTTGGTGGTTATTCATTCAATTCCTGGTCTGCTAATCAGTTCCACCTACGAGATATTTAGTAAGATATGAGCCTAGGGTGATATGGCTCTCCTCAAAATGTCCAGAGAGAAAGGTTTCAGACTGAAAAATAACTCAGCTGGTAAACAAGGTTAAAGAAGAAAGTGGCACTTTCAGCTCCCAGATGAAAGAGTTTTAGGCTTGTGAAGTTCACTGAAAATAACCAAATATCAGAAAAGATTGACAAAGGAGGTCATTGTTTTGGGTAGTTTAGTTCCACTCTTCAGATTAAAATAGATCTGAACTTCATCCCTGTGGCTGGGTTGTTTCTGTCAAAATTAACAACTCCAACTAAAAATTTCTGAAAGCCCAAATCAGAAAGTTGTGAAATGGATGAGGGAGCTCCCTTACTGAACCCAGACCATCGATTTATTCAGAGATGACATTTAACCAGTCTTCATTTCCTCTGCCCCGAAAATGCAGTTTATTGAAATGCCAAGGCTTTTTCTTCTTATTCCTCTTCCTCTAAAGAATTTGCAACTAAAATCTAAGGCCGGATGTAAAAGTTCTTCAATTAGTGCAACTATCCTTCAATCCCCATTTTTGAGACAGGTCAGTCACGAGGGATGTTTTGTCCTCTCTGACCCTTGATTCACATTTCCATCTCACAGGCTAGCAGAAAGCTTAGCCATTGTAAATTGGGGTGGCTAACTGGTATACAGATGGTGTATAGTACACTTCCAAGCACTTAGTACAGTGCTCCACACACAACTACACATTCAATAAGTACCATTGATCAATTGATATCTTACCCTATCATAACCCTCCTCATATCAGACAGATAATTGTTCTCCTCTTCTTCAAAACCTTATTGAAGGCACATCTCCTCCAAGAAGCCTTCCCTGACTAAGCCCTCCTCTCCTCTTCTCCCACTCCCTTCTGCACTGCTCTTACTTGTTCCTTCATTCATCCTCCTTCTCATCCCCACAGTAGATATGTATATATTGTTATATATCTGGAATTTATCTATTTTTTTAATGTCTGTCTCACTTTGGGCAGGAATGTGTCAGTTTGTTGTTATATTGTACTCTCCCAAGCACTTAGTACAGTGCTTTACACACTGTAAGCACTCAATAAATATGATTGAATGAATGAATTAATGAATGAATTGATTCACTGGTTCTTTGGAGTATGAGGAGAGGATGCAGCTGGAGAATGCTGGCTTTTTTTAAATATTTTTAATGGTATTTGTTAAGCCCTTGCTAACTACCATGCACTGTACTAAACACAGGAGTAAATACAGGCTAATCACATTGGACACAGTCCATGTCTCACATGGGGCTCACAATCTACAGAAGCAGCATGGCCTATCGGAAAGAGCACAAGCCTGGGAGTCAGGGGATCTGGGTTCTAATCCTCCCTCTGCCATGTGTCTGCTGTGTGACCATGAGAAAGCCATTTAACTTCTCTGTGCCTCAGTTACTTCATCTGTAAAATGGGGATCAAGACTGTGAGCCCCATGTGGGACAGGGAGTGTGTCCAACCTAATTACCTTGTATCTAACCCCAGCACTTAGAAAAGTGCTTAGCACATAATAAGCACTTAAATACCACTATTATTATTATTTCTAATAATAATAATAATCACCATTTTATAAATGAGGTCACAGGACAGAAATATTAAGTGACTTGCCCAAAGTCACACAGCAGACAAGTAGTAGCAGAGCCGGGATTAGAACCCAAGTCCTTCTAGTTTCCCAGACCTGTGCTCTATCCACTATAGAACACTAGACTGGATTGAAATCAATAGATTCAACTTCTAGTTGTCTCTGCCCTGGTTGCGCCTTAGATTCTCCAGTTGTATAATGGGGATAATAGCATGAGCCCCTTCCTATTCTTCCAGGAATGCTGTGAAAATAAATAAGGTAATGTAGGGGGAAGGTGCTTTGGACTTCAAGAAGGAAAAACACCATAAATCCCGAGCTATCATTATTATTTTTTCTCACTGCCTAAGGACGCTAGAGTTTTTTAGTCGCTAATGACCCATCCTGGATTTGACCTTATAACCTAGATGTCAAAAGTTGTGTATCCATTACCTGGTCCTCAAGCTCTATAGTCTCCGAAGCTTCTGTTTTTAATTCACATAGAGTTGTCTCTCACTCAGACTCATATATGCTGAACAATCCAGCAAACATTATGCATTTGCAATAAGCCAGGAAGCTTTTCCGGTTAGAAGTGACCAAAGATGAACACTACAGAAAACACATTGCCGGTTTCAACACACTTTTTGGAGGGGGTTTTAATGGCATTTGTTAAGCACTTGTTTATGTGTTCTAAGCGCTTGTGTAGATGCAAGCTAGTCAGGTCTGTCATTCATTCAATTGTATTTCCTACATGGGGCTCACAGCCTAATATTTTTTTATTCCTCTAGACTGTAAGCCTGTTGTGGGCAGGGAATGTTATATTGTTATATTATGTTGTACTCTCCCAAGCTCTTAGTACAGTGTCTGCAGACAGAAAACACTCAATAAATAGGATTGGTTGATTTAGCTAAAATTGAGTGCATACAGTGATCCAGGCACTTGGAAAGGGATAGTCCTCCCTTCATCTCATGGACTTGTCTTGTCTTACGTGGTCGAGTCGTTTCTGGCCCATAATAATAATGATGGTATTTGTTAAGTGCTTACTATTTGCAAAGCACTGTTCTAAGTGCTGGGGGGATACAAGGTGATCAGGTTGTCCCATGTGGGGCTCATAGTCTTAATTCCCATTTACAGATGAGGCAACTGAGGCACAGAGAAGTTAAGTGACTTGCCCAAAGTCACACAGCCAATAAGTGGCGGAGCCGGGATTAGAACCCATGACCTCTGACTCCCAAGCCCGTGCTCTTTCCACTGAGCCACGCTGCTTCTCTGACATAGCAACATCGAGGACACATCTCTCCCAGAATGCCCAGCTCTCCATCTGCAATCTTTCTGGTAGTGTATCCAGAGAGTTTTCTTGGTAAAAATACGGACGTGGTTTACCATTGCCGCCTTCTGCACAACAAACTCGAGTCTCCACCCTTGACTCTCTCCCACACCGCTGCTACCCAGCACATGGGAGTTTTGACTTGTAGCAGATTGCCTTCCACTCGGTAGCCACTGGCCAAGCTAGGAATGGAATGGGTAGGCCTCTGCTTGACTCTCCCTCCGGTAGCCCAGATTGATAGAGTACTGGAAAATCTCCAGGTGCGACCCTGAGAGGGAGACTGTAAGCAGAGGTGATAGATTCTGAGTTTGAAGTTTGTACTCAATTACAAAGCTCTCCAGGGAAACCCCCAATGCAGAGATGTTAGTTAGTCATTGTTCTGAAGGAAAAAAAAAAAACAAATAAGAACCAAATTAAGAAGAGGAAGAAGAAAACTGATAGCGCCCCCCGCCCCCCCCCCACACCTGCTGACATGTTCTTCTTTCTACTCCTCTCCCTGCTTCTGCTGAATCCAATGTGATGAGGCTACTAACATCTCAACCTCTGAGGAGAAAGGGCAATATCTATTAATATTATTCATTCATTCAATCGTATTTATTAAGCACTTACTGTGTGCAGAGCACTGTACTAAGCGCTTGGGCGGTACAAGTCAGCAAAATATAGAGAAGGTCCCTAACCAACAATGGGCTCACAATCTAGAAAGGGGAGACAGACAACAAAACAAAGCATGTAGACAGGTGTCAAAATCGTCAGAACAAATAGAATTATAGATATATGCACATCATTACCAAAATAAATAGAATAGTAAATATGTACAGGTAAAATGGAGTAATAAATCTGTACAAATATATACGAGTGCTGTGGGGATGGGGAAGGAGGTAGGGCGGGAGGGATAGGGAGGAGGAGAGGAAAAGGGGGTGTTCAATCTGGGAAGGCTTCCTGGAGGAGGTGAGCTCTCAGTAGGGCTTTGAATAAATAAATAGAATTAAGATCCTTAGGATTGGATCTTGTGTGGTTCCATTCGAAGTGACAGTGGGTTGGCTGATTCTTTACTTGAATTTGGACCCAACCATTTAAAGTTTTTTTGGATTGTTTTTAACTGCAGTGAAAAACTTGAGAGAAGTCGTCCCACAGCCCTTGGATCAACTGCGAACGGTAGAGCAGAAGCTATTGGCAAACAACGTTTCTGCCAGCATTCAGCGGATCAGAGAGCTGATTGCACAGTCCAGGAGTGTTGCCAGCAAGGTAAAGAAGCTAGGGGACAGACCAGTCTCCCGAGATGAGGCGCTTCGTTCATTCATTTTCCTTAGGCTCAATTCCAACCCAGACTTTTCAGGCTTAAATCAGTTGTATTTATTAAGCTCTTACTGTGTGCGGAACACTGTACTACTACTAATAATAGCAGTAATAATAATAATGGTACAAGGTACAGGCACTGTACTAAGCACTGGGGTGGATACAAGCAAACAGGGTTGGACACAGTCCCTTGCCCCACGTGGGGCTCACAGTCTCAATCCCCATTTTACAGATGAGGGAACTGAGGCACAGAGAAGTTAAATGACTTGCCCAAGGTCACACAGTGGACAAGAGGTGGAGCTGGGATTAGAACTCATGACCTTCTGACTCCCAGGCCTGTGCACTATCCATGACGCCATGCTGCTCTGGGGCAGGTCAGCATTAATTCAACCACCATTTAATCAAGCAATCAATCAATGATATTTATTGAGCACTTACTATGTGGAGAGCACTGTACTAAGCGCTTGGTAGAGTACAATACAGGAGAATTAGCAAACACGTTCCCAGCCCATAATGACCTTACAGTCTGGAGAGGGAGATTCCTCATCGGTAAAATGTGGATGAAATACCTGTTCTCCTTTCCACTTAGACTGTGAGTGCAAAGACCGATTGTATTGCATCTACCCCAGCCTTTAGTACAGTGCTTGGTACAAAGTGAGTGTTTAATAATTATGGTATCTGTTAAACTCTTACTATGTGTCAAGGACTAAGCACTGGGGTAGATACAAAGTAATCAGGTTGTCCACATAGGGCTCACAGTCTTAACCCCCATTTTACAGATAAGTATTCATGCAAACGGATGAATACAAAGTAGGCCTGACTCAACAGTTTTACCTTGCCCTATCAATTTTTCTGCTCAAGAATACTTCCTGGAGGAGCAGCACAGACCTGAGAGTCAGAGGACCTGGGTTCTAATCCCTGCCCTACCAATTGCTTGCTGTGGCACCTTGGACAAGTCAATTCACTTCTCTGTGCCTCATTCATTCAATCATATTTATTGAGTGCTTACTGTGTGCAGAGCACTGTACTAATCCTTGGAAAGTACAATTCAGCAACAGTTAGAGACACTCCCTACCCAACAACGGGTTCACAGTCTAGATGGGGGAGACAGACCGCAAAACAAAAAAAGTTCCCTCATCTGGGAAATGGGGATTAAATACCCTTTCTCCCTCCTACTTAGACTGTGAGCCCCATGAGGAACAGGGACTGTATCTAACAATTAACATGTTCCTACCCCAGTCTTCAGAACAGTGCTTGACACATAGTAATCACTTAACAAATGCCAATATTAATAGGTCAGATACAGTCCCTGTCCCATGTGGGGCTCACAATCTAATTTATTTTAGTGTCTACTTCTCCTACTAGATTGTAAAGTACCCTGAGGGGAGGGATCATATCTACTAACTCTATAATAATAATGGTATTTGTTAAGCACTTACTATGTGCCAAGCACTGTACTAAGCACTGGGGTAGATACAAGGTAACCGGATTGTCCCACGTGGGGCTCTCAGCCTTAATCCCCATTTTACAGGTGAGGTAACAGGCACAGAAAAGTGAAGCGTCTTGCCCAAAGTCACACACATGGTAAGTGGTGGAGCCAGGATTAGAACCCACGACCTCTGACTCCCAAGCCTGTGCTCTTTCCTCTAAACCACGCTGTTTCTCAATCAAACTCTTTCAAACTCTTCCAAATGCTTAGTCCAGTGCTTTGCACAGAGTAACACTCAAATATTTTTGATTGACTGAAACCTTGGCTGCCTAATCTCTTATCTCCCCACCCTATCTTCCACTCCTGAGTCACCTATGCATTTGAGCCTGTATTCTTTTAGCACTTCAAAATTCACCCCACTCCCAAACCACAACACTTTTTGTTCAAAGCCTTATTCTCATTTGTTTCCTCTACCTGCAATTACTTTAGAGTCTCTCTCCCCAACTAGATTGAAAATTCCTTCAGGGCAGGGATCCTCTCTACTTAGTCTATTATAATCTACCAAGTGCTTTGGGCAGTGCACAGTGCACAGTAAGCACTCAATAAATACCATTGATTAATTGATCAATTGACTCAGAGTTAAGCTGATCCTGGAGGTTTCCATCACATCCTCAAGTATCAGCCTGGACTTTTTCTAATGCAGGATAGCAGAGAACAGGTTCAGTCAACTAGTTCCGGGTAAAAGGAGTGAAGGAAATATAGCACAGAGAAGGATTCCTCAGTTTGCAGTTTACCTCAACTGAAGAACTTACTTTTCCTTTCCTATAAATCCATTTTCCCAGGAACCTATTACTCTACAAGAAAAGAGAATCAGTGTGCCTAGTGGATAGAGCCTGGGCCCGGGAGTTAGGTGGACCTGAGTTCTAATCCTGGCTTGTCTGCTTTGTGACAAGAGAAGTCATTTAACTTCTCTGGGCCTAAATTACCTCATATGTAAAATGGGGACTAAGACTGTGAGACCCATGTAGGACTGGACTTGTGTTCACCCTGGTTAGCTTGTATCTACCCCAGTGTTTACAATTCATTCATTCATTCAATCGTATTTATTGAGCACTTACTGTGTGCACAGCACTGTACTAAGTGCTTGGGAAGTACAAGTCGACAACACATAGAGACTGTCCCTACCCAACAGCGGGCTCACAGTCTAGAAGCGGGGCTCATAGTACATTGCCTGGCACACAGTAAGCGCTTAACAAATACCACACAAAAAAAATCCCCCACAAAACTAGGATTTTCTTTTCCTCTTCTGACTCTCCGAGAAAAGACTCGTCATGAGAAATTTAAAGTATTAGCAGACTGCGTGCTGTAGGAGTGTGGCAACTTCCCCCACCTGCCTGCCTCTGCAACTCTATACCGCCAGAACCCAGAGGAAAATATTTCTTCTTTAATGGGTTTTGGTTGCAATATTAATCTTCCCGCTGAATAGGGCAGTAGGTAACATACAATGAATTGTTTAGGGCAGTCCAAGGGGGCTATCTGTGAGTAATGAAATTAAATTGAGCAAATGAAATTTTAGGATGAATATCAGAAAAAAATATAGCAGCAGCAAGATCTATTAAATAACAGAATAATCTTCCAAGGGAAGAAGTAATAGCCCCATCATTTGTGTAATTTAAAATGAGCTAGAAAAAGCACTCAACCACATTCTATAGGGAAACTACTGTGCCCTAGCAGGAGAGAGAAAAAAAATCACCTTATTGGTCTGTTCCATCTGCAAACGTTCTTGATTCTGGAGGCTTGATTTTTTTTTCCCCTCAACTAGTATCTTACAAACTGAATACGAAAAATTTCTATGTACCAAGGTTTCTTCAAGACTCAGAAGAATTATTAAAATGAAAAACATTCTAGCAGGTGGTAATGAGCTCAGCTCTAGAATTTTCTATTTATAAGTTGCACATATATATCTATATAGAGATTTATCTCTATGTAATGTATCCTGTACATGTTTACATGTCCTATACATGGTGTATGTCTTGTCTAAAAATAAAAATTCAAAGAAGCTGTTTCAACATTTCCAAGATTGCAAATGCTGTCTTTACTTCCCATTAGAAAGTCTACTCTAATGGAATTTTTAGCCTTAGGCAGGAAATACCAATCAGCACTGAATTAAATGCGAGAACTAGGAAACCTTCAATAATAATGATGATGGTATTTATTAAGCATTTACTGGGTGCCAAGCACTGAGGTAGAGGCAGGATAGTCAGAGAGGCCTCAGCCCCTGAACCGCTGGAGGTTCCCAATCTAAGGGAGATGGAGAATGAGTGTTCATCACCATTTTACAGATGAGAAAATTGAGGCATAGAAAAGTTCAATGACTTGTCCAAGTTCACAGCAGGCAAATGGCAGACCCAGGACTAGAACCTGCACCTAGTGGTTCAGTTATTTGTTCTTTTTTTAAAAAATTTAATGCTATTTGTTGAGTGTTTACTATGTACCTTGCACTGTATTAAGCTCTGGGGAAGAGACAAGCTAATAAGGTTAGACCCAGTCCATGTCCCACATGGGATTCACAGTCTTAATCCCCATTTTTCATATGAGGTATCACAGCCCACAGAAAATAAATGACTTGTCCAAAGTCAC
Source organism: Tachyglossus aculeatus (assembly GCF_015852505.1). NCBI lineage: Eukaryota > Metazoa > Chordata > Mammalia > Monotremata > Tachyglossidae > Tachyglossus > Tachyglossus aculeatus. Next base: position 19,166,080 of record NC_052084.1, on the reverse strand, counting down.
ATGGCAGACGAGTGGCAGAGCCAGGATTAGAACCCAGGTTCTTCTGACTCCCAGGCCTGTGCTCTATCCATTAGGCCATGCTGATTCAAGAAAGAAGAACATGATTATTTATTTTCAGCCCCTTCTGGCTTCCTCCAGGCCACCACAGAGGAGAGTCATGGGACCCGTTATTACAAAGTAAACAAGAAGGACGGCTGCCAGGAGTAAGTTCTAATGAAAGAGGAATTCAGATTTAAAGGGTCAAAAGTGATCTCAGCCACATGTGCTGGGGATGAGAATGGGAAGAGGAATAGGTGATAAAATGATTTGTCCATTTGAAGACCACAATTTTGCAACTTTGACCTTTAGCGCTTGAACACATTGTGAAAGTATGTGAAATGGCAAAGAGCCAGTCCAGTGAATCAGTAGTATTTATTGAACGCTTCCTCTGTGCAGAGCCCCAGTACCTAGTACAGAGCACTGTACTAGTACAGAAGAAAATGCAATAGAAGTCACCTCTTCCTAAGCCAGTGCTTTAGCACAACATATAAAGCATTTAATAATATACCACAATTATTATCTATTATCCCCTGACTAATCTCTAATCTCCCCTTCCCTACTGTTTCATCCCTTATCCTCTAAGCACTTAATCTACCTCCATCCCCTTCAGCATTATGTCACACTATCCTTTCATACCCCTATTGCACTTCCCCTCCCTATTTGTGATGTATTTCCACATTAGTCTTCCTGGCTAAATTGTACATTTCAGGGATTGTATCTACTGTATCCGTTGTTGGAGGTGAATTGGAAGTGGAATGGTTGAGGGTATGGAATGATGAGGTAGTTTATTTGGGAGGAGTGGAGGTCTGGAGGGAGAAGAGAATAGGGAGATAAAAGGATGCCAGCTGAGGAGCCTGTTGTTGGGTAGGGACCAACTCTATATGTTGCCGACTTGTACTTCCCAAGCGCTTAGTACAGTGCTCTGCACACAGTGAGAGCTCAATACTGCACACAGTAAGCGCTCAATAAATACAACTTGACCATGAACTGAGGAACTTGGTTTACCTGAGGCCTTGGGAAAATAAAAGCCGGGAGGTGGACATTTCTCAGCATCCTGAGAGATCTACTCATTTTGACCATAGAGAAGGATTGGGATAGCACGGACCTTATCAGTCATGACCTTGATTGGAGATTTTAAGTTCTAATTTCAATATATTTTTCCTTCATGGGCTACCATTTGAAAACCTGGACACCATTCTCTTACTGATATTTGTTAAGCAACTTATGTAGCAAGGCCACTGTACTAAACCACTGGGGTAGATACAATGTTGTCGGATTGGACACCAGTCCCTGTCATTACATTCAATACATTCAATCGCTTTTATTAGAGCGCCTTACCTGTGTTCAGACCAACCTGTACTAAGCGCTATGGGTAGTACAACGTTGGCAACATATAGAGACGGTCCCCTACCCAACAATGGGCTCACAGTCTAGAAGGGGATGCAGGAGCAGATTTGCAAACACAATTGGCTCCACAATTTTAGTCCCAATTTTATAGATGAGGGTAACCCTAAGTTCAGAGAAGTGAAGTGACTTGCCAAGGTCCATAGCAGACCAAGTGGCAGACTGGGGATTAGAACCTAGGAACCTTCTATACATCCCTGGCCTGGGCGGCTCTACCCACTAGGTCACGCTTCTTCATGCCTTGTCACCATTTGTCCTGTAACTGGAGTATATCAGTATTCAATTCCATCATATTTATTGAGCACTTGCTGTGTTTTATTTTATTCATTTTAGAATCTAGGGCCTGGAAGAAGAAAATCCCCCAAGTACAACCTCTGTATTATTCTTGCATACAATTTTAATGTAAGCTACTAAAATATTCAACATTCTTTATGATGTGCAAAACAGACTACCATTTAATCAGTAAAGCTCTCCCAAGCAGTTTTCAATTAAACAATCTATTTGCTGAAGAATTTGAAATAAAAATTGTAGTTCTACACCACTAGTCTTATACAAAAGACTAGTGGTGTAGAACTACAATTTTTATTTCAAATAGTATATATACATTTATATATTGCAAGCACCTTGAGGACAGGGGTTATGTCAACTTATTCTATTATACTCTTCTATGTGCTTAGTTCAATGCTCTGCATACAGTAAACTATCAAATCAACTATTCATCGATTGGACTAGAGAAAATATAATGGGTTTTTAAATCATTCAATCCATCAGTGATATTTGTGGAGCTACTGTGTGCAAAGCACTGCACTAAGCACTTGGGAGAGCACAATACAAAAGAGTTGGTTATCTTCTTTAACATCATTAGCATAGATTCCTAGATTCCTACATTGTTACCTTGGCAAAAATGGTCTTAAAAATAATAATGGTATTTGTTAAGTGCTTACTATGTGCTGAGCACTGTTCTAATCACTGGGATAGATACAAGGTTATCAGATTGCCCCACATGGGGCTCACAGTCTTAATCTACATGTTACAGATGAGGTAACTGAGGCCCTGAGAAGTCAAGTGACTTGCCCAAAGTCACACAACTGACAAGTGGCAGAGCCGGGATTAGAACCCACGACCTCTGACTCCCAAGCCTGTGCTCTTTTAGAAGTATTTTAGACTCCATTAGTAATTTGGATTCAAGAAATTAGTAATGGTGGCATTTTAGAGTTTACCGTGTTCCTAGCTCCATGGTAGATACCAGATAATCAGTTCAGTCCCATGTAGGTTCTGTCCTATATGGGGCTCATAATCTAAATAAGAGAGAGAAGAGGAAAATGCCCTGGGCTGGGAGTCAGAGGACCTGAGTTCTAATCCTGCTTCCTCTACTTGTCTGCTGTGTAACCTTGGGCAACTAACTTAACTTCTCTGCACCTCAGTTACCTCATCTATAACGTGGGGATTAAATCATCTTCCCGGCTACTAGGTTTGGAGCCCCCATGTGGAACACGGGACTATGTGTCTAACCTGATCATTTCTATATCTACCCCAGTGCCTTAGTACCGTGCCCGGCATATAGTAATCTTTACGAAGTACCATTTAAACAAAAAAAGAAGTATACAAATCTCCATCTCTTTACATAATGAGGAACTCAAGAAAAGCAGTTCTGGCTCTTGTTGACTAGAGAATGGGCCCTGGGAGCCAGAAGGACCTGGGTTCTATTCCTGGTTCCACCCCACCTTATCTGCCCTGTGCAACATAGAGTAAGTCACAAACTTCTCTGTTCCCTCAGTTCCCTCCTCTGAAAAATGGGGATTTGAAAGTAGTGAGTCCCTGTTTAGGACAGGGACTACGTCATGGCTGATTAATTTGCATCTATCCAGCACTCAGCACTTAATACCATAAAAAAAGAGAGAGAATCACAAGCGACTTGCTCAAGATCACTCAGGCGGACCAGATGACCAGAGCCCTGGATCTAAAACACAGATCCTTTTAATTTATCAGGCCCAAACTCTTACCACTTGGCTGCATTGCTTCCTTCAAATTAAACGTGTGGCCTTCTGGTTTAGAGGAAAACTGAGGACCAAAATCTCACTACTGAGTCAATAGTATCCCAGGGCCAAAGTATCTAACCTCCCCTTCCTTGATTACTTCATTTAGACCAGAGAGAAAAACATTGCCTTGTTTGCTAAAGTGCCTCAGATTCTAAGTGCAAAGAATTGTTTGCGGAAATATTGAAGCTCTTCAATCTTTGCCTTTGACATCAGCAGGACAGATGAAGTGGAAAGCTAACAATATGCTCTCAACAAATTCTAAAGGAGGAGGGTAGGGAAGAAAGAAGTCCATTTAAAGGAATGGGCCCATGGCTTCCTTTAAGGGAATGGGGCCAGGGAAGGCCTTTCCTCGATAGCAAGAACATGGTCTTTCCTGCCCAATATGTTCCATATTTAATCAGGACGGACTAACCCTCCCTTCTAGACCGTGAGTCCGTTGTTTGGTAGGGATTGTCTCTATTTGTTGACCGAATTGTACTTTCCAAGTGCACGTGTTCTGCAAAGAGTAAGTACTCAATAAGTATGATTGAATGAATGAGCCTTCCCTGCATTTGGCTATAAGGAAAGTTTGGTGAAGAAAGAAAGAGGATTTCAAGCTCATTTTGCTCAGAGAAGCAGTGTGATCTAATAGATGGAGCATGGGCCTGGGAGTCAGAAGGATTTAGGTTCTAATCCCAACTCTGCCTCTTCTTTGCTGTCTGACTGTGGGCAAGTCACTTTACTTCTCTGTGTCTCAGTTACCTCATCTGTACAAAGGCGGGATTAAGACTGAGACCCATGTGGGGACTCTACTTCTGACCCAATATACATGAGACAGGGATTGAGTCCATACCCCCATCTTGCTTCTATCCACCCCAGCATTTAGTACAGTGCCTGGCAATAGTAAGTGCTTAACAACTATTTAATTATTAATTATTATTAGAAACCAGGTATCCTAGCTCCCCAGGTCCTTTCTATTTCTTCTCTAGGCCAAGTGGTCAGCTAATTCAGTTTAGAACAATAATGCCCTTGTCAATCAATTCACCACCGGATAGAAACACAGAGATCATTGCTAAAAAATTACGTGCTATCTAGACACAATGTGCTCTTGGCTAACAAATCATTCACACCTCTTCAAATTACCCATTGAAAAGTTTCGAGATGAAATCAAAAGTCTTTAATCAAACCCAGATATGTGGGTCGGTCTGTAGGTTCTGCATCTGGCTAGTAAATAACAGTGACAGGGTATAAGTTTCCTGGGGAGGTGAGAATACAAACATATCATTATCTGAAGTGATACATCTTGTCAGAGACCTTGCCTCATCGAAACTGGTGTTAGCATTGCAATTGTGTGATTTATTAAAAGAGCTCCCCCCTTCAGCCTATTAGGCTCTGTGGTTGCCTCCAAAGATAAAAGACAATATACTCCTCCTTCTTCCTTGGATTAATTTTGGGTTATGAAATTGTAAATTTCCATAGGTCTGAACTTTAACAGAGTTTATACTGGCAACTGTGGGAAACAGCAAAAGAGGGACAGAAGTGAAGAAATGTAATTATATAGATTAGAGAGCTGACGATGAGAGAGACCAGAGAGACAAAGACAGGGAGAGAAGGAGGGAGAGATGGCGGGAAGGGAGATGGAGACGAGTAAGAAGGAGTGAAAGAGAGACAGAGAAAGACAGAAAACAGAACTGAGAATGAATGAATAGGTTGTCGAGAAGCAGTGTGGCACCTAGTGAAAGATCAGGGATCTGGAAGTCAGAGGAGCTGAGTTCTAATCCCAGTTCCATCATTTGCCCTGCTGTGTGCTTCTGAGCAAGTCACCTTAATCTTCTCTGTGCCTTTTAGTTTCCTCACTCTGTAAAATGCCACAGTTATATATCTGTAATTTTTGTATTTTTATTGATCGTCTGTCTTCCCCCGCACCCCCGACAGACTGTGGCAGGGAATGTCACCATTTATTGTTGTATTATACCTACTTATCAAGACGCTTAGTACAGTGCTCTGCACACAGTAAGCATTCAATAAATATGACTGAATGAATGAATACCTTCTGCACTATGCAACACAATCAATTAATTGTATTATCGAGCTCTTACCCTATGTGCAGAGTACAGTGCACAGTCTTTTAGACTGTGGAGCCCCACTGTTGGGTAGGGACTGTCTGTCTCCTATATGTTACCAATTTGTACTTCCCAAGCGATTAGTACAGTGCTCTGCACATAGTAAGCACTCAATAAATACGATTGATCGATGATGATGAAGCACAGCTAACTGTACCTAAGCACTTAGAAGAGTATAATAAAACAGAATTAGCAGACTAGTCCCCTCGCCCATAAGGAGCTTACATCAGTTGCCTCTTGCAGTCAGTCAATATGGTTGATTGCTGCACTGTTCAATTTGCTACACACAGAGCTTGATACCATTTTTTGATTCTCACCTCTTTGCATCCTGTTCTTCTCAAAGCATTTGTTCCAAAATGGCTGTGTCAAAGTCTTTCCTCATTGCTGTACACTAGACCTGTTCTCCTGTCTTCTGTTGCCTTTCTCCGAATTCGCACTACCTGGGTCGCCAAAAACTTGAGGTCTTTTGAAGCAAAAAACTGTGTCTCTTTCACACGTGTCCTCTGTTATGGTTTACCACCATTTCACTTCACAAAATAGTGCCTGATTGACAATCTTGCCTCCTATCCATTCTCCTCATACTCACCCACCCCGCCAAGGTAGGTGATGTTTCCAAAGTTGAAACAACAAAGGAAGCAGCATGGCCTCATGAAAAGAGCGTGGAGGTTTGGGAGTCAGAGGCACCTGGGTTCTAATCCCAGCTCTGCCATGTAATAATAATAATATTACTAATAATGGCATTTAATCTAAGCACTTACTATGTGCAAAGCACTGTTCTAAGCGCTGGGAAGGTTACTAGGTGACTCAGGTTGTCCCACGGGTGGCTCACAGTCTTAATCCCCATTTTACAGATGAAACTAACTGAGGCACAGAGAAGTTAAGCGACCTTGCCCAAAGTCACACAAGCTGACAATTGGCAGAGTCGGAATTTGAACCCATGATCTCTGACTCCACAAGCCCCGGGCTCTTTTCCAATGAGACCACGCTGCTTCTCCTAAAAAGTGAGGGTGCTTTGAGCAGGGTACGAACCTGCGCGGGGACGACCACCATTGGATTTCGAGTCCAACGCCTTAAACCACTCGGCCATCACAGCATGTGTCCTGCTGTGTGACCTTCGGGGTTACAGTCATTCTTTACTTTCTGCTGTCTCCCAGTTCCCTCATTTGTAAAATGGGACTAAATCCTACTCCCCTTCTATTTAGATTTTTAGGTCCCATGTGGGTCAGGGACTGTGCCCAGGCTGATTATCTTATATCTACCCCAGTGACTTAGTTTAGTGCTTGGCACATAGTAAAGCACTTAATATGTACATAATCTGTACCATAAACCTCTGTGAAGCTTGAAAAAGCAGGGTGGCCTCGAGGGTACGGCACACCTGGGAATCAGAAGCTCTGGGTTTTAAAGTCTTACTGCAGCACTTGTCTGCTGTGTCAACTTGGGCAAATCACTTCACTTCTGTGCCTTCAGTTACTCATCTGTAAAGTAGGGGATTAAGACCTGTGAGCCCCCATGTAGGACATGAGTTATGTCCAAACCTGATTAACTGGTATCTACCCCAGTGATTAGTATAGTGCCTGGCGCATAATAGATGCCTAACAGATAGCATTACTATTATTTTTATCATCTTCATTATCATCATCACCTAAGTGTCCCGGCAGCATTTCTATGCAGATCGTTCTATTTGTTTCTGCTACCTGTAATTGGCTTTAATGTCTGTCTCCCCCTTGAGAGCAGGAATTTTGTCTACTGATTCTATCATACTGACCCAAGTGCTTAGTACAATGCTCTGCACCCAATAAACACGCAATCAATACTATCATTGGTCTACAGCATTGACTGTAACCCAGGGAGTTCATTGTTATTCTGTCTCCCCTGGGGACTTAAACTGTGGCCCTTGACTTAACTGTGGCCTTTAGCTAGGATGGAGGAAAACTGTTTTAGAAATACCAATGTGGCCATGTGTAGTAAATTCAAGTTTCAAGGTAATTTAGAAGGCTACCCACTACAATTACTCTAGAAATCTGCAGTTTGCCTCTGATTTCTGACACTTCAGATTCCATGCTGGGGACCATATTCTCTCAAACACCTGCCTGAAAAATGTAGTAGCCTTTTTTTTTTCTATCTTCAATCAGGAGACCGAGTGCTTTTTAGGTTGCAGGAATTTAAAGATCATATTCAATAATCCATATAGTATTGGTTAAGTGCATACTATGTGCCTAAACACTTAACCTAAGAGCCTGGGGAAGATATAAGGTAATCAAGGTTGGACACAGTCCCTGTCCCCCCACATGGGGCTCATAGTCTAAGTAGGAGGCGAGAACAAGTATTGAATCCCCATTTTACAGATGGGCAAACTGAGGCCACAGAGAAAGTTAAGTGACCATGCCCAGTGTCACTACAGCAGGCAAAGTGATGGAAAACAGGTAATGAAAGATAACAGGTATTGAATCCGCATTTTACAGATGAGAAACTGAGGTCCAGAAAAGTATACGTGATTTGCCCCAAGGTCACAAAGTAGGTAATTGGCAGTGCAGGATTAGAACCCAGGTCCCTCTGGACTCCCAAGTCCATGCTCTTTCCACTAAATCACACTGCTTCAGGTTTGGACCTTCTCTTATGTACATAGTTTCCTAAAACGTATTCATTTATTCAGTAGAATTTATTGACCCACCCACTTTTAAAAAAATGATATTTGTTAAGAGCTTACTATGTGCCAGGCCCTATATTAAGCGCTGGGGCAGATTCAAGATAATCAGGGTGGACATGGTCCCTATCCCAAATGGGGCTCACATTATTGATCCCCAAAAGACCCTAACTACCACAGAGCCCTGCTTGAAGAATTTGATACTGGGGAAAGGATCATAGAACAGTTCTCTATCAGTGAGTTGCCTCCATTAAAACTCCTGCCATCAAACAAATTTTGAAAATGCTCATGAGTCTGTCAATTGTATTTATTAAGCACTTACTGCATGCAGAGTCCTGTTCTAAGTGCCTTGGGAGAGTACAATATAACAGACACATTCCCCTGCCAATGAACTTTACAGAATAGAGGGGAGAGACAGACATTAATATAAATGAATAAATGACAGATATGGACATAAGTGCTGTGGGGTTAGGAGGGGGGATGAATTCAAGGGAGCAAGTCAGGGTGATCTAGATGGAGTGGGAGAAGAGGAAAGGAAGGCTTAATCAGGGAAGGCCTTTTGGAAGAGATGGGCCTTCAATAACTAAGGCTTTAAAGGGGTGGAGAGTAATTGTAAATGAGGATTGATTTAAACCAATCAATTATAATAATAAAATAAAAATAATGATGGCATTTGTTAAGCATGTACTATGTGCCAAGCACTGTTCTAAGTACTGAAGAGGATACAAGGTGATCAGCTTGTCCCATGTGGGGCTCAAAGTCTTAATCCCCATTTTACAAATGAGGTAACTGAGGCACAGAGTAGTGAAGTGACTTGCCCAAAGCCACACAGCTGACAATTGGCAGAGGCAGGATTTGAACCCATGACCTCTGACTCCCAAGCCCATGCTCTTTCCACTGAGCCATGCTGCTTCTCTACATCATTCTCCCCTAAAGCTGCCTCTGGACTGGCAGGCTCCCTCCCCCTTCATATCAGACCAACAATCACCCTTCCCACCTTCAAAACCTTATTAAAATCACATCTCATCCAAGAGGCCTTCCCCAACTAAGCCCTCATTTCCTATTCTCTCACTTCTTTCTTTGTTACCCTTGCACTAAGATTTGCCCCTTTCATTTGCCCCATCGTCAGCCCACAGCACTTATGTATATAACCATAATTTATTTTTATGTCTGTCTACCCCTTAGACTGTAAGCTCCTTGTGGACAGTGAACATGCCTACCAACTCAATAATAGTGTAATCTCTCAAGCACTTAGTAATAGATAAATAGATGATAAATAATAATGGTATTTGTTAAGCACTTACTATGTGCCAAGCACTGTGCTCTGCACACAGTAAGTGCTCAATAAATATGATTGATCACTCAGGACCAAAATTTGGCCTTGACCTCAATTATCTGGATATTCCAATCAATCAATGGTATTTATTGAGCACTCACTAGGTGCAGAGCACTGGACTAAGTACAATATAACAGAGTTGGGAGACATGTCCCCTACCCACTATGAGCTATTTGAGATAAAAGTAAAATTTTGGCCTTTTTTGGCTCATTTGTTTGTGTAGACTTGACTTGTGTGTCTTTTTCAGGCTCTACTGAAGCACTGTGAAGTTTCCAAGTTGCTCTTTCTGCCACGGATGGCATTTCGGGAAATCACACAAAATGATATTCTCCATTTCCATGTTCCAATGTCCTATGCCAAAGAATTTCTTCTGTTGGAGATGCTTCCCAATCTTTTCATGTGAGTGCTTATTCAGTAAAACACTGTTGATGCATTCAGCTTGAAGCCAAATTTAGCTTTCCAATACAAATTAGAAATTTGTAATTTCTATCCACAGAGCATGGGCCTGGAAGTCAGAAGGACCTAGGTTTTAAAACCCAGCTCTGCACCGGTCTGCTGTATGACCTTGAGCTAGTCATTTCACTACTCTGTGCCTCAGTGACCTCATCTGTAAAATGGGGATTAAGACTGTGGAGCCCCATGTTGTACATGGACTCTGGTCAATCTGATTGATTATATCCCAGTGCTTAGTACAGTGCCTGGCACATAGTAAATCCTTAACAAGTGCTACTAAAAAAAGAATCCTTTGTCATTAGAATTGGATTTTAATCCCAAATGCCAAGAAACATATTTAATTTACCCCAGAAAATTATACTTCTACATCAGTACTTTCCAGTAGCCATTCAATGGCAGAGGTAAAAATGCCAAACACTCACCAACTCTGTCCAATTTTAAATCTTCACATACCAAGCTAGAGTTCTCCCTCTTATTTCTGTAATTTGTGTGCAACCCAGAACAGTGAATCACATTACCACGGTACTGGAAAATGTTGTTTCTGCTAAAGAATTTCCTATCATTTTAAGCTGCCTGTCCTGTAACTTTCCCCATGGTTTTCCATATAAGCCAGTAGTCAACCCTGAATTCTCCACATTTAGACTTTGGAAAATTCAGAGACAGTTGGTGAAGGGGGAAAGCTTGTTATGCTAATAATAACCACAGCTACACTAAGAGTAATAATATCATGCATGTCCCAACTTGTACTTCAAGCGCTTAGTACAGTGCTCTGCACACAGTAAGCGCTCAATAAATATGACAATGAATGAATGACCCATTGGACAACAGCATTAAAAGTAATAATACCATGGCCCATTCTATCACACACAAATGTATCTTTGTCCTGGTTCTATATGTCTAAGACTGCCTTCAATTCCTCTCTTGAGAGACCCTCTGGTTTACAAAATGCTGTAGGGGTCCTTATCCAATCTGGGCCCTCAAACTTTTTCTTAGACACATTTCCTGGTAATGATGGAGTCACTGTGGTTTGCTTTAGATTTTCTGAAAAAGAGAATTGCATCTCGTTTTACTGAGAATCAATTTTGGCCAATGGGCTGTCTGGAACTGGTTTGCATCTCGGTTTGAGGAATCCCCAGAGGAGTCAGGTTTTTCGAGTTCTCTCTCCGCCCCCCGAGTTGAGTTCCAGTATTCTGAGGTGGTGGGGCTCTCGTTCTATGAAACACTCAGGGGGAAAAAAAACCCACCCCATTCTCCTTCTTCTGTTCCCCGTCTTTGCGACATGGGCAAAGTCACAAAGCCCCTCTGAGAGTCAGTTTGTTCATCTGTAAAAGGAGGATTCAATACCTGTTCTCCCTCCCCCTTTGACTGTGAACCCCTCAGTTGAACTGGGACTGTGTCTGGTCTGCATTTATTATACCTACCACAATGTTTGATGCATAGAAAGCACTAAATGAATACCACAATTATTATCATTATTGTTATTATTTCTAGGTGACTTGGACGAAGTATATTCTCTAGGATTCCCTCAAATCTGGACTAAATCCTTCAGGAAATCTCAAGAAAGGGCTAACACTGCCTAGGAGCCTGAGAAGCCTTTTCAGGCCTAGAACTTCAAGAAATCGCTTGCAGAAAATCGCTGCTGTGAACTAAATTTCGGAGGGGCAGGTTTGGGGGAGCAAGCAAGTATGTGGCTAGGAGCAAGCTTTTAGCCTGTGGGAATCTGCTGCTGTGAGCTATCTCAGCAGGTCTAGAGGCCTCATCCCCCAGCCTAGGGGGAGTCTTCTGCTTGTGAGTGACCTCAGTGGGCCTAATAATAAGAAGTAATAATAATGATGGAATTTGTTAAGCGCTTATTATCTACCAAGCACTGGAGAAGCAGCATGGCTTAAAGGAAAGAGCCAGGGCTTGGGAGTCAGAGGACGTGGGTTCTAATCCCGGCTCTGCCACTTGTCTGCTGTGTGGCCTTGGGCAAGCTACTTAACTTCTCTATGCCTCAGTTACCTCATCTGTAAAATGGGGATTAAGACTGTGAGCTCTAAGTGGGACAACTTGATTACCTTGTATCTACCCCAGCGCTTAGAACAGTGCTTGGCACAGAGTAAGCGCTTAACAAATGCCATCATTATTAGTATTATTACTATTACTAAGTACTGGGGTAGATACGAGCAAATTGGGCTGGACATAGTCCCTGTCCCACGTGGGGCTCACAGTCTCAATCCCCATTTTACAGATGAGGTAACCGAAGCACAGAGAATTGATTTGCCCAGGGCCACACAGCAGACAAGTGGTGGAGCTGAGATTAGAACCCATGACCTTTGACTCCCAGGTCTGTGCTCTATCCACTAGGTCATGTTAGGGACACCCTCCCACAGCAGAGGGGCGCCTCTGTCTCTGTGAGAGACTGCAGGGGCCTAGGGGAAATATCCCCAAGTCTAAGGGGTTCTTGAGACTGGGAATGTTCTCATCCGGCCTAGGGAGATCCTCCTCCAGCATAGAGGGCACCATCCACTGGGAGCAGTCCAAGTTAGCTTAGGGACACCATCCTCAATAATAATAATTGTAGTATTTGTTAAGTGTTTTCTACGAGCCATGCACTGTACTGGGCACTGGGGCAGATATAAGGAAATTGTGTTGGACACTGTTCCTGCCCCATGTGAGGATCACAGTTTCAATCCCCATTTTACAGATGAAGGAACTGAGGCACAGGGCAGTGAAGTGACTTACCCAAGGTCACACAGCAGACAAGAGGGAGAGCTGGGATTAGAACCCAGATCCTTCTGGCTCCCAGGCCCATGCTCTATCCACTTGGCCACGGCTGCTTCAGATTACTCTTCTCCATTACATTGTAAAAACTTGAGACAGCAGGGGTAGGCAACTTACTCAAGGAGTTTGGAGAGGAATGGTAAGAAGGAGATGGGGCGTATCTGGAAGAAACCTTGGGGTCAAGGGAGTTGTTTTAGGAAGAAGAAGAGTCATGAGCCATGTTGGAAAGAAGCTATAGGAAAGCCAACAGTTGATATCAGTCAGGGAGAGGAAGAAGGCAGGGGAGAAGTGATTTGATAAAGTGAGAAGGGATGGGTTTCAGATGTGGCAGGCAGAGGGGGTGAATTTTGAGTGAAGTGAGGTCATCTCCTCTCTTGAGATACTTCTGGGAAAGATGAGAGTTGAAGAAGTGGAAGGAGACATGTTCCCTGCCCACAAGGAGTTTATAGTCTAGAGGACACAGACAAAAAAATAAATTACTGATAGAGGAAATGGGAGAGTATAAGGATATGTGCATATGTCCTCTATGTGCTATGGGACTATGGAGGTGGAGTGAATATCAAGTGCTTAAGGTATGCAAATCCAGGTGCATAGGTGATGTGGAAGGAAAAGCAAAACAAGGAAAATGAGGGCTTAGTCAGGGAAGGCCTCATTCACTCATTCAGTTGTATTTATTAAGTGTTTACTGTGTGCAGAACACAGTAATAATAATAATAATAATGGCATTTATTAAGCGCTTACTATGTGCAAAGCACTGTTCTAAGCACTGGGGAAGTTACAAGGTGATCAGGTTGTCCCACGGGGGGCTCACAGTCTTCATTCCCATTTTACAGATGAGGTAACTGAGGCACAGAGAAGTTAAGTGACTTGCCCAAAGTCACACAGCTGACAGTTGGTGGAGCCGGGATTTGAACCCATGACCTCTGACTCCAAAGCCCATGCTCTTTTCCACTGAGCCACGCTGCTTCTCTTTACTGTACTAAGCACTTTGGAAGAGGTGTGATTTTAGGAGGGCTTTGAAGATGGAGAGAGTGGTGATCTATTGGGTATGAAGGGGAAGGGAGTTCCAGGAAAGAGGAGGATGTGGGCAAGGAGTCTGTGGTGAGACAGATGAGGTTGAGGTACAGAGAGTGAAATGTCCTTTCTACAGTCAAAGGCTGGACTAGATTATCTTCAGGCATTTGTGTATATATGTCCATGTTATTTATTTTTGGCCTTTCTAGTAGGAAATATTTTTACATTAAATATGGAGTGCATATACCCATTGAGTGTAAGCTCAATGTGGGTAGGGAACTTGTCACTTTGTTATTCTGTCCTTCCCAAGCACCTCATACAATACACCACACTGTGGGATCTCAAAAACTCCTCACTCTCGGCTTCAAGGCTCTCCATCACCTCGCCCCCTCCTACCTCACCTCCCTTCTCTCCTTCTATAGCCCAGCCTCCACCCTCCACTCCTCTGCCACTATCCTCCTCACTGTACCTTGTTCTCGCCCATCCCGCCGTCGACCCCCAGCCCACGTCTTTCCCCTGGCCTGGAATGCCCTCTCTCCACACATCCGCCAAGCTAACTTTCTTCCTCCCTTCAAAGCCCTACTGAGAGCACACCTCTTCCAAGAGGCCTTCCCAGACTGAGCCCCCTTTTTCCTCTCCTCCTCCCCATCCCCCTACCCTACCTCCTTCCCCTACCCACAGCACTTGTATACATATTTGTACAGATTTATTACTCTATTTATTTTACTTGTACATATTTACTACTCTATTTATTTTGTTAATGATGTGCATATAGCTAATTCTACTTGTTCTGATGACTTTGACATCTGTCTACATGTTTTGTTTTGTTGTCTGTCTCCCCCTCCTAGACTGTGAGCCTGTTGTTGGGTAGGGACCATCTCTATATGTTGCCAACTTGTACTTCCCAAGCTCTTAGTACAGTGCTCTGCACACAGTAAGTGCTCAATAAATATGATTGAATGAATGAATAAATGCTATTACTACTACTACTCCTATCAACAATAATAAAAATAATTGTGGTATTTGTTCATTGCTCACTATGCACTGTTCTAAACACTGTAGCATATGCAAGATAATCAGGTCAAATACAATCCCTGCCCCATATGGGGCTCACAGTCTAAGTACGAGAACAGTACTGAATCCCCATTTTACAGATGAGGAAGCTGAGGCACAGAGAGGTTAACTGACTTGCCCAAGGTCTCACAGCAGGGAAGGGGCAAGGCCATTACAACTGCCTTCCAATTTTAGCATTCTACCATCCCGGTTTTCCCCATAGCCAGAGGAATAATAGATCCATGTAAAGTCACTTCTCTCCAGTAAGCTACTCTTTTGAGCCCAACTCTCTCTGCCCTTTACCCACCCTTAAGTCCAACTGTCATTTTGTTAAATTGTTTGTGGTTTTCTTTTCTGTCCACGTCTTGTCATCAATCTATGCCCCACCTGTGCTGTTACAAGTAGCCTGTCATTTCCTGGAAGGCAGCAAATTGTTTTGTTGCTTAGCGTAGCATTTTGCATGCCATAATCACCCCAGTGCTCTCTAATAATGGTGATTCTACAGGGCTACCTCTCAGCATAGTCAAGCTACTCAGCTTCCAAAAGGGATGTGACGTGGAGTTTGTGCCTCAGATAACATGTCTAATCAACTCTGTTGTCTTGGGCTCTCCAAAGCACTTAGTACAGTGCCCTGCGGACAGTAAGCACTCAATGAATACCATCGATTAACTGTTTGATGGAGAAAATAGCTTAAGCAGAGATGAGGCTGTTCTCTTTCTTCAGTCAGAAACCCTTTCTTTGGAAAATAGATAAGCCAAGCAGGAGGTGTTTATACCTACTCCCTTGGTCCTCCACCCCATCCTATACTGCTGTGAAGCAGCAAACCCCCAGCCTAATGTCAGTCTCCCCCTTTAGACTGTAAGCTCATTGTGGGCAGGGAATGTGTCTGTTTATTGTTATATTGTATTCTCCCAAGCGCTTAATACAGTGCCTTGCACACAGTAAGCACTCAATAAATACAACTGACAGACTGACTGACAGACAGAGACCAAAGGAGAAAGTAGACCCCGTGATCCCATTGATCCTGTGAACTTTTCACACCTACACCATGTATTACAGTGCAAGATGCCTCGTATAGGGGATGGCACTTAGTAAGTGCTTAACAAATACTATTATTATTATTATTATTATTATTATTATTACTACTACTACTACACCCCCAGCATGTTTTAGAGGTGACAAAGCAGCAAACACCCAGGACTTTCAGTTTGGAGGAGTCTCATCTTCCAGATCACGTCCACACCTTTCTCCTCTTGACCATCATGGGGTATACGCTTGGGAGCCCAAAGCATGCACTAGTTATTCCACAGCTCATAAAGAGTGATGTGGGGTACACTTTAAAGAGAAGAATTCTCTGCCACGCAAATATTTCCCATCCCTCAATCATCCTTTCCTCCCTAAAAAATCAGTTTATGTAGGTCTCCCCCTCTGGATTGTAAACTCCTTGTAGGCAGGGATCATGTCTTCCAAATCTATCGTACTCCCCCAAGCACTTAATACAATAGAATAATAATAATGATGACATTTATTAAGTGCTTACTATGTGCAAAGAACTGTTCTAAGCGCTGGGGAGGTTACAAGGTGAACAGGTTGTCCCATGTGGGGCTCAATCCCCATTTTACAGATGAAGTAACTGAGGCCCAGAGAAGTTAAGTGACTTGCCCAAACTCACACAGCTGACAAGTGGCAGAGCTGGATTTGAACCCATGACCTCTGACTCCAAAACCCGTGCTCTTTCCACTGAGCCACACTGCTAACAGCACAGCCTAGTGGAGATAGCACGGGCTTGGGAGTCAGAAAGACATGGGTTCTAAACCTGGTTCCTCCACTTCAATTCAATTGTATTTAATGAGCGCTTACTGTGTGCAGAGCACTGTACTAAGAGCTTGGAAAATACAATTTAGCAATAGAGACAATCCCTACCCAGCAAATGGCTCACAGTCTAGAAGGGGGGAAAGAGACATCAAAACAAGTAAACAGAAATCAATAGCATCAATATAAATACATAGAATTATAGATATATACACATCATTAATAAAATAAATAGAATAATAAATATGTACATATAGACACAAGTGCTGTGGGGCAGGGAGGAGGGTAGAGCAGAGGGAGGGAGTAGGAACGATGGGGAGGGGAGGAGGAGGAGAGGAAATGGGGGGTTTAATCTGGGAAGACCTCCTGTGAGACCTTGGGCAAGTCACAACTTCTCTGGGCCTCAGTTGCCTCATCTATAAAATGGGGATTAAGACCATGAGCCCCATGTGAGGCAGGGACTTTGTTCAACCTGGTTTGTTTGTATCTACCTCAGTGCTTAGAACTGTGCTTAACACATAGTAAGTGCTTAACAAATACCATCATTATTATTGCACTGCTCTACATGCAGTAGGTGCTTAATAAATACCACTGATTGCTGAAGAACAGAGTTTGGGCAGCAACTATTGATCATCACTCGGATTAGTTTTTAAGTTCTTTGAGGACAGGGTTCACGTCTACAAACTCTACTGTATTATACTCTCTCAAGCATTTAGTACAATGCTCTGCACAGAGTCGGTACTCAATAAATAGCATTGAGCGATTGAAGTTCACTGTAATTTGTGATCCAGGAAACAGTGTTCCCTGAGCCCCATCTGGGACAGGGAATCTATAGGCTCTTAGTACTGAAATATCCAATAGTTTCATTCCACAAACATATAAACCTCCTGATCATCCCAATTATGCCTCCCTAAATGTTTGCCTCGAATCACTAAACTTCTTCCCCAGCACTTTCCTCGTGAGATATCAAAAGCAAAAAAACCCCAAATAAAAAATTGAAACATTTAATCATTTTCTAGCATGCACACAAAATTTACCTGTGCATACCAATGTACAAACAGCAGGTTTATTTCCTTTGTCATTTGATGATTCCACTATTTGCATTATTTCATAAGGATTTAAATTCATCATAGTCTGTGGCTTAAAAACAGTCTAAAAATAAAATGTTTGAAAATGTCATGGCAGAAATTCAAACATGTAATGTCAGGCTCCCTTATGTTTGTTGCATTGAAAAGCCATCCACCAATTATGCAATTTTGGAACGATATCTTTCTTTGTAATTAGGAATCGTAGTCCCAGCATACTATTTTGTGGTGTCTTCGTGTGTAGCAATTACTTCTCAGGAACTAAATAAAGTGTCTTTGTATTTTCCAGCTCCTTGGAATGCCTGTATACAGATGATTTTTCAGCATTATTAATATCATACACCTAATTTCTTACTTGTAAACGTTTCCCAGGAATCTCTAAAAAGGATAGCCAGTTAAGCATTATTATTCAGAACTTGATGTTAATTATACTGGGGTTTTCTTTGTATCATCTGACTCAAGTCATCTCTCATTTAATTTACATTTCTGCCATTTCATCTGATCAATTTCCAGGCTCTTAATTGTTTCTTGTTCTGCGATTCACTTTTTGTAGCCAGTTTTATGTCATTTAAATAACAATCCATCCATGGCTTTGATGCTGAGGAAAAAGTCATCTCTAAAACTGTAGTAAAGAAAATACATTACTTCCATCTATTACCTTACGCTGCTAAGCTTAAATGCAGCTTTTACTGATTATCCAAACTACATTAGGATGAAGTTTGTTCACCTGAAGTTCATTCATCAGTATTTTTTTTCCTAGTGAGACACCAATTTACATATAGCATCATCTATAACTGGCCTAAAAGATACTTTCTGAAGGTTTGACTGAATCAAAAGTTAGAAGATGTCAACATTTTCATGGTATGGTTAAGAACTTACTATGTACTAGGCACTGTACTAAGCGCTGGGGTAGATATACGCTAATCAGGTTCAAAACAGTCTATGTCCCAAGTTGTGCTCACAGTCTTAATCCCCATTTTATAGATGAGGTGACTGAGGCACAGAGAAGTGAAGTGACTTGCCCAAGATCACACAGCAGATAAATAGTGGTGCCAGAATTAGAACCCAGTACCTTCTGACTCACAGGCCTGTGCTGTATCCACTAGGCCATGCTGCTTCTCATCACTAAACTGTAAGTTCCTTGTGGACAGGGAACATATCTCCCTACTCTATTGCACTGTACTCTCCCAAGCACTTAGTACAGTGCTTTGCACACAATAAATGCCTAGTAAATACCACCTACAGATTGGATGCTCCTTTTTTCTGATGAACTTTACACTATACTTGGATTAAAGAATGTTCATTAATGAGGCAATTGCTTGGATTTATGGGCATTCATTAGTTATGAAACCATATATAGAAATGAAACTTTGATCAACTTCGAATCATAGAATGAGCATTTTTACTTCATACTCTGATTTTTTAGGCCATTTAAGGAAATGGAAGAGTAGCTCAGAGCAAACAAAAGCAGAAAGGAGCAGAATCAAAGCAAGTAGGGAGTGGAGTTTAGAAGAGCAACCCTCAGAGTTTCCTGTAATAATTTAGTCAAGCCACTGTTGGAGCTTTCGGTCTATCAGTCAATCAGTCAGTGCTATTTATTGGGCACTTAATGCTTGCTGAGCACTGTGCTAAGTGCTTGGGAAAGTACAATATAATTGAGTTGGTTGAAATGTTCACTGCCCACAAGCACCTTACAGTGTGGAGATGCAGAATGCTTTCTCTACTCAGTTACTGGACTTCATCCACTGGATTATTGCCAGTGTTCAATAGTAGAATTTTTTTTTTGATAAATTACTGTGGTATTTGTTAAGTGCTTACTATGTGTTTACCTCCAGGGAGGGTCAAACATGAGTACCACATGAAATTCAATCTATTTATCCCCCTTTTACAGATAAGGAAACTGAGGCCCATAAAGATCAGACAATATATCATTTGGCAGAAAATTCAAGTCTCCTAATCAAATAATTATGAGAAACAGCGTGGCTCAGTGGAAAGAGCACGGGATTTGGAGTCGGAGGTCATGGGTTCAAATCCCAGCTCCGCCACTTGTCTGCTGTGTGACTTTGGGTGAGTCACTTCACTTCTCTGTGCCTCAGTTACCTCATCTGTAAAATGGGGATTAAGACTGAGCCCCTTGTGGGGCAACCTGATCACCTTGTAACCTCCCCAGCACTTAGAACAGTGCTTTGCACATAGTAAATGCTTAATAAATGCCATTATTATTATTGTTTATTATTATTCAACAATAGTATTTATTGAATGCCTACCAGGGGCAGAACTCTGTACTAAATATTTGGGAGAATACACTAGAATTAGTAAAAATGGTCTCTTCCCTCAAGTAATTTTCAATCTAGTGGGAGAGAAAGATATTAAAATTAATTACAGACAGGAGGAAGGAACAAAGTATAAATAGATGTACATAAATATTTTGGGGAGTGAATATGTATCTCTCCTCCAAGAGGCCTTCCCATACTAAGCCCCTTCTTTCCTCTTCTCCCACTCCCTTCGGCATTGCTCTGACTTGCTCCCTTTATTCTTCCCCCCCTCCCAGCCCCACAACACTTATCGGCATATCTGTAATTTATTAATTTATGTTGATTTCAGTCTCACCCCCTCTAGATTATAAACTTATTGTGGGCAGGGAATGTGTCTGTTTATTGTGGCACTGTACTCTTCCAAGCACCTAGTATAGTGCTCTGCAAACAGTAAAGCACTCAGTAAATACAATTGAATGAATGCATAAAAAGTGCTCCTAACTTGCATGGCCTAGTTGAAATAGTGCAGGCTTAGGAGTCAGAAGGACCTAGGCACTAATTAGGGTTCTACCACTTGTCTGCTGAGTGAACTTTGGCAAATCACTTCATTCCTCTGGGCCTCAGTGACCTCCTCTGTAAAATGGAGATAAAGACTGTGAGCTCCATGTGGGACAGGGACTATATCTATCCCTGTACTTAGTACAGTGCTCGGCATATAGTAAGGGCTTTATAAGTACCCTAGGAGGGGGGAAAATCCTTTCAGTCCTATTCTCTTTCACCTTATGCCAGACGCATAAAGCACAAAAAACAATGCAGACAGGTTTCCCTAAAGTATATAGATCAAAGATTAGCACCCTCTGGTCCAATTACACTGTGGGACTCACCTATATACTCTTCCCCTCTCTGCCTGCGTCTGCAGGTCTTGGGTCAGGCTGAAAGAAGGAAAGATGGAAAACAGAATTTATGTCAAGTGAGAAAGGCCTCTGACCTTTTTCAAAGCTGCTCCTAATTTCTCCTCCAGGTGCGTGGGAAGGAAAATAAAAAATAGAAACCCTCCTCCTTCAATCTCCATTGGACCATAAGCTCCTCAAAGGCTGGGATCATGTTTACCAACTCTATTGTATTGCACTTAGTACTCTGCTCTGCATACAATAAGCGCACAACAAATACCAATGATTGATTGATTGATTTCTTTTTCCTTAAGGAGGCTCTTTTATTATTATTTTTTTTTCAAAAGAGAAAACAGCACCAGGCGCTACAAACAGTTAACACAACACAACAAAGGATGACTTTCTGTGAGCTTATTGTGGAGGAGATCATGGATAAACATTGGTCTTTTCAGCTACATATACACACCCATAGGTGACCTTCGCAATCCGTAATATCTTTGAATGTGAAAGATAAAACTATACTCTCCCCCTCTAGACTTTAAACTTGCGTTGAGCAGTGAATGAGCCTACCAACTCTGTAATATTATACTCTCTCAAATGCTTAGTACAGTGCTCTACACACATTAAGTGCTCAATAAATACAGTTGATTGACTGCTTATATTTATATAGAGAGAAGCAGCATGCACACAGGCCTAAGAGTCAGAGGACATAATAATAATAATAATAATAATAATGGTATTTGTTAAGCGCTTACAATATGCCAAGCACTGTTCTATGCACGGGAGTAGATACAATCAATCAATCAATCATATTTATTGAGCACTTACTATGTGCAGAGCACTGTACTAAGCGCTTGGGAAGTACAAATTGGATACAAGGTAATCAGGTTATCCCACATGGGGTTCACAGTCTCAATCTTCATTTTACAGATGAGGTAACTGAGGAACAAAGAATAATAATAATAATAATGGCATTTGTTAAGCAATTACTATGTGCCAAGCACTGTTCTAAGCACTGGGGGGTGATGGAATACAAGGTCATCAGGTTGTCCCACATGATGCTCACAGTCTTAATACTCATTTTGCAGATGGGGTAACTGAGGCACAAAGAAGTTAAGTGACTTGCCCAAAGTCACACAGCAGACAGGTAGAGGATCCGGGATTAGAACCCCATGACCTCTGACTCCCAAACTCATGCTCTTTCCACTGAGCCACGCTGCTTCAATAATAATGGTATTTGTTAAGCGCTTACTATGTGCCAAGCACTGTTCTAAGCGCTGAAGGGGAGACAAGGTGATCAGGCTGTTCCATGTGGGGCTCACAGTCTTTATCCCCATTTTACAGATGAGGGAAATTAAGGCACAGAGAAGTGAAGTGACTTGCCCCTTGCCCAAAGTCACACAGTTGACAAGTGGCGGAGCCAGGATTAGAACCCCCATCCTCTGACTCCCAAGCCACTTGCCACTAGGCCAAGCTGTTTCTCACTAATTCCAGCTCTGCCACGTGCCTGCTGTATGACCTTGGGTAAGTCATGTAAATTCTCTGAGTCTCAATTTCCTCATCTGTAAAATGGGGATTAAGTACCTGTTCCCCTTCCAACTTGGCCTATGAGCCCCATGTGGGACAGGGACTGTGTTTTACCGGATTGTCCACCCCAGCACTTAGTAGATACTGTTTGACAAATACCATTCTTATTACATCTCACTAGTAATAATAATAATAATAATAATGGTATTTGTTAAGCGCTTACTATGTGCCAAGCACTGTTCTAAGCGCTGAGGTAGATACAAGGTAATCAGGTTGTCCCACGTGGGGTTCACAGTCTTAATCCCCATTTTCCAAATGAGGTGACTGAGGCTCAGAGAAATTAAGTGACTTGCCCAAAGTCACACAGCCAATTAGTTCAGAGCTGGGACTAAAACCCATGACTTCTGACTTCCAAGCCCATGCTCTTTCCACTAAGCCATGCTGCTTCTGTAAGCATTGGTATTGTAGGGTTGGCAGCAAGGCAGACGAGATAGAGGTCCATTGAGTAGGTTGGCTTTAGAGGAGCCATGTAATTAATCCATTTTTCCAGTTCTTCATAAATGCTCTACACTTGAAGTTAGTGTCTATTCTAAGTTTCATCATCTGTCTTTAGTTCATTTCATCCTATTGTCCCTCCCCCGTTATTGTTTAAGGTCTTTAATTCACTGGAGGTGGGAGGGGAGTTAGCGGTAGGTGTTTCGTTTTTTTTCTTTCAAATTTGGTTTTATTTGTTCTCTCTCTTTTTCAGACAATTTTTAATGTGAACATTTGCATGCAGCTGGATGGAGAATTGAAAGCTGACCCTCTTAAGTGGCTCCAAGATCTGCCTCCTCCCCGCAACAACCCAAAGAGTCTTCATTTTGGCCCAAGCTTTTGTCATATCCCAGTTAGACTAGTGTATGAATGCTTTTTTATGGTTCTTGTTAAGAGCCAGGCTCTGTACTAAATGCTGAGGTAATGCAAGCTAATCAAGCTGGACACAGTCCTTGTCGCACATGGGGTTCACAGTTTTAACCCCTTTTTTCCAGATAAGGTAACTGAAGCCCTGAGAAGTGAAGTGACTTGCCCAAGGTTACACAGCAGACAAGTAGTCCGTTGTTCGCATAGGGACTGTCTCTATATGTTGCCAACTTGTGCTTCCCAAGCACTTAGTACAGTGCTCTGCACACAGTAAGCACTCAATAAATACGATTGAATGAATGAAGTGGTAGATCCGGGATTGGAACCCAGTTCCTTTGGACTCCCAGGCTTTTGTTCTGTCCACTAGGCCACACTTCTTCTGCATCCTGTCCTTCATGAGGTAGATATTGGAGAATCAGATCAAAGGCAATCTCTGTTCCTCACAAGACTCAACTCTGAACTCTGACACTCACCCTTTCTACTACCTGAAATCAGCTCTTTCCATTGAAAAAGTCTTCCTTAAAACCCATCTCCTCCATTCCCTGATTAATCTCTCCTTTGTAGGTCATGCAATAATAATAATAATGCTGGAATTTGTTAAGTGCTTACTATGTGCCAGGCAGTGATATCACTCTAGCAACTTCCCTTAGCATTTATGCTTATTATACACCTCTCTTTAGTGCTTGCTAAATGATAACATTTGTCATTATGGCATTTATTAAACACTTACTTTGTGATAGGAGCTGGGTTAGATAGGAGGCTATCAGATTGGACCCCATCCCTGTCCCATGTGGTGCTCACAGTCTATCTCCTCCCCATTTTACAGATAAGAAAACTGAGGCCCAGAGAGATTAAGTGATTTGCCCAAGGTAACGCCATAGGGCAGTGGCTGAACTGGTTCCCTAATCTAGATCTTTCCCAGTACTGTGTTCTTTACACTAGACCACACTGCCTGTATATGTTGATTTATGTTAATTGCACTCATTCTTCTAATTTCCCGTCTCTCACCCTTCTACTCCACCAGAACACAGCTCTCCTCATCTTAAATACTGGCCCAACCAGTTAGTATAGTGCTCTGCACACAGTAAGTGTTCAATAAATACCATCTATTGATTGATTGAAAGTCTTTCCCAATGCATTTCCAAAGTCCTATCAATCCTGATGTCCCCCTTAGGATCTATTTACACCCTCAGCAGACCTGAGAGTACACACAAACACACACACACACACACACACACAACCACTATATATATGTTACAAATCTATGGTTTATGTCATTCTACATGTCAATCTTCTCATCTATTCATCTTATTCATCCTACCATTCTCTTGCTAGCACTGGTCAATTGATTAAAGTATCTAAATTCAAACAAAGTAGGCCTTTGAATATGTTCCAAAAATCAATAGTCTCATAATATTGAACCAAGTGCAAATTTAAATCAAACTACCTTTCTATAACTTCTTTCCAACACTAAGCAAAATAAAGTATCAGCCACACTGAATGACATAGTTTTGACAGAATCTCTAAATTCCCCTCACCCCCTGAAAAAAAAAATGTTCAATTGAATGTAATCTCTTCAGAGTTTGTTTTTGCATTCACATAGCAACCCTTGAACTGCCACTGATGAAATATTATGTGCTTCAGAAATGGAGACCTTAATGCATGTATAATCAAACCCAAGGTGCATAAATTACCTTATAGTAAGCAGAAATGTATGTTCGATATTTTATCACCTTTTCTAGATGATTTGTACTGGATTACTAGAGTACTAATAGTAGTACTAATAGTATTTTGCATGTTTTTTCAGAGTTGCCTACAAAGGGAAGCAGGGTTGATGTTTCTGTAAATTTGTAGTCAGTTATGGTGACAGGTGTATTTAAAGACCTCAATGTGCATCATTTTGGAAATCTCTGGGCCTACTTACTTAAGCAAAATAAGTAAAATGAAATAAATAAATAAATTAAAAACTAGTGTGTGGATTTTAAGAGCCTTCCTTCTTTGAGAAATATTTCCCCATTTTAGAGCTGACACCAATTGCTTACAAGAAAGAAATACAAAGGTAGCAAGAGGTATCATCCCCCTCAAAACCAGAGAAGTGGGAAGACTCTCTTGCCTCTCATCTCTCTCCAACAAAATCCCCAGTGAGAGGTTGGGATTTGCCTCATGCCCTAAGGGGAAGCACACAATGTTTCAAGTGCACTGACAGGACTTTCAAACTCCAGATCCAAGGGCTTTTCACAGCAAACACCCCTTTGTTTTTTTGTTTTTTGTTTTCCCCCCAGAAAATCAAGAACATATTTATATTGGTTGTTTGTTTAGCTCCAAACACATTATTTTCTCTTTCAGGAGTCCCTGTTGCAGATAGGGCTCCAAGGTATGTGTTCTGTCACAACTACAAGAAGTGTCAGGAAAGACAGAGATCTCCTGCCAGACTCCTAAATAAACCACCTGTACTTGAATTCCTAACTTTTGTTCTCATTCCTTAATGGGGGGAAGGAGAGAGAGAGAGAGAGAGAGACAGAGAGAGAGAGAGAGAGACAGAGAGAGAGAGAGAGACAGAGAGAGAGAGAGAGGAATAGAGACTTCTCTCTCTGTTTTATTTCAGGGGCTCCTCCTCTGCCTCCCACCCCCTAACTGTGGGGGTCCCTCAAGGTTCAGTTCTGGGTCCCCTTCTATTCTTTATCTATACCCACTCCCTTGGAGAACTCATTTGCTCCCATGACTTCAACTCCCATCTCAAATCTACATCTCCATCCCTGATCACTCTCCCTCTCTCCAGTCTCATATTTCCTCCTGTCTTCAAGACATCTCTACTTGGATGTCCTCCTGTCACCTCAAACTTAACAAGTCCAAAACAGAACTCCTTATCTTCCCACCTAAACCATTTCCTCAGGTGGTTTACGTGTAATCCAGCTCAGTCAATCAATCAATCATTGGTATTTATTGAGTGCTTACTAAGTATTGGGAGAGTACAATACAAAAGAGTTGGTAGACAAGTTTCCTGTCCATAGCAAGCTCCCTTCCTTTCTGCTGGCCCTGAACTATCCAGTCCATACTTCACTCTGCTGCCCGGACCATTTTTCTACAAAAACATTCAGGACATGTCACTCCAATCCTCAAAAAACTCCACTGGTTGTCCGTCTATCTCCGCATCAAACAAAAACTCTTCACTATAGATTTAAAGCACTCCACCACCTTGCCCCCTCCTACCTCACCTTGCTTATCTCCTTCTACAATCCAGTCTGCACACTTTGCTCCTCCGGTGCTAACCTTCTCACTGTGCCTCCATCTTGCCTACATTGCTGCCGACCCTTGGCCCATGCCCTGCCTCTGGCCTGGAGCAGCCTCCCTCTTCAAATCTGACAATTACTCTCCCTCTCTTCAAAGCTTGAAGACACACCTCCTCCAAGAAGCTTGCCTAGACTAATCCTCCCCTTTCCAAATCTCCCACTCCCTTCTGTGTTGCCTTGTCTTCCCCTCTGCCTTCAAACATGCCCATGTCTCTCCCATCCTAAAAAAACCCTCTTTCGACCCCACCTCACCTTCCAGTTATTGCCCCATCTCCCTCCTACCATTCCTTTCCAAACTCCTTGAACGAGTTGTCTACATGCACTGCCTCGAATTCCTCAACACCAACTCTCTCCTCGACCCCCTCCAGTCTGGCTTCCGTCCCCTACATTCCACGGAAACTGCCCTCTCAAAGGTCACCAATGACCTCCTGCTAGCCAGATCCAATCCTCCTTGACCTCTCAGCTGCCTTCGACACTGTGGAACACCCCCTTCTCCTCAACACGCTATCCAACCTTGGCTTCATAGACTCCATCCCCTCCTGGTTCTCCTCTTATCTCTCCGGTCGTTCATTCTCAGTCTCTTTTGCAGGCTCCTCCTCCCCCTCCCATCCCCTTGCTGTGGGGGTTCCTCAAGTTTCAGTTCTTGGTCCCGTTCTGTTCTCAATCTACACTCACTCCCTTGGTGACCTCATTCGCTACCATGGCTTCAACTATCATCTCTACGCTGATGACACCCAAATCTACATCTCTGCCCCTGCTCTCTCTCCCTCCCTCCAGGATCGCATCTCCTCCTGCCTTCAGGACATCTCCATCTGGATGTCTGCCCACCACCTAAAACTCAACATGTCCTAGACTGAACTCCTTGTCTTCCCTCCCAAACCCTGCCCTCTCCGACTTTCCCATCTCTGCTGAGGGCACTACCATCCTTCCTGTCTCACAAGCCCTCAACCTTGGTGTCATCCTCGACTCCGCTGTCTCATTCACCCCTCACATCCAAGCCGTCACCAAAACCTGCCGATCTCAGCTCTGCAACATTGCCAAGATCCGCCCTTTCCTCTCCATCCATACCGCTACCCTGCTCGTTCAAGCTCTCATCCTATCCCATCTGGACTACTGCATCAGCCTTCTCTCTGATCTCCCATCCTCGTGTCTCTCCCCACTTCAAACCATACTTCATGCTGCTGCCCGGATTGTCTTTGTCCAGAAACGCTCTGGGAATGTTACTCCCCTCCTCAAAAATCTCCAGTGGCTACCAATCAACCTACGCATCAGGCAGAAACTCCTCACCCTCGGCTTCAAGGCTCTCCATAACTTTGCCCCCTCCTACCTCACCTCCCTTCTCTCCTTCTACAGCCCAGCCCACACCCTCCACTCCTCTGCCACTAATCTCCTCACTGTGCCTCCTTCTCGCCTGTCCCACTGTCAACCCCTGGCCCACATCATCCCACTGGCATGGAATGCCCTCCCTCTGCCCATCTGCCAAGCTAGCTCTCTTCCTCCCTTCAAGGCCCTACTGAGAGCTCACATCCTCCAGAAGGCCTTCCCAGACTGAGGCCCCTCCTTCCTCTCCCCCTCCTTCCCCTCTCCATCTCCCCCGCCTTACCTCCTTCCCTTCCCCACAGCACCTATATATATATATGTATATGTTTGTATGTATTTATTACTCTATTTATTTATTAATTTATTTGTTTTACATGTACATATCTATTCTATTTATTTTGTTTCGTTAATATGTTTGGTTTTGTTCTCTGTCTCCCCTTTCTAGACTGTGAACCCACTGTTGGGTAGGGACTGTCTCTATATGTTGCCAACTTGTACTTCCCAATCAATCAATCAATCAATCAATCCATCAATCGTATTTATTGAGTGCTTACTGTGTGCAGAGCACTGTACTAAGTGCTTGGGAAGTGCAAGTTGGCAACATTCCCAAGCGCTTAGTACAGTGCTCTGCACACAGTAAGCACTCAATAAATACGATTGATGGATTGATTGATTGATTGATTCCCCACTCCCAGCCTTACAGCACTTATGTATATATCTGTCATTTATTTGTTTGATGTCTGCCTCTCCCTACTAGCCTGGAAGCTCATTCTGGGCAAGGAATGTGTCTGTTTATTGTTATATTGTACTCTCCCAAGTGCTTAGTACAGTTCTCTGCACACAGTAAGTGCTCAATAAATACAACTGAATGAATGGAGCGAAATTGAAAGCAATTGAGAAAGAACTGAGATATTGAGAGAGAAAGACCAGACTGAGAGGAGAGAAGGGAAGAGAGAAAGAGATGAGAGAGAAATTGAAAGAGATTGAGAGGAGAGAAAGGAAGAGAGGATGAGAGAGAAATTGAAAGAGTTTGAGTAAAAGACTGAGAGATTGAGAGAAGGGACAAGAAGAAGAGAGAATGAGAGAGAAAATGAAATCAACTGAGAAAGATTCTGAGAGATTGAGAAAGAGATGGAGAGAAGAAAAGGGAAGTGAGAGAGAGAGGATGAGAGAGAGATTGAGAGATTGAATGAGTGAAATTGAGAGATTGAGAGGAAGAGGCTGAGAGAGAGAAAAGGAGAGGGAAAGGGAGAAAGAGAAAGGTTTCCTGTGTTAAACTCTCAAAGAAAGGTTGAGGGTAAGATAAAAAGAGATTTTAGGAAGTTCCACCCTAAATCTCCCCCACCTACACACACTCTGCTTCCCCTATCAGATGACTATCTTTAATGTTGCCCAACTGAGAGGAGTCCCCCTGCTTCTGTCTCCTCCCTCATCCCTTTTCTGATACTGTTTCTAGGATCAGAGGGCCCCTTGGCCTAGGGGGTCAGTTGTGGCATTGTGGTATTTGTTAAGCGCGTACTGTATGCCGGGCACTGTACTAAGTGCTGGAGTAGATTCAAGATAATAAGGTTGAACACAGTTCCACAAAGGGCTCATAGTCTCAATCCTCATTTTACAATGAGGTAACTGAGTCACAGAGAAGTAAAGTGACTTGCCCAAAGTCACACAGCAGGCTAGGGGGAAAGCCAGGATTAAAACCCAGGTCCCTCTGACTCCCAGATGCATACTCTATCCACTAGGCCCAATCTTTTCCCAATGGCTAAAAGCAACTCTGAGTCTCTGAAGGACCTTAAATGCTTTCTACAGAAGGAAACATAATCACTACCCTCTTGACTGTAAGTGTCTCCTCTAGATTGAAAGCAGGCCCTCTTTTCCCTGACTAAGCCCTCCTTTCCTTTTCTCCCACCCCATTCTGCATCGTCTTGATTTGTTCCTTTTATTCATCACCTCCCTGCCTGCCTGCAAGTCCCACAGCACTTGTGTACACATCTGTAATTTATTTATTTATATCAATATCTGTCTTCCCCTCTTGACTGAAAGCTCATTGTGGGCAGAGAATGTGTCTGTTATATTGCTGTATTATACTCTCCCAAGCACTTAGTACAGTGCTTTTCACACAGTAAGCGCTCAGTGAATACAATTGACTGACTGGCTGACTCTCTGTGGGCATGAAACATGTCTACCAAATCTATGTTGTGCTCTCCCAAGCGCTTAGTAAAGTGTTCTGCACACTTTAAGTACTCAATAAATATGATTGACTGACTACCCAGAGTTCAGGAACAAGAGCTCTATATTTGCATAAAGGAAATAAGGTAAAATTACTACTTCAGCATAATAATGATTGTGGTATTTTTAAGTGCTTATGGTGTGCCAAACCCTATAATAAGCACTGGAGAAGATACAAGGCAATCAGGTCAGACACAGTCCCTAGCCCACATGGGGCTTAGCAGTCTAAATAGGAGGGAGAACAGGTACTGAATCCCCATTTTGCAGATGAAGAAACTGAGGCCCAGATAATTTAAGTGACTTGCTCAAGTTCACATAGCAAGCAAGTGGTAGATCAGGAGTAGAACCCAGGTCCTCTGATTCACAGGTCCATGCTTTTCCTACCAGGCCTTGCTGCTTCTCTTTATTTCTTGCAAAACCCTGCTCTCAAGGAGTTTAAAATTGAATTATTTACAAATAGTCAACTTCTTAACCATCAGTCTTAAGATACTCAATCAGATCTCCCCCTCCTATTCACCTCACTTATCTTCTTCCACAACCCAGTTTGCACATTTTGCTCTTCTAACGCCAACCCTCTCATTTTACCTCAATCTCATCTATCCCACCACCATCCCCTTGCCAACATTCATTCATTCAATCATATTCATTGAGAGTTTGCTGTGTGCAGAGCACTGTACTAAGCGCTTGAGAAATTACAGTATAACGATATTGCCCTCCCTCTAGCCTGGATCTCCCTCCCCCTTCATATTAAACAGACATCCACTCTTTCCATCTTCAGAGTCCTCCTCAAATCCCATCTCCTCCAAGAAGTCTTCCCTTGTTTCTCCTATTCATTCTCTTTTCTGTGTCACCTATGCCCTTGAGTCTTTACCCTTTAAGCATGTGATATTCACCCCACCCTCAGCCCCATAACCTTACACATTGATACCTCCTTCATCTGTACCTGTAATTGATTTTAATGCCTGTCTGTCACTAGTAGATTTTAAGTTTCTTGAGGGCAGGGATCCTGTCTACCAATTCTATTGTTTTGTGCACCCACAAGTACTTAATACAGTGCTCTGCACACTGTAATCACCTAATAAAAATCATTCAGCGATTGAAATAATGGAAACTGTTGAAAGAACAAGGATATAACTAGTAGCAATAAGAATAAGTAAGGATCAGTCAATCAATTGTATTTATTGAGCACTTACTGTGTACAGCACACAGTACTAAGCACTTGGGAGAATACAATATAACAGAGTTGGTGGATGTGTTCCCTACCCATAAAATGCTTACAGTCTAGAGAGATAGAGATTAAAATAAAGTATGGATATGAACAAAAGTGTCATGAGGCTGAGGGTGGGGTGAATAAATGCTACAAATCCAAGTACAGGGTTGACATGGTTTTGTTTTGTTGTCTGTCTCCCCCTTCTAGACCGTGAGCCCATTGTTGGGTAGGGACTGTCTCTATATGTTGCCAACTTGTACTTCCCAAGCGCTTAGTACAGTGCCCTGCACACAGTAAGAGCTCAATAAATATGATTGAATGAATGAATGAAAGAAGAAATGAGGGTTTAGTTGGGAAAGGACTTTTGGGGGAGTTGTGATTTCAGTATGGCTTTAAAGGTGGGGAGATTGACGGTCTGTCAGATATGAAGGGGGAGGGAGTTCCAGGTCAAGGGTAGGATGGCGGCAAGGGGTCAGCAGCAAGATAGACAGGATCAAAGTGCAGTGAGTATAGTGGCATTAGAAGAAGAAAGTGAGCACCCTGGATCATATGAAGTAGGGCAAGAGGTGGTCAAGGAGTTTGTGAGCTTTAAAGCCAGTGATGAGGTGTTTCTGCTTAACACAGAAGTGGATGAACAACCTCTGGAGGTTCTTGAGAGATGGGGAAACATGACTGAATTATTTTGGCAAAATGATCTGGGCAGCAGAGTGAACTACGGACTGGGGAGAGAAAGGAGACAGAGAGGTCAGCAAGAAGGCTGATTCAATAGTAAAGTGCCTGGATCAATCTAGTAGCAGTTGGGATGGAGAAGAGAGGTCAAATTTTAGCAGTGTTCTGAAGGTAGAATCAACAGGATTTTGTGACAGATTGAATTTGTAAGTTGGATGATGAGTTGAGGATAATTCCAGGGCTTGTGAGACAGGGAGCATGGTGATGCTGTCTGTGGTGACAGGAAAGTCAGGGAGAGGACAAGGTTTGTGTGGGAAAGATGGAGAAATTTTCTTTTGGACAAGCTTAAAGTGTCAGTGGGACATTCAGGTAGAGATGGCCTGTTGGAAGGAGGAAATGCAAGACTGCAGAGGCAAGAGCTCAAGGCTGCAGAAGTAGATTTGGGAATCATCCACGTGGAAGTGGTTGTTGAAGCCATGGGAGCAAATGAGTTCTCTGGGGAAGTAGTTGTAGATGGAGAATGGAAGGGGATCCAGAATTGAGTCCTAATGGACTCCCACAGTTAAGGGGAGGTGGGAGGCAGAGGAGGAGCCCACAAAAGAAACTGAGAAGAGAGGCCAGAGAGGTAGGAAGAGACCAGGAGAGCACGGGGTCTGTGAAGCCGAGGTTGGATAACATTTCCAGGAGAAGGGGGTGGTCGGAAGGGTCCAAGGCAACTGAGAAGTTGAAGAGGATTCGTATGGAGTAGAGTCCTTCAGATTTGGCAGGAAGGAGATCTTTTGTGTCTTTAGAGAGGGCAGTCATGGAGTGAACAGGGTGCAAGTCAAATTGGAAGGGTCAAGGAGAGAACTGGAGGAGAGGAAGTGGAGGCAGCCAGGGTAGACGACTCACTCAAGGAGGTTGGAGAGGAATGGTAGGCGAGAGATGGGATGATAATCAGAAGGAGCCATGGGATGAAGGGAGAGCTTTTTCAGGGTAGGGGATACACCAACATGTTTGAAAGCAGTGGGGAAGAAACCATTGGAAAGTGAACGATTGGAGATGGCAGTCCGGAGGGGAGAAAGGAGGGGGTGAGTGTTTTGATAAGCTGTGAAAGGATGGGTGGGAAGTACAGCTACAGTGGGGTAGATTTTGAGAGAAGGCAGGAGAGAATTTCATTCGTTCAATTGTATTTATTGAGTGCTTACTGTGTGAAGAATGTGTGAAGTATGAATATGGCTCCTCTAGAAATACCTTCTTTGGGGAATTCTCTTCAGCAAATCAATCAATCAATCAATGTGATTTATTGAGTATTTACTGTGGGCAGAGTATTGTATCAAGCGTTTGGGAGAGTTCAATATAGCAGAGATGGAAGAGTCCTTCCCTGCCCACAGTGAGCTTACAGCCTAGAGTCACAGCAGTTACCACAGCAGAAATGAGAGAGATAGTCTCCCGTGCTACATTGAAAGATGCTTGTGGACAGAGATAGTGACTTGTGCAATAAATTCTATGACCATCTCCATCTCGTACAACCATCTTGGTTGTTACAACCAACCAAGAGATAAAACAACCATCTCTTGGGCAATATATTCTATTGCTTGCCTGAGGAAATAAGAGTTGGTGACAAAGGACTCAGGACACTGAGATTAGGAGAAGTCTGTGTAAAGCGGAATTCCTCCTAGGATAGAAACTTCATTGTGACTCAGAAATAGTGTTCTTTATTCCCTTATTCTCCTTTGCAATTTTCTGGGAAAATGTCATGTTTATGAGATTAATGATTCCAGAACTCATTTCCCAGGCAGTCCTGTCGTTTGTAATTCTTTATGTCACATGTGTCTACACCCGTACACCCACACATGTGGTCGGCTGTGTTCTGAGCTGGGATATGAAAACACCCTCAAAAGGAGAAGCAGCAGAGAAGACTGTAGAACTCATCAGTTTCGTTTCACAGCTTGGATTTACATGCAGACTTGTTTCTTTTCCCAGTTGATGGGAAGCACACAGTCTCTGTGTTTCACTTGGAGCCAAGGGTTTATTCCCAAAAGACCAGGCAGCAGATAATTCTCCTCAATTTCTACCTCCAACATTAACACCAGACTAAACTTTGCACACGCCTCAATTAAAAGTTCCATTGATTTCCTTTTAGAAACCTGCCTTAGAGTTTGACTTTATATCATTATTATTATTATTATTATTAATATTATATTTGTTAAGCTCTTACAGTGTGTCCCTCTAGACTGTAAACTCGCTGTGGGCAGGGAATGTGCCTATCAACTCTATTGTACTGTACTCTCCCAAGCACTTAGAACAGTGCTCTGCCCACACGGTAAGCGCTCAATAAATACCACTGACGATGAGGATGATGGCAAAGCACTGTACTAATTGCTGAAGTTGATGCAAGCTAATCAGGTTGGACACTGCGCCTGTCTCATCTGGGGCTCACAGTCGAAGTCAGAGGGAGTAAAAGCATTGAATCCCCATTTTACAGTTGAAAAAACTGAAGCACAAACAAGTTAGGTGACTTGTCCAAGGTCTCACAGCAGGCCACTGGCAACACAGCATCTCTGGCTCGTAGGCCCAGGCTTTTTCCACTAGGCCATTCTGCTCAATCAGTCAGTCAATCAGTGGCATTTATTGAGAGCTTTATGTGTACAGAGCACTGTACTTAGCACTTGGGAGAGTATAACATAGCAGAGTTGGTAGACATGTTCCCTACCCTCAAGGAGCTTATTGTCTAGAGGTAAGCTCATTGCACTTATCTAAAACATAAGGCTGAGGTGGCTTTTTTCCCACAGTTACCCCAACTCTTCTCTGAACCATCTGGAGAACTGGGGAGGGTAAGTAGGAATATCAGTATTACTGCAGTTCTTGTAGTGAACTTTGTAACCAAAACATTTACACTCACCGCTGAACCCAATGGGCCAACTTGCTTGATGTGTATGTACTGGTTAATTCCAACAAGATTTCAGAAAACTACTGTCTTGGGAAGAAGTGCTTTCTACAAAATGTGCTTTAACAGAAACTGGCTTGGAACACAAAACAAAGAGTAATGCATAAACCCTGGGATAAGATGGAAAAAAGACAAGGATCCTGCAAAAGCTATCAGAAAACTGCAAGATGATCCTCAGAGTTAAAATGCTCTTGTTTTGGTTTTTTTGCAGAAACATTTCTGCAGCTGCTGACCATTTCTCTGTATTAGCAACAGCTCGGCTTTATTTTGTTAGGGGGGTTGACAAATTACAGTTCCTGGACTGTGGGTTTTTTTTTCCTTTTTGTTGTGGCAATACATGAAAATGAAACTATATACATTGTTTTATCCGGCTTTTTTTTTCCATCAATTCCAAATTCTCCTAAACTCTCCCAAAGAGAGACCCTATATCTATGTAATTTCAACTGGAAACCCAAAGGAAAAGAACTAGATAATCTTCGCTGTTCCATATCAGCTAAGGATGGATTTGAAAACTAAATATTTTGGGAACTTACTCTGAATTTGGTTCCAATCTTTAGCGTATTGTTAAATGATTTGTAGAGTGGGGGGGGCTGAGAATTCCAAGAACATCATTCCCTAGTCGATTATAATAATTGTGGTATTTGTTAAACACTTACTAGTAGTTTTCAACCACAAGGGTAGATTCAATCCAATCAAATAATCAAAAAATGATATTTATTGAGAGTTTATTATACTAAGCACTTGAGAAAGTACAATCAGATCTGACACAGTCTTTGTCCCACAAGAGCTCACAGTCTAAAAGGGAGAACAGATCTTTTGTAATAATAATAATAATAATAATAATGATAATAATTGTGGTATTTGTTAAGCCCTTACTATGTGCCAGGCACTGTACTAAGGGCTGGGATGGATACAAGCAAATCAGATTCAACATAGTCCCTGTCCCACGTGGGGCTCACAGTCTCAATCCCCATTTATAAATGGGGTAACTGAGGCACAGAAAAGTGAAGTAACTTTGTCCAAGGCCACATGGCAGACAAGCGGTGGAGCAAGAATTAAAAGCCATGACCTTCTGACTCCCAGGCCCATGCTGCTTCTCATCATCATCAGTGGTATTTATTGAGTGCTCACTGTGTGCACTATACTGAACACTTGGGAGAGTACAATATAACAGAGTTGGTAGAAGCCCCATGCTCACAATGAGCTTGCAGTCTTGATCCCCATTTTACGGATGAGGAAACTGAGACGTAGAAGTTAAGTGACTTACCCGAGGTCACACAGTAAAACTCTGAAACTCAGTCCTGTGCTCTTTCCATTAGACCACAATGCACTTCTGCACCTTCACCCTCTCAGTCTTCCAACTTTCCCCTGGTTTTCTTTATAGACAATAATGATGGATACTAATGAAGCAGCCAAAAGATGATATTAAGTCTCTGGGTACCAGCATATCAACCTGGCTTGTGGTTGTAGTTCCTTTGTGTCTCCTGACAGGAAAAAAGGGGATGCAAATATGTCCATAAAGGAAAAAGGTAAGATGTTCTCTTACTGACTACTTTTTTCTTAATCATTTGCTCCTTTAGAGACTCCTGACAAGAAAAAGGGGGATGAAAATATGTCCATAAAGCAAAAAGGTAAGACGTTCTCTTATTAACTACTTTTTTCTTAATCACTGGCTCCTTCAGAGATCTTACTTCAAGTATAGGACATAAATGCCTACTTGGTCTCTCTAGACTGTAAGCTCATTGTGATCAGGGAATGTGTCTACCAACTCCGTTATATTATACTCTTCCGAGTGCTTAGTACAGTGCTCTCCACAGAGTAAGCACTCAGTAAATATGATTGATTGATTGATTGATTGATTATTCCCCATGGATGGTTGCTAGGTAGAGTGGTGAATGATGGGGGTAAGCAAAACTGGGATCATTCAGGACAGGGTAGAGCATTGTCTTACCTAATGGAAAGAGCAGAGACCTGGGAGCCAGAGAGGCAGTGTGGCCCAGTGTATAGAGCAGGGGCCTGAAAGTCAGAAGGGCCTGGGTTCTAATTCCCGCTCTGCTACTAGTCTGCTCTGTGACCTCAGGCAAGTCACTTAACTTCTCTGTGCCTCAGTTACCTCATCTGTAAAATGGTGATTGAGACCGTGAGCACTACGTGAGACAGGGACTGTATCTAACTCAATTGCTTGTATCTATCCCTGAACTTAGAACAGTGTCTAGCAAATAATAATAATAATAACAATAATAGCATTTGCTAAGTGTTTACTATGTGCAAAGCACTGTTCTAAGCACTGGGGGGGTACAAGGTGATCAGGTTGTCCCACGTGAGGTTCACAGTCTTAATCCCCATTTTACAGATGAGGTAACTGAAGCACAGAGAAGTTAAGTGACTTGCCCAAAGTAACACAGCTGACAAGCGGCAGAGTCAGGATTAGAACCCATGACCTCTGACTCCCAAGCCCATACGTTTTCCATTGAGCCACGGTGCTTCCCTATTAACTATTACATGTCCAAGACGGAACTCCTTGTCTTCCCTCCCAAACCTTGCCCTCTCCCTGACTTTCCCATCTCTGTTGAGGGCACTACCATCCTTCCCGTCTCACAAGCCCGAAACCTTGGTGTCATCCTCGACTCTTCTCTCTCATTCACCCCTCACATCCAAGCCGTCACCAAAACCTGCCAGCCTCAGCTCCGCAACATTGCCAAGATCCGCCCTTTCCTCTCCATCCATACCGCTACCCTGCTCATTCAAGCTCTCATCCTTTCCCGTCTGGACTACTGCATCAGCCTTCTCTCTGATCTCCCATCCTCATGTCTCTCCCCACTTCAATCCATACTTCATGCTG
Organism: Tachyglossus aculeatus; assembly: GCF_015852505.1. NCBI lineage: Eukaryota > Metazoa > Chordata > Mammalia > Monotremata > Tachyglossidae > Tachyglossus > Tachyglossus aculeatus. The sequence goes on along the minus strand of NC_052084.1, from coordinate 19,128,278 downwards.
CTGCCCGGATTGTCTTTGTCCAGAAACGCTCTGGGCATGTTACTCCCCTCCTCAAAAATCTCCAGTGGCTACCAATCAATCTGCGCATCAGGCAGAAACTCCTCACCCTGGGCTTCAAGGCTCTCCATCACCTCGCCCCCTCCTACCTCACCTCCCCTCTCTCCTTCTACAGCCCACCCCGCACCCTCCACTCCTCCGCCGCTAATCTCCTCACCGTACCTCATTCTCGCCTGTCCCGCCATCGACCCCCGGCCCACGTCATCCCCCGGGCCTGGAATGCCCTCCCTCTGCCCATCCGCCAAGCTAGCTCTCTTCCTCCTTTCAAGGCCCTACTGAGAGCTCACCTCCTCCAGGAGGCCTTCCCAGACTGAGCCCCTTCCTTCCTCTCCCCCTCGTCCCCCTCTCCATCCCCCCCACCTTACCTCTTTCCCTTCCCCACAGCACCTGTATATATGGATATATGTTTGTAGATATTTATTACTCTATTTATTTATTTTACTTGTACATATCTATTTATTTTATTTATTTTATTTTGTTAGTATGTTTGGTTTTGTTCTCTGTCTCTCCCTTTTAGACTGTGAGCCCACTGTTGGGTAGGGACTGTCTCTATATGTTGCCAACTTGCACTTCCCAAGCGCTTAGTACAGTGCTCTGCACACAGTAAGCGCTCAATAAATACGATTGATTGATTGATTGATTGATTATTACTATTGACTATTTTATATATTAAACTCAATGTGACAAAACACTATATGCTAAGGATTGAAATAGCTACAAGATGATCAGGGAAGCAGCGTATCCTATGGAACCAGCATGTCCCTGTGGGAAGAGCCCAGGCCTGGGAGTCAGAAGACCTGGGTTCTAATCCTGAATCTGCTACTTCTCTGCTGTGTAACTTTAGGCAAGTCACTTAACTGCTGTGTGCTTCAGTTACTAGATCCATAAAAGGAGGATTGAGACTGGGAACCTTTTAAGGGGCAGGGGCTGTGTCAAACACTACTAGCGCTTAGTACAGTGCTAAGGCACAGAGCAAGTACTTAAGAAATGCCATAAAAAAAAGATCAGAGCACTTCAGATGGCTCTGTCCTGGAGGGAGGCAATATGTTCTACTAGAATCTGCCTCAAAGTTAGAAAACCCTAGTTCTAATCCCACTCTGCAGCTAGTTGCTGTGCAATCTCAAGCAAGCATGCAACTTCTCTGGGCCTCAGTTTTCTCATCTGTAGAGTGGGTTTCAAAATGTTTGCCTCTTTCTAACTCCCAAGAGTGTTGTGAGACTACAGTGAGATCATTAGTGTGAAAGTATCTTGAATATATAAAAGTGCTATCAAATTCCTCAAGTAGTAGTGATTGAAGTATGAGAAGCAGTATGGCCTAGTGGAAAGAGGCCTGGGAGTCAGAGGATCTGGGTTCTAATCCTGACTCCATCATTTGCCCACCGTGTGACCTTGGGCAAGTCGCAACTTCTCTGTGAAATGCAAAATGCAAAATGGGGATTCAATACCTGTTCTCCCTCCTACTTAGACTGTGAGCTCCATGTGGATCAGAGATTTTGTCTGATCTGATAAACTTGTATCTTCCCCAATACTTAGAACAGTGCTTGACACATAGTAGGTTCTTAACAAATACCATTACGATTATTATTATTATTAATAATAATAATAATAGCAGTATTAATAATAGCTTAAACACCTATTGTGTGCAAAGAACTATACTAAGTACTGGGAAAAGTATCTGGATGAGAAATAAGCAGGGTCCCTGGACTCCAAGGGGGTCACAAATCTAATAATAAAGGTGGGAGGGAGTTGATGACAGGAAAGATAAAACGAAGAAAATACAAAAAAAAAAGGGAGAGAGACTGTGGTAAATATGGCAAGAGAAATAGGGTGACCTATTGGATAGAGCAGAAGGCTGGCAGTCAGAGGAATTAGATTCGAATTCTGGCTCTACCACTTGTCTGCTGTGTGACAAGCAGACGTAAGTCATGTAACTTTTCTGTGCCTCAGATCCTTCATCTGTAAAATTAAGCTGGGTTATATTAGGAGAGTAGCAGGGTGAGATAGGAGAAGGCAGGGTAATTGAGTGTTTTAAAGCCGATAGTAATGAGTTTCTGTTTGATGCAGAGTTGGATAGGCAACCCCTGGAGGTTCTTGAGGAGTGGGGAAACATGGCCTGAACATTTCTGTAGAAAAATGATCTGGGCAGCAGAGTGAAGTATAGGCTGGAGTGGGGAGAAACAGAAGGCAGGGAGGTCAGCGAGGAGGCTGATGCAGTAATCAAGGTGGGGTAGGATGAGTGGTTGGATTAGCATGGGAGTAGTTTGGATGGAGGGGAAAGGGTGGATTTTAACAATTTTGTGAATGTCAAACTGACAAGATTTAGTGATAGATTGAATATTGAATAGGTTATGGGCTTATGAGACAGGAAGGATGGTGGTGTCACCTACAGTGAGGTGAAAGTCAGGGGAAGGACAGCTTTTGTGATGGAAGTTAAGGAGTTCTGTTTTAGATGTTAAGGTTGAGGTGATGGTGGGTATTTTAATGGTATTTGTTAAGGCACTGTACTAAGAGCTAGGGTAGATACAAGCTAATCAATTTAGACACAGTCCCTGTTAATGATAATTAATATAATGGCATTTGTTAAGTGCTTACTATGTGCCAGGCACTGTTCTAAGTGCTGGGGTTGGTACAAGATAACTGGGTTGGACATAGTCCCTGCCCCAAGTGGGGCTCACGATCTTAATCCCCATTTTACAGATGAGGTAACTGAGGCCCAGAGAAGGAAAGTGACTTGCCCAACACTGCTTCACATGAGGCTCTCAATCTTAATCCCCATTTCACAGATGAGGTAACTAAGGACCAAAAGAATGAAGTGACTCGCTCAAGGTCACCCAGTGGACAAGAGGCAGAGCCGGGATTAAAACCCAGGTCCTCTGACTCCCAGGCCCATGCTCTTTCCACTAGGTCTTGCTGTTTCCACGCTGCTTGAACGTGGGGACAACAGCGCGTGAGATGAATAGGTACAGAGAGTGGGCTGACGTTACAGGTGAAGGGTGCAGGCTAGATTGTAGAGGGAGTGAAGCAAGGATAAATAATAGCAGGGGGTGAGCTGACTGTGTATCTTCAAACTGACTGCTTGTTCTTTCTTGGCTTCTCCCTTCCCCTTCCTCTTTTTTTCTTCCTCTATCCACCTAGCATCTTTACGCCTTTCTCTCACTTCCCATTTCTTTTGCTGCTGTCTTAGCCAGTACTGGTTTTAGCCCCGGGCTGCCCCGCTGTTCCAAGAGGCTTATAAATGTAGCTACTTCTCCAGCCTCTCTTTGCCAACCTAAGCAAGTCTGTCAGATGCCCCTGATCAGCATCGATGGAAGAACTGAAACCCTTCTATCCGCCTCGGGAACAATGTTTGCAGAAGGAAAAGTCACAGACCAGTCATTGTGCGGCTCCTGTGATCTTCATTTTTTTTTTTTAATTTTTCTACTGGTGTTTGTTAAGGGCTTACTGTGTGTCAAGGGCTGTTCTAAGAACCAGGGAACCATTCTAAGCGCTTCATGTGGCTTTCACCGCCAGTGACCCATGTAGTCGCAATGACAGAAACTGGAGAGGGAAAAATTTGTCTTCTTGGCAAATTTTCACAGCTTAATCGATGGTATTTATTGAGAGCTTTCTTTATTTATTGAGAGCTTTCTGTATGCAGAGCACTATACTAAGCACCTGGGAGAGTACAACACAACAATTTAACAGACATATTCCCTGCCCACAATGAACTTTTACAGTTTAGAGGGGATTAAAGAGAGAAACCTAGCTCTGATTCTGGAATGTGGATGAAACACACTTCCCTATGGTGTGGCATTACCCCACTGACTGCCAAATCAATCAGTCGATCAATCAGTAGTATTTATTGAGTACCGACTGGGTTCAGAGCACAGTACTAAGTGTGTGGGAGAGTTCAGAACAACAGAGTTGGTTGACACATTCCCCTGCCTACAAGGAGCTTACAATCTAGAAGAGGAGACAGACAATACGAATAAATGAATGACTGTTATGTACATTAGTGCTATGGGACTGAGGGAGGATGAATATGGGGAGCAAATCCAAATGCAGGGTTGACACAGAAGGGATTGGGAGAAGAGGAAAGGAGGGTTTAATCAGGGAAGGCCTCTTGGAGGAGATGTGCCTTCAGTAAGTCTTTGAAGGTGGGGAGAGTCATTGTCCATCAGATAAGAAAGGGGAGGGCATTCCAGGCCAGGGACAGGATATGGGATGCTTTCCAGATGCTAAAGATAAACAGAATGGGAAACTTAACAAGTGGGGAAAGCACCTCCTCTAGATTGTAAACTCATTGTGGGCAGAGGACTTGTCTACCAACTCTGTTATTTTGTATTCTCCCAAGTACTCAATCCAGTAGAGAAGCTTAGAGAAGTAGTGTGGCTTAGTGGAAAGAGCCCGGGCTTGGGAGTCAGAGGTCGTGGATTCTAATCCCAGCTCCGCCACTTGTCTGCTGTGTGACCTTGGGCAAGCCACTTAACTTCTCTGTGCCTCAGTTACCTCATCTGTAAAATGGGGATTAAGATTGTGAGCCCCACATGGGACAACCTGATAACCTTGTATCTACCCCAGCACTTAGAACAGTGCTCGGCACATAGTAAGTGCTTAACAAATGCCATCATTATTATTATACCGTTAGCACTCAAAAATAACTGATTGATTGATTGATCGATGAACTTGCACTCTAGGGGGAATAAATCACACATCAGGGCCTTCCATAGAAGAGTTGGAGCTCCAGATACCATGATTTAATGCTGGGAAGGAAAACCGGCCCCTTCCCTTTCTTTTGGCAGTCAAGGATACCTCCTCTTGCCGCTTCTCCTCTCCCAAGTTAGAAAAAGATAACTAACTTAGAAAACAAAATTTGAACGAGTGAGGTCTAGTGGAAAGACCAAGGGCCTAGGAGTCAGAAGTCCTGGGTTCTGATCCTGGCTCTGCCACTTGCCTGCTCTGTTACCTTAGATAACTCACTTTATTTCTCTGGGCCTCAGCTGTAAAATGGTAATTAAGACCTTGAGCCTCCTGTGGGACAGGGACTGTGTCCAACCTGATTTGCTTCTCTCTACCCCAGATCCTGGCACATAGTAAGCGCTTAATGAATACCATAAAAAAGTCCAATCTTCATAAGAATCCATTCTTTTATGCTTTAATGTCAGGGTGAGAGTCTCTGAATCTTTTTTACCATCCCAGATAGATTGTAACAATAATTGTTGTATTTAGTAAGTGCTGTACTAAGCATTGGGATAGATACAAGATATTCAGGCTCAGTGTAGTCCCTGTTGCCCATGGGATTCACAGTCTAAGTAGGAGGGAGAACAGGTATTGAATTCCCATTTTACCAATGAGGAAATTGAGGCACTGAGAAATTAAATGACTTCCCCAGGGACATGCGGGGGGAAAGTGGCAAGCTTAGAACCTACGTCCTCTGACTCCCAGGAGTGTGTCCTTTTTTATTAGACCACCTGCTTCTCTCAAGTTTATAATTATAATAGTATTTATTAAGTACTTTCTATATGACAAGCACTGTACTAAGCGTGGGGTAGATACAAGATAATGAGGTCCCACATGGGACTCACAGTCTAAGAAGGAGGGAGAACAGGTATTGCATCCCCATTTTGCAAATGAGGGAACTGAGGCCCAGAAGTGACTTACCCAAGATCACACAGCAGATACGTGGCTGAGCAGGGATTATGACCCAGTTCCTCTGGCTCCCAGGCCCATGATTTTTCCACTAGGCTTGTCACTTCTTTGATGGCAGGGATGGTGTCTAACAGCTGTACGTTCCCAAGCACTTCGTACTCTGCACATAGTAAACACTCCATAGATACTCCTGACTGATGGATGGATTGATTTCTGTACCCAAGCTCTCCCTGTCCAAATGTTCCACTTGTTCAAGAATCTAATGAAAGGGGGTGCAGTGACTCACCCCACACGGTAAGGGTGCCTCACGATTTGGGGGAGCTGTCAGATGGAGACATCTCCTAAAGGAAAAGCAACTTCAATTAGTCAATTGATCAATAGCATTTATTGAGCTCTTACTGGGTGCAGAGCACCATATTAAGTGCTTGGGAAAGTGGGGGAAACAGTCATTAAAATAAATGAGAGATAGGGGAAATAGTAATGATAAGGTTTGGGGCATAAGTGCTGCGGGGCTGGGGTGGGTTTCGAAGTCAGTGAGCAGTATGCTTAGTGGTTAGAGCATGGACCTGGGAGTCAGAAGGTCATGAGATCTAATTCTAGCTCCACTACTTGTCTGTTGTGTGACCTTGGGCAAGTCATTTCACTTCTTTGGGCCTTGGTTCTCTCATCTGTAAAATGGAGATTGAGACTGTGAGCCTCACATGGGACAGGGACTGTGTCCAACCCGATTTGCTTGTATCCACCCCAGAGCTTAGTACAGTGCCCGGCTCATAGTAAGCACCTAATAAATGCCATAATTATTATTATTATTATGACACAGTCAAGGGCAAAGGGGATGCAAGGGCCAGGAGAGAAAATGAGGGCTTAGTTGGGGACAACAGGAGACCTGTATCCCAAATCAGGACAGACAGCTCTTTAAATTCATAAACTCAACTTTGGAGAAATTCCCAGAGAAGTCATATGTCTCTCCCCACAACCTCACTAACACAACCTTTCCTCCCTCCCCAGCAAAAACTGGGAAAATAATGATCTGGATACTTAGACTGCTGTTTGGGAAAAAAGAAAGTTGGAGGTCAACTATGCTACAGTAAGAAGAGTAGCCCAACCTCAAATGTGGGGTTAATTGAAAAAATGTTTTGTGTATTTTTTTTCCTTTAAAATAGTGGGAAAGCCAATGTTTTGCCCTAGAGCTAATAAATGAATATTTACTAGGAAATAAGTAGCAAGGGCTAAAGGAAGGCCTGGGTATGGCTGACAAAGTTTCGAGGAAGGTGGATTGCGATCTGGCAACTCAGAAAAGGCTTCTCTAAGCTTCAAAATTCTTGGTTTAAAATGCAAACCTTTGGTCTCTGATAATGAATTTCTTCCTAGGCCCGAGTCAGGGAAGATGGGTTCTTGTCCAGGCAATGAGAATGTCATAGCTCAAAAGTCACTTGTCTGCCTTCAAGTTCTCTCCTCAGACTTGGTCCTCTAGAAGCCAAGGGGAGATATTCATTTGCAAATATGAATAAAGCTACCAGATTGGGCTCGTCTGTTATAATGAGAAAAATTGTTTGTGAACATTTTGGGAAAAATGTCCCATTAGCAACCAAGGAATTAAATAAATCTGGATTTTTTGAGGAGGAAGGCAAGGATGAAGAGAGGTATTCATTCGTTCAATCAATCAATCAATCAATAGTATTTATTGAGCACTTACTCTGTGCAGAGCACTGTACTAAGTGCTCAGAGGAGTGCAGTATAACAGAGTTAGTAGACATGTATCCTGATCACAAGGATCTTACAGTCTAGAGGGGAAAACAGACATTAATATACATAAATAAATTACAAATATGTACATAACTCCCTTCCCCACAGAATTTACCAGACCACAACTCTCCCCACCATCTTAAAGCCTTCCTAAAAGTCTACCTAATCTGGGAAATCTTCCCCAATTAATTCACATCACCCCATGGACATCAAAAAATACCTTGGCAAATCAGCACTTAGATTCCATTTCCAGCACTCTTGTACATATGTATAGTTTTATTTATTTATTTATTATTTACATATGTTTCTGCATAGCCAACTATTTTCTCAGCTGTTCTGCTCTGGTGTATTTATTCTGTCTTGTTTGTTCCCAGTTCTTTCTCCAACTTTCACTAGCTGTAAATAATTTCCATCTGCCTCCCCATATCTAGAGGGGAAATCTATCTTGTCTCCCCCTTCTAGACCTGTGAGCCCGTTGTTGGGTAGGGACTGTCTCTATATGCTGCCAACTTGTACTTCCCAAGCACTTAGTACAGTGCACACAGTAAGCGCTCAATAAATATGATTGAATGAATGAATGATGAATATCAGATTATAAACTTGAGGTCAAGGGATCTGGGCCTTGCTTTCTCTTGTATTTTCCTGAGCACTTAATCAAGTGTCTGCCACTCTGTATGCATTCAATAATGCCATCATCGATTAAGTAATAATAATAACAATGGTATCTGTTAAGCGTTTACTATGTGTCAAGCTCTGTACGAAGTGCTAGGGTAGATGGGAGAACATCAGGTCCCTCATGAGGTTCTGTCTAAGGAGGGAGGACAGGGACCAGATAGAGCACAGGCATGGGAGTCAGAAGTTCATGGGTTCTAATCCAGGCTCCACCACTTGTCTGCTGTGTGACCTTGCTGTGACTTGTCTGCAATTACCTCATCTGTAAAATGGGATTGATGATGATGGTATTTGTTAAGCTCTTACTATGTGCCAAGCACTGTTCTAAGCACTGGGGTAGATACAAGGTAATCAGATTGTCCCACATGAGGCTCACAGTCTTAATCCTCATTTTACAGATGAGGTACCTGAGGCACAGAGAAGTTAAGTGGTTTCCCAAGGTCACACAGCAGACAGGTGGCGGAGCCGGGATTAGAACTCACATCCTCTGACTCCCAAGCCCGTGCTCTTCCCACTAAGCCATGTTGCTTCCCCATGTGGGACAGGAACTGTGTCCAACTTGATTGCCTCATATCTACCCCAGTATTTAGAACAGTGCTTGGCACATAGTAAGCACTTAACAAATACCATTATTATTATCGTTATTATTATTATTGTCCTTTCTTTTTACTGCTACTGATTTCCTGCCCACCAGTTCCTTACTGGTTTGTTTTTAGCTTCTACCACAAACATTAACCAGAGGTGGGTCTTTAAAAAGAGGAAATACAATTCAGTCAAATCCATGTCAATCAGAGGTTTGGTGAGTACAGCATGGGGTTGGGGGATTTTTCAGGGATTCAGTTATCTTTGCTATATTCTTGTCTCCAAGGCCAAACAGTGTGCTCAGGCATAGGGGGTAGGGGATAGAACATGAGCCTGGGAATCAGAAGGACCTGAGTTCTAATTCTGGCTCTGCCATCTGTCTACTGTGTGACCTTGGACAAGTCACTTATATCTGTAATTTATTTATTGATATTAATGTCTGTCTCCCCTCTGGGTGCAGAGAAGTGAAGTGACTTGCCCAAGGTCACACAGCAGACATGTGCCAGAGCTGAGATTAGAACCCAGGTCTTACTGACTCCCAGGCCTATGCTCTATCCACTAAGCCACACTGCTGCCTCTCCCTCCAGTCTCCCCTGACTTCTCACCAGAAAGGAGAGAAGAATAAATGTCTACCCACCATGCTTATCTTCCCTGACCATCCACCCCAGCACTCCCTCCCCATTTCCAGGGAAGTATTTTGTATCTCCTACTTTTCAGCAACAACGAGCAAAATGTTCAAGGTCGGCTGAAACAACATTTTAAATGTTAGTGAGCATGGAGCCTGAGGAGTGAGAGAGAAGAGGGAAAATGTCCAAGACGGAAAGTGGAAAGGACCTCCTTCATATTTACTAAACCTCTTTGGAGATGAAGGACTTTTAGGGTCAGGAGCTGTGTCTAGTTCTCATTTGTGACTTCTTTTCCAGCATTCAGTACAATGTTCTGTGTACCAAAAGTGCTGAATAAATACTATTACTAATTGTATTTACTGATAAAACTCAATTTCACATGCAGAGTGCTTTTTATGACAAAGATGTTAAATAATGATGATAACCTAATAGTAGCCAGTTATTAGGAAGAAATGATTAGTTGCCTACTTCAAGAAAACTTTTTGCCCCATTGGTGAGAGTTAAAATGTAGATCTTGGCCAATGTATAGGCTAATGTATATGTATGACCCTGATGACTCTCTCAATAATAATAATAACAATAATGATGATGGTGTTTGTTAAGCATTTACTATATGTCAAGCGCAGTTCTAAGTATGAGGTGGATACAGGCTAATCAGGTTGGACACAGCCCCTGCCCCACATGGGGCTCACAGTCTTAATCCCCATTTTACAGATGAGGGAACTGAGGCCCAGAGAAGTCAAGTGATTTGCCCAAAGTCCCACAGCAGTCAAACGGCCATTCTGGGACTAGGCCTCAGGTCCTTCTGAACCCCAGGCTAATCTCCCCCTTCTTTGAAGACTCTTTGAGGGCAGCATTAATGTCCACTAACTCTATTGTCCTCTCTCAAACTCTTAGTACAGTGCTCTGCACAGAGTAAGCACCCAATAGATACCTCTGATTGACTGACTGATTCACTTTTGAGATGAAAGTGCTTGTTGTTCCAGCTACCTGGGGGGAAAAAAAAACCCAAAGTATCAGACAGATACGTCTATACACAGGTAAACCTTATAAATAAATGCCTTACTGTTCAATAAGATATGAACTGACTGGGTTGAATAATGGTGAAGACACCTAATGTTGGAGGCTAAAGACATATTTTCCCCTTCTAACAAATGGGGAAATTAAGATATAGAGAGTTATCTTTCTGATTCTTCAGCCGTGCTAGAATAGCTGGGGGCAGACTCCATGAAACCATTGGATGGCAAATTCCTTGTGGACAGGGTATGTGCTTTTTCCTTTTGTTTGTACTTCCCCAAACACCCAATTGCCCTCAGTGCTCATTACTATTAACAATAAATTGGATATTTTCTAAATGCCTACTTTGAGTCAAGCACTGCACTAAGAGCTGAGAATGAGCATGGTCTAGTGGATAGAGCAAGGGCCTGGGCATCAGAAGGACCTGGGTTCTAATCCCAGCTCTGCCGCTTATCTGCTGTAACCCTGGACAACTCACTCAACTTCTGTAAGCCTCAATTACCTCATCTGTGAAATGGGGATTAAGACTGTGAGCCCTATATGGGACAGGGACAGTGTCCACCTAATTAACATGGATCTATTCCAGAGCTTAGTACAGTGGCTGGCACACAGCAAGCACATAACTGAAACCATAAAAAGTTCTGTGGTAGATACAAGATAAACAGATCAGGCTTAATGTCTATCCCACAAGGGACTCATACGTAGGAAGGAGAACAGGTACTGAATCTCCATTTTGCAAATGAAGAAACTTGGTCCCCTTCTGTTCTCGATCTACACGCACTCCCTTGGTGACCTCATTCGCTCCCACGGCTTCAACTATCATCTCTATGCTGATGACACCCAGATCTACATCTCTGCCCCTGCTCTCTCCCCCTCTCTCCAGGCTCGCATCTCCTCCTGCCTTCAGGACATCTCCATCTGGATGTCTGCCCGCCACCTAAAACTCAACATGTCCAAGACTAAACTCCTTGTCTTCCCTCCCAAACCCTGCCCTCTCCCTGACTTTCCCATCTCTGTTGATGGCACTACCATCCTTCCCGTCTCACAAGCCCGCAACCTTGGTGTCATCCTCGATTCCGCTCTCTCATTCACCCCTCACATCCAAGCCGTCACCAAAACCTGCTGGTCTCAGCTCCGTAACATTGCCAAGATCCGCCCTTTCCTCTCCATCCAAACCGCTACCCTGCTCGTTCAAGCTCTCATCCTATCCCGTCTGGACTACTGTATCAGCCTTCTCTCTGATCTCCCATCCTCATGTCTCTCCCCACTTCAATCCATGCTTCATGCTGCTGCCCGGATTGTCTTTGTCCAGAAACGCTCTGGGCATGTTATTCCCCTCCTCAAAAATCTCCAGTGGCTACCAATCAATCTGCACATCAGGCAGAAACTCCTCACCCTGGGCTTCAAGGCTCTCCATCACCTCGCCCCCTCCTACCTAACCTCCCTTCTCTCCTTCTACAGCCCACCCCGCACCCTCCGCTCCTCTGCTGCTAATCTCCTCACCGTGCCTCATTCTCGCCTGTCCCGCCGTCAACCCCCGGCCCACGTCATCCCCCGGGCCTGGAATGCCCTCCCTCTGCCCATCCCCCAAGCTAGCTCTCTTCCTCCCTTCAAGGCCCTACTGAGAGCTCACCTCCTCCAGGAGGCCTTCCCAGACTGAGCCCCTTCCTTCCTCTCCCCCTCATCCCCCTCTCCATCCCCCCCATCTTACCTCCTTCCCTTCCCCACAGCACCTGTATATATGTATATATGTTTGTACATATTTATTACTCTATTTATTTATTTATTTATTTATTTTACTTGTACATATCTATTCTATTTATTTTATTTTGTTAGTATGTTTGGTTTTGTTCTCTGTCTCCCCCTTTTAGACTGTGAGCCCACTGTTGGGTAGGGACTGTCTCTATATGTTGCCAACTTGTACTTCCCAAGTGCTTAGTACAGTGCTCTGCACACAGTAAGCGCTCAATAAATACGATTGATGGATTGATTGATTGATTGATGCCCAGATAAACTAAGTGATTGATCTATTGATGACTATTTTTTAAAAAATACCTCCCAGGGCCTAGTTAATTTTGCAATGGACACTCAATAAATACTGATGATGAATGTATCCATTGCCACAGATAATCAGTGACCTATAACTTCATTCATTCAATCGTATTTATTGATGCTTACTGTATGCAGAGCACTTGGAAAGCCCACTTCAGCAATAGAGACAATCCCTGTCCACACCAGGCTTATAATCTAGAAGGCTAACTTTAAGCCAACCCTTGGAAGATCTCCTGCAGAAAAGTGGTAGAACCAGTATTAGAACCCAAGCCCTCTTTCCACTAGGCAACACTGACTTCTCAAGGCCATACTTTCAGCCCTTTCCTTTGTTCTAGTGACTCCCTGGTTTCTCAAGAGTATTAAATTTCTTAAAGAAAGCCAAAGTTCAATAGAGGGAAAAGATTTTCTGCTCCTCAAGTATCTCCTCTCCCTTTCCTTCCCCTTCCTCAGCCCTCTCCCCCTCTTGCTCCTGCTGTTCTAAAGCTTTCATTAACTTTAATTTTCATGAATTTAAAAGATTCCTTCGAAACTCCTTGTGGGCAATGTCCATATCTACAAACTCTCCCAAGTCCTTAGTTCAGTGCTCTGCACCTAGTAAGTGCTCAAGAAATATGATCGATCGATTGATGTCCCAGTAAGTTTCACTGAGCCAAACCAAAGCTAAACTTTGGCATAATTACTATTATTGTTCTTATTAGTATGGCATTTATTAAGCACTTACTATGTGCTAAGCAATGGGGTAGATGCTGAGATTACAATCCCAACATTCCCCCTCTAAGATTTTGATTTTGAAGTGGCTTACCCCCACAGCCTTTTCCCTCTCATTAGGAAGGAAAACAACTTAGATTTAGGACCTTCTGCCAAATGATCCAAAAGCTTTGTGAAAACTGCCACCATCCATCCATCCATCCCCCATATAAACAACCCTGAAAAGGGATGAGTTTTTTGTCTCTGGCCTTGTTGCGGTTCGAGAAGTAAATGCCTAGAAAAGTTAAGTGGATTGCCCAAGGTGACTGGACAGATCAACAACAAAGAGGAATTAAGCCCAGATCTCCTCGATCTTAAGAGAGAAGACTCTACTTAGGATTAGCTTTAGTCCTCAGATCAGTGTTCATCTTGGAGCGAATCCAAAGTCAGGCATTTTCTGGAGGCAGCAGGCTTTGGCTTGACCCACGCCGATTTATGCCTTGGCAGTCTGTCTGTCATTTAGTCGAGTTTCCAAGTTCTAATGGAGTCTCCAATTTCCAGGTCCCTGACATTTTTTGAGGCCAATCACCACAGAGAGGAGGGTTTAAATTGTAACCAAGAGAGCGAGCCCCATGTCTAATGCTGTTTGAAGGAGAAACAGGACATTATGGCAGCTGAGATTACTCATAAGAACAAAACCGACAGAGACAACTCCCTGAAGCTACCTCTGCTGCATGTGCTAGCCATTCGGGCTGAGACCAGTCATGTTCACCGACCAAATCAGAGGTAGAAGAAAGACTGGTCCTGTTTATAAATCGACAGAGCAGGAGGAAATGAACCCAAATGCGTTCCATAGAACCCTAGGACTGAAATTTCTGGCAGTGTAGCCAAATAAACCATTCATGCAAATTAGCAATGGCTGATGCTTCATTTGCTCAGGAAAGGACAGTGAGCTGTTAGCGGTCTCAGTAACAACAAAAGTTCCTGCCGAGACTCAAAAGTGAGGGGCAGGGAATGTGTCTACCAACTCTTTTATGCTGTCCACTCCCCAGTGCTTAGTACAGTGTTCTGCACCCATAAATTCCCAATAAATGCCATTGACATTGATTGAGGGGGTGGAGTGTGGAACAGAGTGGGTAAGCAGGGAGAAACTCTTGCCGTGAGGTCAGAGTAAAGAGTCCTGGCTCGACAACTCTGTGGTAAGAAATAGTGGTGTCTCTGCCTCTTGTCTATTGTGTTGTTCATGAGCTGTTCAAGCTCAGCAATTGTTGCCAAATTGTACTTTCCAAGCACTTAGTACAGTGCTCTGCACACAGTAAGCGCTCAATAAATACAATTGAATGATTGACTGAATGAATGAGCTCAGTCAATCCTTCATATTTATTGAGTGCGTACAGTGTGCAGAGCACCGTACTAAGTGCTGGGGAGAGTACCGTACAATTAACAGACACATGTTCTGCCCAGAATGAGCTTACAGTCTAGAGGAGGAGACAGATATTAATATAAATAAATGACAGATATGGACATAAGTGTTGTGGGGCTGGGAAGGGAGGATGAATAAAAGGAGCAAGTCAGGACGATGCAGAGGGAGTAGGAGAAGAGGAGAGGAGGGCTTTGTCAGGGAAGGCCTCTTGGAGGAGATGTGCCTTCAGTAAGGCTTTGAAGGCAGGAAGAGTAACAATCTGTCGGTTATGAGGAGGGTGTCCAGGTCAGAGGCAGGGCATGGGCGAGAGGTTTACAGTGAGATAGATGAGATGGAGGTACAGTGGGAAGGTTGGTATTAGAGGAATGAAATGTGTGTGTAGTACATGTTTGTACATATTTATTACTCTATTTTACTTGTACCTAGTTACTATTCTATTTATTTTATTTTGTTAATATGTTTTGTTTTGTTGTCTGTCTCCCACTTCTAGACTGTGAGCCCGCTGTTGGGTAAGGACCATCACTATATGTTGCCAACTTGTACTTCCCAAGTGCTTAGTACAGTGCTCTACACACAGCAAGTGCTCAATAAATGCAATTGAATAAATGAATGAATGAATGTAGTAGGAGTGTTGTTGCTTGTTGTTGCTGTCTTATGCTGTCGAGTCTAGCTCCTTATTCTGGTCTCACTGGAGCAGCTTGTAACTGCAGGCTTGATCCCCTCAAGGCAGCTCTGACATTTTTAGGGCTCCCCCAGAGGCACCAAGCTTCCAGAGCCGGCTACCACATGTGGAAAAAGTTTTACAATCAGGAGGGTGTTGCCCTTGCACTAGGATTTGCACCCTATATTCACCCCATCCTCATCCCCACAGCACTTAGGCACAAATCCATAACTGATTTATTCATATTAATGTCCGTTTCCCTTCTAGACTATAAGTTCATCATGGGCAGGGAACGTGTACTCTTCCAAGTGCTTAGGACAGCACTCTGCACACAGTAAGCACTCAATAAATATGATTGATTGATTGATGAACCACACAGAAATAAGGCTCTGTCAGAGATCTCAGGCCTGAAAGCAATTGGACTGGACTAAAAAGAAATCAATCTAAGGACAAGAATAAATGTTGATTATATCTACTGCCATGATTACTGTAGTGGTACAAATGGGAAGGGCTGTAAAAAATTGCATTCGCAAAAGCTGTGAAGTGTTCGATCTTCTATAAGTTTGTGAAACTTGGAGCTACTAGGGTTTCATGAACACTACTTATAAATTATTCATGTGGATATGTGTGCTAGTATATATTTACAGCAGGGAGAAGTCTTGAAGATCTATAGAATTTCTATGAGCTTTGAATCTAGCTTCATTGCTGTACTAGTTTGTGATATGAATTAATTCCCCTTTTAGGATTGCACCCGGAGAGTTTCCAGTACTCTACCTGTCTCGGCTACAGGAGGGAGAGCCAAGCAGGGGCATACCCCCTCCATTCCTAGCTTGGCCCGTGGCTTGTGAGTGGAAGGCAACCTGCTACAAATCAAAACTCACCCATGCTGGGCAGCAGCAGGCATGGGAGAGAGTCGAGGGTGGAGACTCACGTTTACTGCATGGAAGAAGGCAATGGTAAACCACTTCTGTATTTTTAACCAAGAAAACTCTAAGCATACACTACCAGAACGATTGAAGATGGAGAGGGGAGGGTTCTGGGAGAGATGTGTCCATAGGGTCGTGATGGGTTGGAGACGACTCAACAGCATAAGACAAGACAATTAATTAATTAGCTATGGCATTTGTTAGGGCCTCACTATGTGCCAAGCACTGTACTAAGTGCTGGGGTCTGTCCAAGATAATTAGATTCATCACAGTTCCTGTCCCATGATTGCATCTCAGAGAGGAAATGGGCAAGATCAGTAATTTCTCCAGTTATGTGGATTTGTTGTCATCATCTGCAACATCATCTCAAAGCTGAAGGATAACTCAGGTGTTTCTGAAATGAGGTTACAAACTCCCAAGGTTATGCTGGTCAACAGAATGAATTAAGCATTCGATTAATCGATTAAGCAATTGTACTTACTAAGCTCTTACTATGTGTAGATTTGGGAGAGCACAGTAGAGTTAGAAGAAAGACATGAGCTCTGACTTTGTCTCCCCATCTTCAGCAACCTCCAATGTTACCCATTCCTCTTCTCATCAAGCAGAAATCCCTGATGAACTGGTTTCAAGGATCTCCACTGTGGTTTAGTGAATAAAGAAGGGGCCTGGGAGTCAGAAAGACCGAGTTGTAATCCCATCCCTGCCACAAGTCTACTGTGTGACCTTGGACAAGTCACTTGACTATTCTGTGGTTCAGTTACCTCATCTGTAAAAAATGGGAATTAAGGGTCTGAGCCCCATGTGGGACAGGCACTGTGTCCAACCTGATTAACTAGTATCTACTCCAGTGCTTGGCACATAGCACTTAAAAAGTACCATAATCATTATTATTGTTGTTGTTATTACACCCCTACCCACACTCTTCACTCCTCTCAAGCCAATATATTCACTGTGCTTCATTCTAATCTCCCTCTCTCTATCTCTCTCTCTCTCTCTCTCCCCCAACCTCTTGCCATGTCTCCCCCTGGCCCCCCAGCTCCCTTGTCTGGAACTCTTCTCTTGTCAAACCACTCTCTCCCCACCTTCAAGACCCTTCTGAAATCACATCTCCTTCAGGAGGCCTTCCCTGATTACCCTCTCATCTCCCCACCCTATTTCTCCCCATACTACACTTCTGGGTCACCTAAGTATTTAGGTACTCACCCCATCACTTCCATGCTTGCTAACTTATAAGCAGTTCCTTAAACTCTGCTGTTTACACTATCAATAATTTATTACTTGTTAGATTGTAAGTACCTTGAAGAAGATTGAAGAAGCAGCATGGCTCAGTGGAAAGAGGCTGGGCTTGGGAGTCAGAGGTCATGGGTTCTAATCCCGGCTCCACCACTGATCAGCTGTGTGACTTTGGGCAAGTCACTTGACTTCTCTGTGCCTCAGTTACTTCATCTGTAAAATGAGGATGAAGACTGTGAGCCCCACGTGGAACAACCTGATGACCTCCTATTTGCCCCAGCGCATAGAATAGTGCTCGGCCCATAGTAAGTGCTTAACGAATGCCACCATTATTATTATTACCTTTTATGCAGCAGCTGTGCCTATCAACTCTATTGAAGAGAACTCACCCAAGTGCTTAGCACAGTGCTCCAAACACAGTAAGCACTTAATATTATTGATTGATGAGTTGATTGATGGACTTACAATCTTAGCAGGAGTCAGACACAAAACAATTAATGGAGATTAGAAGAGAATAATTAAGTGGAGCAGAGAAAGCTGTAGGGACTGAAGAAAACAGAATGGAGGGGAGAGATCTGTCACCAGGTAGACTTCTGGTCTTCCCACACCTGCAATGTTGTGGAGAGGAACTGAGCACTGCATCTTTAAATGTATGAAAATTGTGTGATTCAATACGGAGACTGTGACTTCAAAATGAGAAGGAAGATGGCAAGGTGGTGGAGATACAGCTCTAGGCCAGAAGCAAGTGACTAAAAATACAGATTCTTTTGCAAAGATGGTATAATTTAAAATCCACTAAAAGGCAAGTGGCTCAAAGGATGAATCACAGGGAATCACAATTTCCCCAGCACGATGAGGTACAGGAAATAACCAGCACATGGGATATGCACAAAAAGAATAAAATCTTGATCACAGGGAATTTGGATTGCCTACATCCAACTAGAATGAAGCTATGCCATGACTGAATAAGGTTTCCCACTTGAAGATAAAGCAGGTTTTTCCCTGGCCCGTTTTGCAGCTATCAAAATAAAACTAGCCTGGATTAAGTCCGAGGAAGGAAGCCAAATCTCATAAATCAGAAAGCAGTAATGGATTAATATCCAGACACTTGTAATCTAGTACAATTTCATTTGAGATATTCATCCTACACAGTTTAAGAAAGGGAAAGGAGGAGAATGTTTTGGCATGTGTGGATCAAATGGAAGTCACAGAGAGGGCTCTGCTAGACTTGAGTCTAGTCTAGTCTTAGTGTGACTGTGAAACGTTGAGGGCAGGGAATGTGTCTACCAACTCTGTTATACTGTAGTCTACCAAGTGCTTAGTACAATGCTCTGCACACAGTAAGCGTTCAATAAATACTATTGATTGATTGATTGCTAGACCCATTCAAAATGGAAAGTGCTGTCGACCCTATGCTGCCCAAATTGAATTCCCCAGGCGTAACCCAAAGAATGGCCTGTTTCAGTGCTCTTTGGCCACATCCATATTGCATGAGCACATGGTCTTCAAATGCAAATGATCTCTCTCTGTCTCTGTCTCTCCTTCCTTCCATACACACATACTCCCTCTCCCTGTCCAACATGCACACATGGACTGCCACAAAGACATTCAGTTTTCTTGAACGTCGGCCTAGTGAAAAGAGCACAGGCCAAGGAGTCCGAGGATCTGGGTTCTAATCCTGCTCCTCCAGTTGCCTACTGTGTGAACTTGGGTAAGTCACAACTTTTCTGTGCCTCATTTTCCTCAACTGCAACCAGGGAATCCAATATCTGTTCTCTCTCCTACTTAGACTGTGAGCTCCATGTAGGATGGGGACTATGTCCAACCTGATTAACAGTACTTGATACATAGTAAGTGCTTAACAAATACCCTAAAAAAACTGATGTTAAGAAAAATGTACATTATAGAATACATGCCTTGACTTTCACCTACATTGAGAAGCAGAATACAGAGGAGGACCTGGGTTCTAATCCTAGCTCAGACACTTGCCTGCTGTGTGACCTTAAGCAAGTCACTTAACTTCTCCATGCCTCGATACCTTATCTGCTAAGTGGGGATTAAGACTGTGGCCAACATGTGGAACAGGGACTGTGTCCAAACCGATTTGCTTGTATCCACCCCCGTGCTTAGTACGGTGCTCAGTACGTAGTAAGTGCTTAACAAATATAACAATTAAGTGCCCTAAGAGGAATGTCACTCTAGTTGGCAGTCACACTTCCCTGAAAGAATGCTCCTGAATTCTGAATTCCTTGCCAACATTCTATGCAAAATGCAGAGGGAAAACACATGTTGGGGGAGTACAGAGTGTGTATATATATTGGTGTTTATATATATGTATGTATGTGTGTGTATATATATATATATAATATTTATACAATATAGCTGTTACATAACTCTTCCTCTCGCTCTCTCTATAAATAACACTAATAGTAAGAACTGTCCAATCCATACAGTTATGGACATAGGTCCTAATGGGGAAATATTTATGGAGCTCTGAACACAGAAGGTGTACAATAAAAATGATTGATTGATTGATTGATTGAGTGACTGGTCTGTTTAATAGCCACTTGTCACATTTTCAAGCAGAGAGGATCAAAATACCAAACTGGTCATTCGGAATAGACTTTTTTCCTGCCTGGCAAGGCAACTGTGTGAATCCCTCTGTGTTTGACAGTCTGTATATATTTTCTGTGATGCTCAGCATGCTGTGAGCATTTCATAAATGATAAGTAATAATAGCATTCTTCTCTCAATTATTATTTTTCTTTAGAAACACCAGCTGCGGACATTGACAGTTTTCCCCAAATATCCATTTTGGATCCATCTGGATCCATTTCTGCTCTAACTTTGGTGTAGCAACACTTCATTCAAACATGCCTTCAGCTCTTTGCTTCTTCAGACACAAAGGATTACCAGTAAAATGATGAGAGGAGATTGTAAGCACCTCATGGGTAGGGAGCGTGTCTATCAACTCTGTTGTAATATACTCTCCCAAGCACTTAGTACAGTGCTTTGCACATTGTAAGTGCTTAATAAATAATTGTGGCATTGGTTAAGCACTTACTATGTGCCAGGCACTGGGCGGGACGCAAGTAAATCGGGTTGGACACAGTCCCGTCTCAATCCCCATTTTACAGCTGATGTAACTGAGGCACAGAGAAGTGAAGTGACTTACCCAAGGTCACCCAGCAGACATCCATTGCTCACAAGGAGGAGCCTTATCATTACTGCTACCAAATTCTCACCGCTACCCTCAAGGCTCAAACCCAGGCGGAGAGGAGGCTGGTTCCTGGAAGAGTGAACTCTCTGTCAGCCTAATGTCCAGTATATCCACCCAGTGGATTAATTAGATTGTAAGTTTTTCAGGGACAAGGACAGTTTCCTCTGCTTTCAATGTGGGTTCTCAAGTGCCTAAGCAATCAATCAATCGTATTTATTGAGCATTTACTGTGTGCAGAGCACTGTACTAACTGCCTGGAAGAGTATAGTAGAACAGTTTTGGTAGATACGCTCCCTGCCCTCAATGAGCTTACAGTCTAGAGGGGGATCAGAGAAAGTTCTTGTTCCAAATGGGGCTCACGGTCTATGGAAGAGGGAGATCAGGTATTTTATCACCAATTTACAGATGAGGAAACTGAGGCACCGAGCAGCTAAGTGACTTGCTCAAGGTCAATCAGAACCCAGCTCTTCTGTCTTCCAGGCCCGTGTTCTTTCCACTAGGCCACACTGCTTTTCTCGGGTGCAGTTTGGGTGGTGGGAAGGGAGGGTGATTCCTCTGCTGTTGTCAGCCAATCAGTCATCAGCCTTTATTTATCCCTCACTGTGTACAGAGCACTGCGGTAAACAGTGAGTCAGTACTCATTGGAGAGAATTCTCTCCTCCTCTTTTCCTGTGTGTAGGGAGTGGGGGAGGTGAGAAGTAGAGTCACTGTAACCCAGATAGAAATCTCAGCTTTTCTTTAAGAATTAATTACAAGTTGATTTTTTTTTAGTGTCCAATGGTTCTAGCAAAAAGGACACTGAAGGATTTATATAACTGAAACTAGGCACATCTTAGAAGCCCAGAGGGAAAATCTAAAAGGTTAGAGATTTTCTTCAAGGCTTAACAAGTCATTGCATCATAAGACAGTGAAGGAACAGGAACCATTTGACTAATATCTTTCCTTGACTGAGCTTTTAGACTCAAACTCCACCCCCCACAAAGCAGTAAGATACAGGATGACTTTAAAACTATCATCACCATCCTCATCCTCATCAATGGTATTAATTGAGCACTTAGTGAGTACAGAGCACTGTACTAAGTGCTTGGAAGAGTATAATAAAACAGAGTTGGTAGACATGTTCTCTGCCCACAACTAGCTTACAGTCTAGATGGGGAGACAAACATTATAAATAAATAATTTATAATATATAGCCAAAACAATTGCCAAAATACACTGAATCAAGGGACTCTTGGAAGATGATGGAATTCTCTTATAGGAATGTGAATCACCCTTCGTCCCAAAAAGAACTCCAGATCAGATGATTCATTCCAGCCAATTATTATTATGGTATTTGTTTAGCACTTTCCATGTGCCAAATACTGTACTAAGTACTGCGGTAGATGCAAAATAATCATGTGGCCAATATCTACCCTTAAACTTGACAATAAAATCCTCTCCAAACTTTGGGCCACAAAATAGAATTGAAATGCCTTTGGATACCATCAGTATTGATCATCCTAGTTCTCTCCATGGAAAAGGAAGGTTTACAAAAATGACCACACAAATCACAAAAATTTGTCTGTAATAGTTGATTCTGTTTCCCTCTGTGGGTGCATAAGGGTGAAATCTCTACTAAATGTGCCAGATTAAATATTCGTTAGTCACTTACCACATGCTAAACTCTGTATTAAGTGCTGGGAGAGATGTAAAATGATGAAGGTGAACAGGGCCCTGTTTTTTTTTTTTAATAGTATTTGTTAAGCACTGTGTTCCACGCACTGTACTAAGCACTGGGGTATGTGGGGCACGAATTTTGTTTAATCTGATTAGCTTGCATCCACCCCAGCACTTACTATAGTGCCTGGCACATAGTAAGCACTTAATAAATACCATTAAAACACACAAATAAACCAAAAAACTGAGTTCTTGCTAGTTTTATCCCACTTAAAACCTCACAGAAACAGCCCAGGACTTCTACTCCCTCTTGAACCAAGTGGCAGTGGAGGAAAGTTCTCACCTTGAGCCAAGCTACCAGGCCTTGCCACCCCTTCCACACAGGTGGCAGCAATGCCAGAAACAGGGGTGGGCAAAAGACTTCAGGACTGGTAGGGGTCAAAGGCCAGAGGTCAGAGGACAGATCAATCCACCAATCATATTTATTGAGCACTTACTGCATGCAGAGCACTGCACTAAGTGTTTGGGTAAGTACAGGCAATCACATTTCTCCCTTTTGTCCCTCTCTTCTTGTCCTTCCCTTTCCTCTTATCTCTGTGTTCTCCTCTCCTTTTTCTCTCTCTCTCTCTCTCTCTGTCCCTTTCTGATCACCTTCTCTCTCTTCTTCTCCCTCACTTTTCTCCTCTTATCTCTGTGTCCTCCTCTCCCCTTTTTTCTCTTTCTCTCTGTCCCCTCCCTTGCCTCTCCCCATCCTGGACCTGGGTTTTATTCCCAGCTCCTCCCCTTGTGTGCTGTGTGACCTTGGGCAGGTCACTTCACTTCTCTGTGCCTGTTTCCCTATTTTTAAAATGGGGATTAAGACTGTGAGCCTCATGCAGGAAAGGGACTGGAACCTGACAGCCTTGTATCTACCCCAGTGCTTAGTACAGTGCCTGGTACATAGTAAGCACTTAACAAATACCATTAAAAAAAAACACTTTCTAAAAGACAATCAAGGTTAATCTCTCCACTCAGGCCTGACCTAAAACACTGATGAAAGAGATATGCCAGAGGTTGAGCCCATCCTTGCAATGTGTACAATGCCTGCTCACAATCAGCAATTCCAGAGCCAAACGAGAAAAATCGTCAAACACCCGAATGTTCACGAGAAGAACAAAAACCTCGACATGAAGTAAAATTGAATAAACATTGTATGGACATTGTTCCTGGTTTTGCTTATTTGAAAACTTTTTGTTCTTTTACATCCTGAGAGAAATACAGAAGAATGTACAAAAATTATCATTTTTTTATTGGAAAAGAATGGATGGCTTTATTGTGTAATTGAACAATTGCACTGTGAATAACACAATAACTTTAAAGGGACACCACATTTCTGTAACTAAATCAAAGTATCTTGATGGGATTTTGTAATTCCCTTTTCTAAAAATGTTACTTAGTTATCTTTCAGAGAACTCGTTTCTCAGTGAGAAATAAAAGAATGTAAAGAATCAATCTATTTTTTCAAATATTAATAATTGTGATTTTTTTCAAGACTCTTACTATAGATCAAGCACTGTACTAAGCACTGAGGTAGACATAAACTAATCAGGTTGGCACAGTCCCTGTCCCACATGAGGCTCATGGTCTAAGGGGGAGGAAAAACAGGCATGAAGAAACTGAGGCTCAGAGAAGTTAGGTGACTTGCCCAGGGTCACACAGTAGATAAGTGGCAGAGCTGAGGTAAAAACCTAGGTCCTTCTGACTCCCAGGCCAATGCTCTATCCACTAGATCACGCTGCTTCTCTAGGCCACTTTGCTTCTCAGCCCCTGTGTCACATGGGACTCACAGTCTAAATAGGAGGAAGAACAGGAAAACTGAGACACCAAGAAGGTAAGTGACTTGCCTTAGGTCACACAGCAAGCAACTGGCAGAGCTGGAATTCAAACCCAGATTCTCTGATTCCCAGGCCAGTGCTCCTTCCACCAGGCCACGCTGCTTCTCCCTGCTACATTTTAAGTTCCTCGAGGCAACAATCATGCCCAATCAACTCTATCGTACTCTCCCCAATGTTTAGTAATAATAATTATAATGATGGCATTTGTTAAGCACTTACTATGTGCAAAGCACCATTCTAAGTGCTGGTGGGTACAAAGTGATCAGATTGTCCCACGTGGGGCTCACAGTCTTACACCCCATTTTACAGATGAGGTAATTGAGGCACAGAGAAATGAAGTGAGTTGCCGAAGGTCACACAGCAGACATGTGGTGGAGCCGGGATTAGAACCTCTGACTCCCAAACCCAGGCTCTTTCCACTGAGCCATGCTGCTTCTCTGCACAGTGCTCTGCACAGTGCTCTGCACAAAGTAAATGTTCAATAAATACCATTAATTGACTGAATCACAAATACTGCAATTCAATCAATCATTCAGTCATCTTTATTGAGCACTTACTGTGCACAGGGCACTTTATTAGGTACTTGGGAGAGTACAATATAACAGAGTTGGTAGATAGGCTCCCTGCCTACAATGAATTTACAGTCTGGAGTGGGAGACAGACATGAATATAAATAAATAAATCACAGATAGGGACAGTGCTTTGCACATAGTAAGAGCTTACCAAATGCCATCATTATTATAAGTGCTGTGCGGCTGAGGGAGGGGTGAAAGAAGGGTGAAAATCCCAGTGCAAGGATGATTCAGAAGGGAGTGGGAGAAGAGGAAATCTGAGTCAGGGAAGGACCCTACTGACTTCCATACCATCCTCCTAGCAGAGATTGCATTCTAATTCCTAACCGTCGCATCCATTTATTTTTTTTTTGCCTTCGATAGTGCCTGAATTTATCAGACAATTACTTAATTCTCCACTTTGCTGTGGTTGTATCAAACTTCCTTACTCAAAGTCTTAGGCTTGAGAGAATAAAGGCAGAAAGTTCAAATCTCTTGGAACTCTACTTCTGAAGTTAAATTTAGGTTCACCTATTTACTTTAAAATGGGAGTGAAAATCTTCGCATGATTAAGGGGCGAAATGCATCCTGTTACATGCTGACAAACTTCCTGTTGCAATATCTGAGAAGAATAATATAGAGCTGAAACTGAAAACACTAATTTTCTATGCTCCTACCCATTGGCTTTAATTTTCATAACAAACCCCTGAGGACTCGGGTCTTTGTTTATTTTCTTGAACTTCATGGATTTATTTTGGCACCCAAACCCCGAAATATCCTGCTGATGAAGACATCTAAGGAAATGGTACATTTATGATTTTTGGAAGCCAATCTTTTGAAAAATGTTGAGAATGATTAAACAACTATGCTTTGCCACAATGCTAAATAAAAAATAAAACCTCACACCAAGTTTGTTTTTAATATGTATTTTTATTTTCTACCATTCACCTTCAACTAAATGTAAAATAGATTACTAGTCCAACTCTTTTCAGAGCCATTATTTCCTATGTGAGTGCAGCTCCTTTTGAAATTTTTACACAGAATGAATTTGGTGTGAAAGCAAAATCCCAATATTTCAATAGTGTGATTGTGGAATTGATTTGCATAGCCAAGGCCAGGGAAATGGACTATATAGGCCAGAGGTGCAGAGTGGCCTAGTGAATAATAATAATGGCATTTATTAAGTGCTTACTATGTGCAAAGCACTGTTCTAAGCGCCGGGGAGGTTACAAGGTGATCAGTTTGTCCCATGGGGGGCTCACAGTCTTAATCCCCATTTTACAGATGAGGTAACTGAGGCACAGAGAAGTTAAGTGACTTGTCCAAAATCACACAGCTGACAATTGGCAGAGCTGGGATTTGAACCCATGACCTCTGACTCCAAAGCCCGGGCTCTTTCCAATAAGCCACACTGCTTCTCTGCTGTGAAAACAGCATGGACCTGGGAGTCAGGGGTCCTGGGTTCTAATCCTGATTACGCCACTAGTCTGCTGTGTGGCCTTGGGCAGGACACATAACTTCTCTGTGCCTCAGTTCCCTCATCTGAAAAAAGGAGATTGAGACTGTGTCCAACTCGATTTCCTTATATCCACTCCAGCGCTTGGTACAGTAACTGACGCATAGTAAGTACTTAACAAATACTATAAAAAAAAGTTGAGGACTGGAAGAAAAGATACGGTGACAAGATTAGAAAATATCAGATCTCCCTTTTTATACCTACTAGTATGGTATTTGTTAAATGCTTACTATGTGCCAAGCACTGTACTAAACACTGGGGTAGACACAAGATAATCGGGTTGGTCCCAGTTCCTGTCCCACGTGGGTCTCACAGTCCTAATTCCCATTTTACAGATGAGGTAACTGAGGCCCAGGGAAGTGCAGTGACTTGACCAAGGTCACGCAGCAGACAAGAGGCAGAGCCAGGATTAGAAACTAGGTTCTTCTGACTCCCAGGTCCATGCTCTAATCACTAGACCACGCTGTTACTGCTTTTATTGCTTGCTTGACTAATTAAGCAAGAAACTTGGCAACACCCAGAGAAAAGACTCAACCAGTTCAATTAGACAGCTGCCAATCAATCAATCAACGGTCTTTACTAAGAGCTTACTATATGCAGAGCACTGGACTAAGCTTTTAGGAGACTACAATACAAAAGAGTTGGTAGATACATTCCCTGGCCACAATGAGCTTGCAATCTAAAGTGCAGAGAGCACTGCGTACAAAGAACTTGCAAGATAGTTAAAACAAGCCTCATGGAAGTTGAGGAGAAAGGCTGAAAGTGGTTAAATTATCTTCCAGCTCTCTCAAGTTAAAAATCCCAAAAATGATCATTAAAATTAATGCTTATTAAGGGATACAGCCTTAGAGAATATTTCTAAAAGACACTGGACTGTTGGCTGGCTCAGTAAATTAATTACTCAATTGGGAAGCAGTGTGGTCTAGTGGACAGAGCATGGGCCTGGGAGTCAGAGGACCTGGGTTCAAGTCTCAGTCCTGCTACTTGTCTGCTCTGTGACTTTGGGCGAGATAACTTCTGCATGCCTCAGTTATCTCATCTGTAAAATGGGAATTTAAACTGTGAGCCCCATGTAGGGTAGTCCCCAGACCGAACCCCCTTTTCCCTCTCCTCCTACCCATCCCCCCTGCCCTACCTCCTTCCCCTCCCCACAGCACCTGTATATATGTTTGTACAGATTTATTACTGTATTTATTTTACTTGTACATATTTACTATTCTATTTATTTTGTTAATGATGTGTATCTAGCTTTATTTTTATTAATTCTGGTGACTTGACACTTGTCCATATGTTTTGTTTTGTTATCTGTCTCCCCCTTGTAGACTGTGAGCCCATTGTTGGGTAGGGGCCATCTCTATAAGTTGCCGACTTGTACTTCCCAAGTGCTTAGTACAGTGCTCTGCACACAGTAAGTGCACAATAAATACGATTGAAAGAATGAATGAATGATAGGGACTGTGTTCAAACTGATTAGCTTGTACCTACTCCAGTGCTTAGTACAGTGTCTAGTACATAGTAAGCACTTAAATACCATTAAAAAAAAGATTCTGAACTCTATATAGGAAATGGACTGTGTCCAATGTGAATAGTTTTTATCTACCCTAGCTCTTAGTACTGTGTCTGGCACAGGGTAAGTGATTAACAAATTCCGTAAAATAAAGTAAAAAAATGGAATTACCCATCGTATTTCAGGCATGGTCAGAGCTCCCTTCCAGACATGTGATGGTTTTCTTTCTTCAAGATTCCCTTCAAGATGGGAATTCCACAAGAAGCAGTGTGTCCTAGTGGATAGAGCATGGGCCTGGGAGTCAGAAGGACCTGGGTTCCTTCCCACATATCTGCTGGGTGGCCTTAGGCAAGTCACTTCACTTCTCTGGGCCTCAGTTCCCTCATCTGTAAAATGAGGATTAAGACTTTGAGCCCCATGTGGGACAGAAACTGTGTCTAACCTGATTAGCTTGCATCTACCCCAGTGCTTAAAACAGTGCTTGACACGTAGTAATTGTTTAACAAATACCATTATTATTACTATGTGCAGAGCACTGTTATAAACACATGGGAGAGTACATTACAACAGAATCGACAGATATGTTCCCTGCCCATAGTGAGTTTACATTTACTGAGTGTTTACTGAGTGCAGAATACTGTACTAAGCACAGGAGAGAGTACACTACAATTTTTCTTAAAAATCAAATCATCAGTTGTATTTATTGAGCGACACTGTGTACAGAGCACTGAACTAAGCAATTAATCAATCAGTCATATTTATTGAGTGCTTACTGTGTGCAGGGCACTGAACTAAGCACTTGGGAGAGTACAGCACAATAATATAACAGACACATTCCCTGCCCACAATGAGCTTACAGCCTAGAGGGGTTCAGTTCATGTCTCCCCACTCCTCAAGGACCTTCAATGATTCCCCATCCACCTCGGCATCAAACGGAAACCCTTTACCTACAATGTGTAGATTGGCCCTGGAGGGGAGAAGTGGGTGGGCTATGTTGTAGTAAGAAGCAGCCTGGCGTAGTGGAAAGATCATAGGACTGGGAGTCAGAGGACCTGGGTTCTAATCGCACTTCTGTCCCATGTCTTCTGGGCGACCTTGGGTAAATCACTTCACTTCTCTGTGCTTCATCTGCAAAATGGGGATTAAGACTGCGAGCCCCATGTGGAACACAGACTGCGCCCAACCTGATTAGCTTGTATCTATCCCAGCACTTAGTACAGTGCCTGGCACAGAATAAGCACTTAATAAGTACCATTTCAATTTTTTTATAAAGGAAAAAAGCAGAACTGACCTCTAGGTTTCGCTGCCTTTGAGGTGCAAACAGGATGCCTGCTACTGAGTTAGACAGAGTTTAGCTGTTTAGCTGGCAAATCATTATCCCCTTTTTTTCCCTTACTGTCCTCTGAGAGAAAGGATAACCAAATACCCAACTTTCCCCTGATTAGCTGATCTCCCACAGCAGCAGTAGCAGCATCATATGTTTTTCCTATTGCCTTCTGAAATCATGTGCTGGAGCTATTGATTTCTCCCTAATTACCATCTGGTTTCAATACACCCCATGATATAATGAACAAGGCTGACTTCTAAACCTTTAAAAATACATGTGATCACCCTCTCCAGTAATAAAATCTCTCTCACTAGCTAGCTTGATTTTGTTCTGTCTCTCAGTCCTTGAGGGAAGATGTCTGGTTTAGTGTCAGGGTAACCGATATTTACTCCCACTAACCTCAGGCTTTAAAGACAGTGGCCGGTATCTCTCTCCCTAATTCCTCTCTCACCCCAGGGACTTTTATCCAGGGTTGGAAGGAATCCCTTTGGCCAGTGGGCTACTTGGCTCCTCCTTTTCAATCAGTGGTATTTATTGAGTGCTTACTCTGTGCAGAGCACTGTACATAGCACTTCCTGGCAACTCCAGCCCCATCACTCTGAAAGTGGACTAGCAATCTAATGTAATGTTCAGTATCCTTTTTGGACCTCTGCTAGAAAATGTTAATTGAGTGAATTGCACCCTTTTTTGTGTGTGTAATAGTATTTTTTAAGCACTTACTATATGGCAGGCACTGTTCTAAGCCCTGACATAGATACAAGCAAGTCAGTTTGGACATAGTTTCTATCCTACATGGGGCTCACAGTCATGTGACGTGGTGGAGCTGGAATTAGAACCCAAGTCCTTCTGACTCCCAGGGCCGTGCTCCATCCACTGGGCCATGCTGCTTTGAAAGAAAGAGCTCTTGAGAAAGAGTGTGTCCTAGTAGAAAGAGCACTGTCCTGGAAGTAAGAGGACCTGGGTTCTAATCTTGGCTCTGCCTCTTCTCTGCTGTGGAGCCTTGAGCAAACCCCTTACTTCACTGTACCTCAGTTACCACATCTGCAAAATGGGGATTAAAACTGTGAGCCCTGTGTGGGACAGAAACTATGTCCAATCCGATTGTCTTGTATCTACCCCAGCGCTTAGTAACAATAAAGTAATAATTTTATATGTTCAATTGTTACTACATGTCAAGCACTGTACTAAGATCAGGGATGGGTAGCACTGGGGTAGATGCAAATAAATCATATCAGACACAGACCCAATTAATCACTGATATTTATTGAATGCTTACTATGTACAGAGCACTATACTAAGTGCTTGGAAGAGTACAATGCAAAAGAATTAGCAGACACTTTCCCTGCCCATAATGAGTTTACAGTCTAGAAGGGGAGACAGACATTACTATGATCCCAGGCTGGAATTCAGCTGATCCTAAAGGGTATGGACCGTCTCTATATGTTGCCAAGTTGAACTTCCCAAGCGCTTAGTACAGTGCTCTGCACACAGTAAGCGCTCAATAAATACGATTGAATGAATGAATGAATGATTTATAAAATATAATTTAAGGATATGTACACAAGTGCTGCGGGGCTGGGGGTGGTGTGAATATTAAATGTCCAAAAGGCCCCAGATCCAAGTGCAGAGTTGATGAAGAAGGGAGAGCAAGCCAGGGAAAAGAGGGCTTAGTCAGGGAGGGCCTCTTGGAGGAGATGTGATCTTAATAATGCTTCAATGGTGAAAAGAGTGGTGGTCTGGAGCATATGGGGTGGTGGGAGTTCCAGACTAGGGGGAGGGTGTGGGAAAGAGGTCAGCAGTGAGATGGATGAGATTGGGGCATAGTGAGTAAGCTGGCAGTAGAGGAGTGGAGTGTGCAGGCTGGGCTGTAGCAGATTAGTGAGGTGAGGTAGGAGGAGGCAAACTTATTGAGTTCTTTAAAGCCCTAGGTAATGAGTATCTGTTTGATGTGGAGGTGGATGGGTAACCACTGGAGGTTCTTGGGCAGTGGGGAGACAGGTGCATTTGTCAAGGCAGGGTAGGATAAATGCTTGGATTAACATGGTAGCAGTTCAGAGGGAGAGGAAAGGGTGGATTTTAGCATTGTTGTGAAGGTAGAACTGTCAGGATCTGGTGACAGATTGAATATGTGGGCAGGATGAGAGAGATGAATCGAGGATAACACCAAGGTTATAGGCTGCTGAGATAAGGAGGGTAGTCGCGTTGACCCTCATGGGATTCATAGTCCTTTCAAGGTCTTACTACGCAGTCTTAAAATAGCGCTTGGCACAGAACAAGCGCTTGATAGACTCTATTACTATTATCATCATTATTAATAATAATATTAATAATATTATTAAATAACCCATTCCCCTCTACTGAGCAGGAGAATCAGAGTTTCTGATTTCTGAAGGATTGACTCTCATAAACTTTTGTCGAAGTAAAAGACATCTTGGGATCCAGAAGATTAAACCTTCTTATCATCAATGCTATCTGTTGAGTGCTTACTGTTTGCAGATCATTGTACTAAGCACCTGGGAGAGTATATATATATATACATATATATACATATATATATAACATAAGCATTTAGTACAGTGCTCTGCACACAGTAAGCGTTCAATAAATATGATTGAATGAATAACAGTAATACAACAGAGTTGGTAGACACGTTCCCTGCCCACAACGTTATGCTATTAGAGCCAAGGATACAAATGAAAACATTCCCTTTAGAGGTGTCAAAATTTGGACACAACACTTGCACCCAAGGAAGGGTTGATTGGATGTCCTCTCATGTGTCTGTGCATTCATTCAATTGTATTTATTGAGCACATACTGGGTGCAAAGCACTGTACTAAATGCTTGTCTGCTGTCAGTCCTCTCTCCCAACTTTATATATCTTAGACAGTGATTCCTCTGAGTGCCAGGGATTCTCCCTAAATCCCCATCTGTGCCTTCTTTCCCAGCACTTAATACAGTGCCCTGTACACAGTAAGCTCTTAAGTACTCATCGCTAAGATCTTTGAAGTCTTACAGTTCTTAACACAGTAGAGAATTATGACTGTAAGTAAAGACTTTTTTCTTCTTTATCTTCCATAATTTTTCCCATTTTTCTTTCCCTTCTAGATTTAGGCTCTCTCTGCCCTCCCCGCCCCCCCCCCCGCCCCCCATATCCCTCCTTGCTCCTTTCCTCTCTCTCTTTTCTCTAGTCTTTATCTCCTTCCCTCTCCTTTTCCCTCCTTCATCGCTCTGTTCTCTCTCCTCTCTTCAGCTGCCTCCCTGCTGTTCTTAAAAGACCGTAGCCATTGCCAAGAACAATCACACCTTTTTCTCCTGGTACTCTAATCATCTTGGCACCAGACTCTTAGGCCCTACCGTTCCTGGTTTGAGCCCTGGCATCTTTTTTTTTTTTTTTTTTTAGTGAAGTGTGACTGTTTACACCAGCCCAGCGAGGAGAATGCTGAACTGTTATGTTCTCTTCAAGCTTTTCCTGGGCCTCGCAACTTGGTTTGAGTGTGTGGCCTGAGGCAGGGAAGGAGCCTATGCCTATAACAATAATAATAATGATGGTATTTGTTAAGCGCCTACTAAGTGCCCAGGACTGTAATAAGTGCTGGGGCAGCTAGAGGTAAATTAAGTTGGACACAGTCCCTGTCTCTTATGGGGCTTGCAGTCTCAAGGCCCACTTTACAGATGAGGTCACTGAGACACAGAGAAGTGAAGTGACTTGCCCAAAGTCACACAGCAGGCAGGTGGCAGAGCTGGGATTAGAACTCTTGACCTTCTGACTCCCAGGTACTCTCCATGCTGCTTCTCATGGATCCTATGGTCCTATGGGTCTGTACCTCAGAGCACTTTGAGTTTTACCCCCACCAATTCATTCATTCATTCAATTGCATTTATTGAGCACTTACTGTGAGCAAAGTACTGTACTCAGCGCTAGGGATAGTACACTAGAACAATAAACAGACACACTCCTTGCCCACAATGAGCTTACAGTCTAAAGGGGGATGCAGAGATCATTGTAAATAAACAAATTAATAATTAAATCAAAGAATAAAATAAATACAATAAATAAATAAAAGTAAATATAATTATAGATATGTATCATGGGGTGCTATGGGGTGGGGATTTTATTTATTTAAATAAATATATAAAAGCACAGCACTCATGAACCCGCCAATCTGGATTTTTATGTCTGTCTTTCCCTCTAGTCTGTAAGCTCTTTGTCGACAGGGAATGCATCTCCCCACTCTATTGCACTGCATTCTCCCAAGCTCTTAGTACAGAGCCCTGCACACAGTAAGTACTCAGCAAACACCATTGATTGATTGATTGAACAGGGAAGACCAGGTGGCTCAGGACTTGAGCGACTTATCAACCCTGCAACAACCCCCAGTCCACGTTTTATATGCTTTGGGTTTAGTTTCTGACCCAAAGGTGTTATCTTGATTCTGGCTCAGTGGCGAGCAATACAGCGGTTGAGAGGTTATCTAGGGACACCTGGACATCTCAGAGAATTCAAGAATGGTGGATGAAGCGAAAGTTGAGCTCCGCTGAGCTCAGATTAATTTCTCCTCTTCGCACTCTAAATCCTTCGCAACTGCCACTTCCACACTTCAACACCACTTAAGCACTTGTGCACTCCCACACTACTCCCCAGTTTCATCCCCCACCCAGTAGGACGTATGCATACATATATATTTTAAATGGTATTTGTTAAATGCTTACTATGTGTCAAGCATTGTTCTAAATTCTGGGATAGATCCCATAAGTCAGATTGGACTCAGTCCCTATCCCACATGGGGCTCACAATCTAAGCAAAAGGGAGAACAGCTATTCATTCAATCGTATTTATTGAGTGCTTACTGTGTGCAGAGCACTGTACTAAGCACTTGGGAAGTACAAATCAGAAACATACAGAGACAATCCCTACCCAACAATGGGTTTACAGTCTAGAAATGGGCTCACAGTCCCCATTTTACAATTGAGGAAACTGAGGCACAGAGAAGCTAAATGACTTGTCCAAGGTCATGCAGCAGTCAGGCCACAGAGCTGGGATTAGAACCCAGGTCCTCTGACTCCCAGGAACGTGCTCTTTCCACTAGGCCACACTGCTGCCCATATTTTTATACCTTGTTGCTTCCTCCTTCCAGTAATTTACTTCACAGACTGTTTTTCTCAGTGGATTGTCAGCTCCCCAAGGGCAGGAATCAAGGGCAAGAGCAAAACCTCCTCACTCTTGGCTTCAAAGCTCTCCATCACCTAGTTCCCTCCTACCTCACCTCCCTTCTCTCCTTCTACAGCCCAGCCCACACACTCTGCTCCTCTGCCGCTAACCTCCTCACTGTGCCTCAATCTCACCTGCCCTGCCCTCAACCCCTGGCCCATGTCCTACCTCTGGCCTGGAACACCCTCCCTCCTCAAATCCACCAGTCACACCTCCCCCCTTCAAAGCCCTACTGAAGGCTCACCTCCTCCAGGAGGCCTTCCCAGACTAAGCCCCCCTTTTTACCTCAGCTTCCCCTCCCTACTGCCCTGACTCGCTCACTTTGCTCTACTCCCCCACCCCACAGCACTTGTGTATATATGTACACATCTATAATTCTATTTATTTATAATTAATGCCTGTTTACTTGTTTTGATGTGTATGAATCTATCATTCTATTTATATTGATGGTATTGATGCTTGTTTACTTGTTTTGATGTTTGTCTTCCCCCTTCTAGACTGTGAGCCCACTGTGGGCAGGGATTGTCTCTGTTGCTGAATTGTACTTTCCAAGCGCTTAGCACAGTTCTCTGCATACAGTAAACACAGTAAGCGTTCAATAAATGTGATTGATTGAATGAATGAAGGAAGGAAGGAATCACGTCTACTAATTCTGTCATACTCTCTCAAACACTCAGTACAGTGCTTTGCACACATCAGGTGCTTAATAAATGCTACTGATTGGGATGAGAGAAATAGCCTATTTATATCTGTTTTTCCAATAATGCAGGGGGGTCTGCCCTTCCAAAACCCTGCATTAAGAAAAAACTTTGGCTGTAGTATCCACCTGTTCTGAAACTTTGTCATGCTGTCCCTAAGCAGGCTTCTATTGTCAGAAGAACCATGCCCAAATTCCCACCAATATTCCAGCCAAAGCATCTACCAAAAGCTTGTGTTTTAGCAAAACGGGGTGCCTACTGCTTACTGTACTTAGGAATATGGACACTCTTGCAGTCAGATAGACTGTAAGTTCTCCGTGGGCAGGGAATGCCACCATTTATTGTTGTACTGCACTTTCCCAAGCGCTTACTACAGTGTTCTGAACACAGTAGGTGCTCAATAAATATGATTGAATGAATGAATGAATGAATCCCAGAGTTCTTTCAAGGTTCCTAATGAGATGAATGTTAAGATGAGCTTCCAAAATATTTTTTCTAAATTTTAGTTCCTAATTTCCTTTCTAAATTAAATATTTACCTATCAATATTAGGGGATGCCTGCTATTAGCCCCCTGGTGCATTTTATAAGCATCATATATAAAAGGCAGATTGTGCTTTGTAAATTTTGACCTTTCTTTCTTTCTCATGCTACGGGCTCCAGGCCTATAAGAGGCATAGGGGTATGAAGCGTCAGTGATTTTCCTTGTCATAGAGTGAAATAGTTGATCCATTAGGCTCACCCGGAGAGGAGCCTGAGAAAAATTTGGGTTACCATCAGATTACCAAAAATTCACAATATTCACAGTAGCAGCATGGCCTTGAGTAGCAACACGGTGAAGTGGATAGAGCATGGGCCTGGAAGTCAGCAGGACCTGGGTTCTCTTGTGACCTTGGCAAAGTCACTTAATTTCTCTGTTCTTCAGCTACCTCATCTGCAAAATGGGGATTAATACCATGAGCCTCATGTAGGACACGGACCGTCTTCAAATTGATTTGCCTGTAACTACCCCAGCACTAAAAGCAGTGACCAGCGCATAGTAAGTGCTTAACAAATACCATTCAAAAGAGAAGAAAAAGAAGAAATTGAATTTCATGCACAAGGAGAGAAATTCAATCCAAATCACAACCCACACGTCGGTGCCCAAGATTCTATAAAATGAGCAGACTCATGTCTTTACAAAGATCCTAAAATATGCTGCTTGTAGTGGTCGATTGAGAGGAGGAGCCATACGCACCGTGACCTAGTAGAAAGAGCTCGGGCTGGAGACTTGAAAGGACCTGAGTTCTAATCCCAGTTCTTCCACTAGCCTTCTGTGTATTCTAGGGCAAATCACATACGTTCTCTGTACCTCAGTTTCCTCATCTGTAAAATTGGAGATAGATAATTCAGTCAGTCAATCAATTGTATTTACTGAGCATGTAATGTGTGCAGAGCTCTTACTAAGCATTTGGGAGAGTACAATCTAACAGCATTGGTCAACATAATCCTCCCTCTCTCTTAGACTATGAGCCCCTTTTAGGATAGGGACTCTGTCCGATTGGATTACGGCCTTGCACGTAATACCTGTGCTTAGCAAATAACATTATCATTAATGGATTTTTCCCTTCCTCCTCAAATTCTCCTCAGGAATCTCCTATCATTTCTCCAAGACACTCATTATTTGTACATCTGCTCCAAACATCCCCTTACCCTCCACACCCATCTCCTCTCTCTCTTTTTTTAAAAGGCATTTGTTGAGTGCTTACTATGTGTCAAGCAGTGGGGTAGATATGAGTTAGACTGAATACAGTCCCTGTCCCACATGGGGCATACAGTCTGAGTAGGAAGGAGAATGGGTACTGAATCCTCATTTCGCAGTTGAGGAAACTGAGGCACAGAGCAGTGAAGTGACTTGTCCAAGGTCACATAGGCAGATGATGGAGCTGGGATTAGAACCTAGGTCCCCTGACTCCCAGGCCTAAGCTTTGTCCATTAGGCCAAGATGATTCCCACTCTCACCTCATCTTCTCCCAACTCTTCATCTTCCTCCCTATTTCTTCCTCCCTTTAACCCTCTGCTCCTAACTTGTATTCTGCTCTCTGATCCTCTGAAGACTCTCTGGGCAGTTACAAGCATTCCTTTTACCCCATCGAGGCCAGGGACTGATGTAGGGAATGTCTCCGTGGTTGGTCCAAAGCCAATTTTACAGTGAAACCATTTTGGGCAGGTGTCAGTCTGGGGTTTCTGGCTCGGGAAAGAAGATGAGATTCTTGCTAAGCCAACTCTGCATCTGAGCAAGTTACAATCAGGTTCATCAAGAATCTGATCAGAAAATGAGTAGATTCCTCACCCCACCCTACAGAAGAGGTCTGATCAGCCTTCCGTTTTACAATTTAGGAACAGGAAATCTCATTCTCCATAAGAGAGTGGAAAAGTTTCAATGTTCTCTTACTAATTTGCAGGTTGTCCCTAAGTATTTCACGTCTTTGAAAGGGATAATTACCAGCAATTGATATATACTTTGTAAAATCTAGTTAAAAGTCTCTGGGAAACCAAAGTAAAATGTTAATTTCATTTTATGTGTCAGAATTCATTTCCTAGAGTTCTAGAGCATTTCAGTCAAAATACATCTATAGGTCTGTTCTTCAAGACCAAGAAAATACTGATGCCTGGGAAAATGAGAACGAAAAATGATCTCTGCTGTGGTCTTTGCTTTATCCTCCCAGACTGGAGAGTCGATTTAAAAGTAAATTTTCCCTTTCATATGCATTTGCCACATTGTTTCTAGATAATTAAGAAAATGTATTTGAACAAAGGTAAGAGTAGATTTAGAGGATCTGACTGGGGCCTTTATCTTCCTCAATGCAAATGTTGATTACTTCTCTTTACCTTAGTAGTGTACTTGTTTGTTGTCTTCGAATTTAAGAAAGAAAAGTCAATCCACCCAAGGCTTTCAGAAGCATGCCCAAGCCTGCTGGTTGAACTCAGAGTGCAAACATTGTAAAAGCATTCTAGGAAATGATACCGGCTAATGAACTCACTTTGATTCAAAATTCCTGCAGAAGGCTCTTCCTGCTTGTAAACTTCATACTCTCCTTGTCTTCTGTTATTTTTTCTCTCCAGGGAACCCACATTAGATGGCTTTATACAGATACCACAAAACTTTCGGGTACACAAACTCTTATTCAATCCGATCGGAATTCCTCGGAGGAAAGCACTCTGGACTGCAGCTACAGTTATAACTTTAGCGGAATTCAGTTTTCTAACCATCTGACTATCTGGAGTAAATCTAACATTCCAAGAGCCATTCCTATTGTGGAGAGGGTAGTTCTTTGCTTATTCAGATCAGATTAGAAGTAATTCTTTGATGTTTTCAAAGGTATGAAAGAATTTTCTCCTTTTCTGAATGGAACTGGCTGTGAGGGGGTTGGGGGGGAAAGGGGGAGGTGGAACCAATTGAATTTTGAGACTGACCAAGTCCTCAAATCCTAGAAGTTGTGGTACTTCAGAAAAAAAAACCTTCTCATCTGCACCCCACGATTAAAGAAGTCTGTGGACAGAATGAGTGTCTACCAACTCTGATGCATAATAATAATAATAATAATAATGACATTTGTTAAGTGCTTACTATGTGCTAGGCACTGTTTTGGGATTAGAAGCCAAATCTCATAACTCCCAGGCTGTTGGGCTTTCCACTAGGCCACACTGCTTCTCAACCTCACCCCAGCCAAGCTATCCTCTCTCTCTCTCTAGATATTGGCAAACAGAATACAGGGTACAGGACAGAGAAAAGAGAAGCAACTGTGGCATAGTGGAAAGAGCATGGGCTTGGGAGTCAGAGGATGTGGGTACTAATGCAGTCTCTGCCACTTGTCTGCTGGCTGACCTTGGGCAAGCTGCTTAACAAATACCATAATTATTATTATTAAAGTTCCTGATGTACTTCTTTGATTCCCATTTCCTTAGTTAGTGGAGGCATATAGTATAAGCCCCCGCTTTGGATGTCTGGGCTCTCAGGACAGAGAACCCAACTATCTCAATGCCCAATACCTCCCCCATCCCCGACAAAGGAGAAAGCAGCATGGTCTAGTGGTTAGAGCACAAGCCTGGGAGTCAGAGGGACTTGAGTCCTCCACTTGTCTGCTGCGTGACCATCGGCAAGTCACTTCACTTCTCTGGGCCTCAGTTACCCCATCTGTAAAATGGGGATTAAGACTGTGAGGCCCACATCCATTCTGACTACCTTGTTACCCAGTGTTTAGAACCGTGATGGTTCATAGTAAGCGCTTAACAAATATCATTTAAAAAAGGATGACAAATTGGCTCTCTGTCATGCAGAAGGCTACATTACCCATAAGCTTCTTGGGGAGTTCTAGGGGAAAAGGCCTGGCTCCCCCCAGAATCTCTCTGCCTTTGAGAAACTGGCTCAGCTCAGTCTTCATACTGGTCCTTGCACCATATTGGTCAATAAAGCTACTCCCTCACCTGCAATTT
Source organism: Tachyglossus aculeatus (assembly GCF_015852505.1). NCBI lineage: Eukaryota > Metazoa > Chordata > Mammalia > Monotremata > Tachyglossidae > Tachyglossus > Tachyglossus aculeatus. The sequence continues at coordinate 19,088,936 of NC_052084.1, read as the reverse complement.
TTGCAATTTTTGGGGTATTGGTCAATGCACTCACTCTATAAATACGTAGCAAATAAAAATATAAAAATCTAGCATTCCTCCCTTTAAGGAAAATCAAATATACCTTAATGATAATAATTATCACATTTATTCTGAAGCACTTACTATGAGCCAGGCCCCAAGCTAAACGCTGAGGTGGATACAAGCAAATCAGGTTGGACACAGTCTCTGTCCCACGTGGGGCTCACAGTCTAAATCCCCATTGAACAGATGAGGGAACTGAGGCCCAGAGAAGCTATGTGACTTGCCTAAGGTCACACAGCAGAAGTGGGGCAGAGCTGGGATTAGAACCTTCCATATATGGAATTATCCTTACAGATGGGTGAATGGGACAACAGAAACAAAGAACCTGTCCGTTTCCATTTCATCTTGCGGATCCAGACTGGAAGGATTAAGAATTCCTTATGCAAGTTTCCAGGCCTTTAAGGACAGAAACAAGATTTTGCCTGGAGTCGTTCACAAGCATTTAACAGTTTTATGCAAAACACACCTTTGAGGCTTCTGGTTGTGACTTTTCACCTGTTTCTGAGAGCCGACTCCCACTTAAACAATATCCTGACGACCATTTCCAACCCCTGATCTCCTTCCTTCAAGTTCTGCGACTTCCCAATCTGAAATTCCCAAACTGCCCTCTCAAAGGTCACCAATGACCTCCTGCTTCCCAAATCCAACTGCTCGTACTCTATCCTAATCCTCCTCAACCTCTCAGCTGCCTTCCACACTGTGGACCACCCCCTTCTCCTCAACACGCTATCCGACCTTGGCTTCACAGACTCAGTCCTCTCCTGGTTCTCCTCTTATCTCTCAGGTCGTTCATTCTCAGTCTGTTTTGCAGGCTCCTCCTCCCCCTCCCATTCCCTTACTGTGGGGGTTCCCCAAGGTTCAGTGCTTGGTCCCCTTCTGTTCTCGATCTACACTCACTCCCTTGGTGACCTCATTTGCTCCCAAGGCTTCAACTATCATCTCTATGCTGATGACACCCAGATCTACATCTCTGCCACTGCTCTCTCCCCCTCTCTCCAGGATCGCATCTCCTCCTGCCTTCAGGACATCTCCATCTGGATGTCTGCCCGCCACCTAAAACTCAACATGTCAAAGACTGAACTCCTTGTCTTCCCTCCCAAATCCTGCCCTCTCCCTGACTCTCCCATCTCTGTTGACGGCACTACCATCCTTCCCGTTCTCACAAGCCCGCAACCTTGGTGTCATCCTCGACTCCGCTCTCTCATTCACCCCTCACATCCAAGACGTCACCAAAACCTGCCAGTCTCAGCTCCGCAACATTGCCAAGATCCGCCCTTTCCTCTCCATCCATACTGCTACCCTGCTCGTTCAAGCTCTCATCCTATCCCGTCTGGACTACTGCATCAGCCTTCTCTCTGATCTCCCATCCTCGTGTCTCTCCCCACTTCAATCCATACTTCATGTGGCTGCCCGGATTGTATTTGTCCAGAAATGCTCTGGGCATGTTACTCCCCTCCTCAAAAATCTCCAGTGGCTCCCAATCAATCTGTGCATCAGGCAGAAACTCCTCACCCTCACCCTCAGCTTCAAGGCTCTCCATCACCTCGCCCCCTCCTACCTCACCTCCCTTCCCTCCTTCTACAGCCCACCCCACACCCTCCGCTCCTCTGCCGCTAATCTCCTCAACTTGCCTTGTTCTCACCTGTCCCGCCATCGACCCCCGGCCCACGTCATCCACCGGGCCTGGAATGCCCTCCCTCTGCCCATCCGCCAAGCTAGCTCTCTTCCTCCCTTCAAGGCCCTACTGAGAGCTCACCTCCTCCAGGAGGCCGTCCCAGACTGAGCCCCTTCCTTCCTCTCCCCCTCGTCCCCCTCTCCATCCCCCCATCTTACCTCTTTCCCTTCCCCACAGCACCTGTATATATGTATATATGTTTGTACATATTTATTACTCTATCTATTTATTTATTTATTTTACTTGTACATATCTATTCTATTCATTTTATTTTGTTAGTATATTTGGTTTTGTTCTCTGTCTCCCCCTTTTAGACTGTGAGCCCACTGTTGGGTAGGGACTCTCTCTGTTGCCAACGTGTACTTCCCAAGGGCTTAGTACAGTGCTCTGCACACAGTAAGCACTCAATAAATACGATTGATTGATTGATTGATTGAAATACCCCTTGTCATTTCCCAACCCTCTCACTTCCCAGCCTACCCTCTGCGTACCTTTCTCTTCCTCTCACTCGTTTGCCTTTCGTGTTGGAAATCCGGTGGGCTTTCTCTATGCCAGCCTAACTCCCCTGACTTTTCGCAGTCTTCTTCGGAAAGCAGTGGCATTTACTTCTCCACCTCTCCATCTCTACCGCCCATCTCTATCTCTCCCAGTTTGTCCCTGAGGGCGATCTTCCACCTTACATTGTCCAAGAGGCTCAGACTAGAGCCTTTCTTCTTAGAAGATGGGCCATCCTTTAGGCCTAAAACTAATGTTGCCTCTCCGATCGTTCGGTGTTTGCCTTTGCCCTTCTTTTTCTAGACTGTGAGCCCGTTGTTGGGTAGGGATGGTCTCTGTTGCCGAATTGTACTTGTCAAGCGCTTAGTACAGTGCTCTGCACGCAGTAAGTGCTCAATAATAATAATAATAACGATAATGATGGTATTTGTTAAGCGCTTACTGTGTGCCAAGCATTGTTCTAAGGGCTCGACGGAAGGAATGAATGAATCTCTCCACTTTACCGCAGATTAGGCTGACCTCCTCCTCCCCACCCCCCACCCCCCGCCCCAATTCGAGCCTGGCCTTCCCTCCCCGCCTTCCCACTCCGGATCCATCTGCTTCAGTGTCTGTCTCCCCGTCTCTCACCCACTCCTCTACCTCCCCCCCACCCCCAAATCTGCTCCAGCTCCGCCCCTCCATCGCCCTGAATCTTCTCCGGCCGTTGCCAGGGCAACCAACGGATACCAAGCAAATAGGCATCCTGCGAAAGAAAAGGGGAGTGGGGAGGGGAGCCTCTACAGCAGCAGTGTAACAAAGGAGCAATAAAAAGCAGCCCCCAAATGGAGAACCGAAGACAGCTCTAGCAAAAAATCCCAACTCCAGCTCCGTTCTTATTTCTTTGTGCAGCTCTTATGCGGCTAGGAACCAAAGCAGCTTGGAAAAAAAAAGCGGGGGGCGGGGGGGGGGGGAAGGAGAGGAAGGGTGTTTCCAGCTTTCCGGGGAAGAAAACCGACAGCTTTAAACGGTAATTTCACAAACCCTTGGCTGGGGTCGGATTGGGCACATTTCACTTGGGAATTCTGTGCTTCTCCAGGTCCTTTTTCTAGGGGGCTGGAAAGAAACGCTTCTAAGAAATTGCGTTTGCATCAACTCTGGGGGCTCTGACTTGGGGATCGAGTAATGCATCCGAATGAATTACTTTGCCCCTTCCCCCTCCAAAAAAACCCCTAACGCCCCCCCCCCCCCCCCAAGCTGAAGCTTCGTGAACTCTGTTCCGCTTGGGAATTTGCAGGGAAATATTTAAGCCAAGCCTTGGTTGATCCAGCCTCCTCTTGTTCTCGGAATGTGGGTGACCCGGGTTCCCCACAATAATAAGCAGAAACTAAAACCGATGGAAACTCGGTTTGATCTCGAAAGCGCTCCTCTTGCGTTTGGCCCGGGAGAGGTGACCTCCTGGGTTCCCTCGACTGCAACACGAAATCGGCATGGCGAAATGCAAGCAAGAAAAGCGGCCGGGGGCGGGGGGGAACGGACGGTGGGAGGTCCGGGCCGGTGGGACCCTCGATCATTTAAAAGGGAAAAAACAAAAACGTTTTAAAACACCGTGTTTAAAATTTACGCCAAAAGCCAAGCAGGGGAGGAGAGGCACCACGACGAACGATGGTGTTTGTCTGGAAACCAATATCCATGTGGCTTTTCCCTCCATGCGCTTTGAGGCTGGAGCAAGTTACAGCCACATTTGATCCTGTCTTTAAACGGGAGACCTTCAACTCTGTTACCGACGATTTCAAACCTTCTCTCTATCTCTGCCTCCATCTCTCTGTGTATCTCTCCGTTTCTCCATCATCTCTCTCTTTATCACCTCTGTCTCTCCCTCCCTCTCTCCCCCGTCTCTCCCTCACTCTTTATCTCTCCCCGTCTCTCTCCCTCCTCTGTCTCTCCCTCCCTTACTCTCTCCTCCATCTCTCCCTCCCTTACTCTCTCCTCCATCTCTCTTTAGCATCTGTCTCTCCTCCCTCTTTATCTCTCTCCCCGTCTCTCCTCTATCTCTTCCTCCCTTTCTACCTCTCCCTGTCTCTCCTTCTCTCTCCTCCCTCTTTATCTTTCGCCCTCCCTCTCCCTCCCTCCCTCTTTATCTTTCGCCCCTCCCTTCCTCTCCTCCCTCCCTCTTTATCTCTCGCCCTCCCTCTCTCTCTCCTCCCTTTCCATCCCTCTTTTTATCTCTCGCCCTACCTCTGTCTCTCCTCTCTCTCCATCCCTTTCTCTCTCCCTCCCTCTCCTCCGTCTCCTTCCACTCTCCCTCCCTTTTTATCTCTCGCCCTCCCTCTCTCCCTCTCTTTTCTCTCTCCCTTCCTCTCTCTGTCTCTCCTTCGCTCTCCTCTCTGTCTATCTCTCTCCGTCACTCTTTATCTCTCTCCTTCCCTCTTTATCTTTCTGTCTCTCCCTCCCTCCCTCTTTATCTTTCTCTTTCCCTCTCTTTATCTCTCCCTCCCTTTATCTTTCTGTTTCTCCCTCTGTCTTTATCTCTCTGTCTCTCTCCCTCCCACTTCCTTCCTCCTCTCTCTGTCTCTCTCTGCCTTCTCCCCGTGTCCCTCTGCCTCCCCCCTACCCCATTTCTTGTCTCTTATCTCGCTCTCTTTCCCATCTCTCCTCCCTCTTCCTATCTGGGCTGTCGAAGACAAGTCGCTGGCGAGCCGTGGTTTCATCCATGTTGAAATGTGCCATCTCGTTTTATCCGAAGATAAATTAATTACAGAGTTTCGCCCACTGACAGAATTCGATCTTTTTACCATTGGCCCGCGCTTCAGAAAACTGTAAAGGAAAAAAAAAGAAGGAGGAGGAACTGGAATGGGGAATAATCAGACGATGAAATCTGATGAGACCCGAAGGCTAATCGCAAAAATATTTCCTTTCCTGCCAATATTGATTGAGGTGGGGGAGGGGGCGGCTGCTGCTTTTTACGTGCTCCACATCTGGCCGCCAGGCCCCATTCCGACCCGTGGTCTCGTTTCGGGAAAACTCGATCTTTGGAGTTTAAATGCCTTCCAAATTGGGCCGATGGAACAACTGCATCCACTTTAAGTAAAATAAATAAAGAAATAAGCTGTAGGCGCTATCTGTTGATCGCCTATGGACAATGCAGAGACCCAGGAGTCAGACCATTGTCTTTGGACGCGCTTACACACACACACAAACACAAGCATATGCTCAGTGGGATGGGGGAGGGAGGAAGAGGAGGAGGAGGAAGACCCGGGGGGGGGGGGGGGTGTCGAGGAGAGACAGACAGCTACAGCCAGACCCGACTCATTGCGAGTCAAGTTAACCCCTCCCCCCGGGGGTGTTAATTAATTCTCCAACAAAGCGCGGAGGGCAATAAAGGGATGCGTTATTATTTGCAAAAAAAGGAGGAGGGGCGTGCGTTTTGCTTTTTTGTTTTTTCCCCTCCTCCTCCTCCTCCTCCTTCTTCTTCTTTTAAATGGCTTGATGGATTTGGAGGACGTTAGCCGTGGCTCTCGGCTTGGTTTGCAAATGGGTTTTGCCCAACGCGGCTCCATTGTTGGGTGCCGAAAGTAGGCCCAACCCCCTGCTCAGTGTGCCGGCGCCGGGATTGGCCGTGGGGGTGGGGGCTGGGGGCTGGGGGTGGGGGCCGGGCCGGGGGTGGGGGGTGGGGCCGGGGCCGGGGGGTGGGGGCCGCCTCCTGCCGCCTGCCGTCACCGCTCGGGAAAAGCCCATTCATCCCTGCACTTGGGCGTTGGACTCCGCATCTTATTAGCAACCGGGGAGATTTCTCCATTTTCCCCTTGTCTACAGCGCGCCTACAAATCTGGGATTTTTTTTATATATTCCTCCGTCGCTTCTTTTTTTTCGACTCCACTTGGGCTCTCTTTTTTTGGGTGTGAGTGTGTGTGTGTGTTCGACTTTTTCCTCCCCTCCCGAGCCGCTGCTCCGGCTAAAAATACCTATCTATATATTTTTTTGAATCGGGAGCGCCCAGGACCGGTGGTTGGGCATCGCCTCTTCCAACGCCCCTCGCTCTCCCCCCCCTCCCCCTCTGGTGTGAGTGTGTGTGTGAGTGTGTGTTGTGGCTGCTGGGTTTTTTTTTTTTTGCCGCTGGTCGCCCGGTATCTCAGACCGACCCGAGCTTCTTTGTTCCTCCGCTTCTGGATCTGTTGAGTTTTCTTTGTTGAATTAAGCCAGCATGGGCGCCCAGTTCTCCAAGACCGCTGCCAAAGGCGAAGCCACCGCCGACAAACCCGGGGAGCCCGCCGTGGCCTCGTCGCCTTCCAAGGCGAACGGACAGGTAAAAGAGAAAGAAAAAGAAATTCCCACCGCGGTTTTCCCGGCCATCCCCCTCCCCCCTTTTCTCCATCCCTTTATCCCATTCTTCCTCCCGGATGCGGCCCGGTTTCTTCGGGTGGAGAAGGGAAAGCGTGACCCAAACTTGAATGAACAGGGATGGTTGGCATTGTTCGTGGCTTGGAGCTCTTTTTTTTGGGGGGGGGGGGTTCGAGAGCTCCTCTGCTGGGTGATCTTGGACAATTGGGGAGAGGGGTGGATAGTTTCATTTAAAATGGCGTGGCAAAACGTGATTTGCTTGTTTTTTTTTTTGTCCCCCTCTCAGCCTTAGAGTCTGGATTTGGCCTTTCTTGCGGGGATTGTGCCAGTGGCTTTGCAGGCGTGTCGCTTCTCGTTGGGGCTGGTTTGGTCTAGTGAAGTGGCGCCTGTGTGTGGGTGCATGGGTGTGCATGCATGCGTGGGTCTGCGTATTTGTGCATGCATGTGTGTGTCGGTTTTGGAGGTAGCAGCGTGCCCCGGCGCTGTAGTGAGTGGAGACCGAGAAGGGGGGATGGGAAAGACGCCTTTGGGTCCGGAAAGCTGCCCGGCGGGCAGTGTGTGGGTGTGGGTGGCATTGGGATGGTGCCCGGTGGTGGCGGACGGGCTCGGCCGTCGGGTCGTTTAGTGAGCGCTCACGGTGTGCAGGCCACTGTACTGAGCGCTTGGGAAGTGCAGATCGGCGGCGGGAGACGAGGAGGCGGCCGCAGGGCCCCTCCAGGCAGGGGGCGTGCGTTTGGGGGCGGAGGGTGGGATGGACGGAGGGAGGGAGGAGGGAAGGGCGCCGCCGGAGCTTTGTTGGACGCCGGAGGAGGAGCGGTCTGGCCGCCCGGACGCCGGGGTCCTCGGCCGCCGCCACCCGCTGGAGCCGCAGCGCCCTCTGCCGGGCCATGGCGCTCCTGCCGCCGATTCATTCATTCATTCAATCGTATTTATTGAGCGCTTACTGTGTGCAGAGCACTGGACTAAGCGCTTGGGAAGTACAAGTTGGCAACATATAGAGACGGTCCCTACCCAACAGCGGGCTCGCAGTCCAGAAGGGGGAGACGGACAGCAAAACAAAACATATTAACAAAATAAAATAAATAGAATAAATATGTACAAATAAAATAGAGTAACATATAGGCACATATATATATATATATGTGCTGTGGGGAGGGGAAGGAGGTAAGGCGGGGGGGATGGGGAGGAGGGGGCTCAGTCTGGGAAGGCCTCCTGGAGGAGGTGAGCTTATCTCTCCCCCTTTTAGACTGTGAGCCCACTGTTGGGTAGGGACTGTCTCTATATGTTGCCAATTTGTACTTCCCAAGCGCTTAGTACAGTGCTTTGCACATAGTAAGCGCTCAATAAATACGATTGATGATGATGAGTAGGGCTTTGAAGGGTCCCGGGGGGCCGGGCAGAGGAGCGGCTCTGAGGGGCCGTCCAGTCTATCCCCCTCCCCGAGCGGCAGGAAGGGCGGGGCGGGGGCAGGCTCCGTCCTGGCCGCCGGGATGGTTGGCTCCCGCCGGGGGAAGGGGCCTCACGAGGAGGCCTGGTCCCCCATTCATTCCTTCATTCAATTCGGTCGTATTTATTGAGCGCTTACCGTGTGCGGAGCACTGTACTAACCGCTTGCGAAGTACAAGGTGGCAACATATAAAGACGGTCCCTACCCCAAGACAGGCACACAGTCTAGAAGGGGGATAATGATGGTATTAAGCGCTTACCATGTGCAAAGCACTGTTCTAAGCGCTGGGGGGTCAGGTTGTCCCAGGAGGGGCTCACAGTCTTCATCCCCATTTTACAGATGAGGGAACTGAGGCTCAGAGGAGTTAAGTGACTTGCCCAAGGTCACACAGCAGACAGTAGAGAAACAGCGTGGCTCAGTGGAAAGAGCCCGGGCTTTGGAGCCAGAGGTCATGGGTTCAAATCCCGACTCCGCCAACTGTCAGCTGTGTGACTTTGGGCAAGTCACTTAACTTCTCTGTGCCTCAGTTACCTCATCTGCAAAATGGGGATAAAAACTGTGAGCCCCCCCACCCCGGGACAACCTGATCACCTTGTAACCTCCATAGCGCGTAGAACAGTGCTTTGCAAATAGTAAGCGCTTAACAAATACCATCATTATTATGTGGCAGAGTCGGGATTCGAACCCATGACCTCAGACTCCCAAGCCCGGGCTCTTTCTACTGAGCCACGCTGTTCCATCGGGGGCCGACCCTGCCCCCGGCGAGACGGCCCGGACACCCTTTCACTTCTAGTTATTGCGTCCTTAACGGGTGCGGAACACTGCACTAAACGCCTGGGAGAGGACAGTGTAACATCGCACCCATTCCCTGCCCGCCACGATCGCATGTCTTGAGTGCCTACTAGGTGTAGAGCACTGTACTAAGCGCTTGGGAGGGGACAGTAGAAAGGCAGACACGTTCCCCGCCCACAATAAGTTCACAGCAATTGTATTGAGCGCTTACTGGGTGCAGAGCACTTAAGCACCTGGAAGACTATAACATCAGACACATTCCCTGCCCACAACGAGCTTCCAGGAATCGTATTTACTGAGTGCTTACTGGATGCGGAGCACTGTACTAGGCGCCTGGGAGACTACAGTATAACATCAGACACATTCCCTGCCCACAACGAGCTCCCATCAACTGTATTTACTGAGCGCTTACCGACTGCAGAGCACTGTACTGAACGCCTGGGGCAATACACTCTAACGGACACATTCCCTGCCCACGACGAGCTTACCGCGTGCAGAGCAGTGTATTAAACAGGACAAAGTTTAGTGCTTAGGACAAAACACTGACACATTCCCGGCCCACAATGAGCTCCCAGAAATCGTGTTTATTGAGCGTTTGCTGGGTGCAGAGCACTGCACGAAGCGCTTGAGAGAGTCCAATATCACAACCAACGGACGCCTTCCCTGCCCACAACGAGCTCCACAGTCTAGAGGGGGAATCGGAGGATGCGGGTGCCCAATCCCGTGACCTCGGACAAGTCATTTCATTCCAAGTACTTAGTAAATTCAGTCGTGTTTACTGAGCGTTTACCGTGTGCAGAGCACTGTACTAAGCGCTTGGGAGGGCCCACTATAGCACCAGGCCTGTGGCTTAGTGGCAAGAGCACAGGCTTGGGAGTCAGAGGTCGTGGGTTCTAATCCCGATTCTACCACGTCAGCTGTGTGACCTTGGGCAAGTCACTTAATTTCTCTGCGTCAGTGACCTCATCTGTCAAATGGGGATGAAGACTGTGAGTCCCACGTGGGACAACGTGATTACCTTGTATTTCCCTCAGCGCTTAGAACAGTGTTTGACACATAGTAAGCGCTTAACAAATACTAACATTATTATTATTATTCCCCACCCCCGAGTTTACAGACTTGACTTCCAGGCCTCAGCTCCCTCCCTGACACCCCGAGGTCCCCGTGCCCATCCATTCCCCCACCCCCCCACCCAGCGCATAATAGAGTGGTGGCACGTAGTAAGCACCTAATAACATTTAAAGAGAGGGAGGGCTTGGGTTGGGGAGGCGGTGTAAGCGGGGAGGAGGCCCGGGACGCCGGCGAGAGACTCCCCCCCCACCCCCCGCCTTAACAATAATAATAATAATAATGGCATTTATTAAGCGCTTACTGTGTGCAAAGCACTGTTCTAAGCACTGGGGAGGTTACAAGGTGATCAGGTTGTCCCACGTGGGGCTCACAGTCTTAATCCCCATTTTACAGATGAGGGAACTGAGGCCCAGAGAAGCTAAATGACTTGCCCAAAGTCACACAGCTGACAGTTGGCAGAGTCGGGACTTGAACCCATGACCTCTGATTCCAAAGCCCGAGCCCTTTCCACTGAGCCACACTGCTTTCCCCTTTCCCGCTTGTCTTTTAGAGAAGCAACAGAAAGAGCCCGGGCTTGGGTTCTAATCCCGCCTCTGCCGGCTTTGCACATAGTAAGCGCTTAATAAATGCCATCATTATTATTACTATTATTCTCTGGGCCTCGGTTCCCTCATCTGGACAATGGGGATGGAGCCCATGATCCCCACGTGGGGACCCTAGACTGAGCCCCCTCCTTCCTTTCCTCCTCCCTCCCGCCCCCGCCTTACCTCCTTCCCTTATGTTTGTATATATTTATTACTCTATTTTACTTCTACACATTTATTCTATTTATTTTATTTTGTTAATATGTTTTGTTTTGTTGTCTGCCTTCCCCTTCTAGACTGTGAGCCCACAGTTGGTTAGGGACCTTCTCTATATGTTGAGAAGCAGCATGGCTCAGTGGAAAGAGCATGGGTTTTGGAGTCAGAGGTCATGGGTTCTAATCCCAGATCTGCCATTTGTCAGCTGTGTGACTTTGGGCAAATCACTTAACTTCTCCGTGCCTCCCTTCATCTGTAAAATGGGGATGGAGACTGTATGGGGATGGAGACTGTGAGCCCTACGTGGGACAACCTGATCACCTTGTAACCTCCCCAGCGCTTAGAACAGTGCTTTGCACATAGTAAGCGCTTAATAAATGCCACCATTATTATTATTATTCTCTGTGCCTCAGTTACCTCATCTGTAAAATGGGGGTGAAGACTATGAGCCCCACGTGGGACAACCTGATCACCTTGTAACCTCCCCAGCGCTTGGAACAGTGCTTTGCACATAGTAATCGCTTAATAAATGCCACCATTATTAGTATTATTCTCTGTGCCTCAGTTACCTCATCTATAAAATGGGGATGAAGACTGTGAGCCCCACGTGGGACAACCTGATCACCTTGTAACCTCCCCAGCGCTTAGAACAGTGCTTTGCACATAGTAAGCGCTTAATAAATGACATAAAAAAACTTGTAGTTTCCAAGCGCTTAGTTCTCTGCACACAGTAAGTGCTCAATAAATACGATTGAATGAATGAATATGTTGCCAACTTGTACTTTCCAAGCGCTTGGTACAGTGCTCTGCACAATCAATCAATCAATCATATTTATTGAGTGCTTACTGTGTGCAGAGCACTGTACTAAGCGCTTGGGAAGTACAAGTTGGCAACATATAGAGACGGTCCCTACCCAACAGTGGGCTCACAGTCTAGAAGGGGGAGACAGAGAACAAAACCAAACATATTAACAAAATAAAATAAACAGAATAGGTATGTACAAGTAAAATAAATAGAGTAATAAATATAAATAGAATAGATATGTACAAGTAAAATAGAGTAATAAATATAAATAGAATAGATATGTACAAGTAAAATAAATAGAGTAATAAATACGTACATACATATATACAGGTGCTGTGAGCCCACTATTGGGTAGGGACTGTCTCCATATGTTGTCAACTTGTACTTCCCAAGCGCTTAGTACGGTGCTCTGCACACAGTAAGCGCTCAATAAATACAATTGATGATGTGGGGAAAGGAAGGAGGTAAGGCAGGCGGGATGGAGATGCACACAGTGAGCGCTCAGTAAATACGATTGAATGAATGAATATGTTTCCAACTTGTACTTCCCAAGCGCTTAGTACAGTGCTCTGCACACAGTAAGCGTTCAATAAATACGATTGATTGATTGATTGCTATGCACACAGTAAGCGCTCATTAAATACGATTGATGATGTGGGGGAGGGAAGGAGGTAAGGCGGGCGGGATGGAGATGCACACAGTGAGCGCCCAGTAAATACGATGGAATGAATGAATATGTTTCCAACTTGTACTTCCCAAGCGCCTAGTACAGTGCTCTGCACACAGTAAGCGTTCAATAAATACGATTGATTGCTCTGCACACAGTAAGCGCTTATTAAATACGATTGAATGACTGAATGACCACCTGATCACCTTGTGTGTATGTGTGTGTGTCCCGCCGGCAGCGCTTCTCACACAGTAAGCGACCAACAAATGGCGTCACGATTGTTATTTATTTTTTTCCCCTCAGGAGAACGGCCACGTGAAGGTGAACGGGGACGCCTCCCCGGCGGCCGCCGAGCCCGCGCCGGGCAAGGAGGAGCCGCAGGCCAACGGCAGCGCCCCGGCCGCCGACCAGGAGGAGCCCAAGGCGGCCGAGCCCGACGAGCCCGGGGCCCCGGACAAGGAGCCCAAGGCGGAGGGGGCGGCCGCCATCGCGGAGGCCAAGGAGAAGGACAAGGAGAAGGAGCCCGCGGCGGCCTCCCCCGAGGCGGCCGAGCCCGAGCCCGCCTCCCCCGCCCCCGCCGCCGACGGCGAGGCCTCGCCCAAGGCCGAGGACGCGGCCACGCCGTCGTCGAGCGGCGAGACCCCGAAAAAAAAAAAGAAGCGCTTTTCCTTCAAGAAGTCCTTCAAGCTGAGCGGCTTCTCCTTCAAAAAGAACAAGAAGGAGGCGGGCGAAGGCGGCGAGGCCGAGGGGGCCGACGGCGCCAAGGACGAGGCGGCCCCTGAGGCGGCCGACGACGCCCCCGCCCCGGCCAACGCCGCCAACGAGGAGGCCCCCGCCCGCGACCCGGAGCCGGTTGGGGAGGCCCCGGAGGCCCAGCCCGACCAGCCCGGGGCCGCGGCCGAGAAGCCTGAGGAGGCCGAGCCCAACGACGAGCCGCAGCCCGACGAGCCCGCCCCCGAGGCGGCCGCCATTGCCGCCCAACCGGAAGTGCCGCGAGCCGAAGCCCCCGAGGCCACCACTTCTGCCAACGCCGAAGACGACGACGCCTCCTCAGCGCCAACCGCCGCCGTCCTCCCCTCACAGGAGGACCGGCCCCAGTCCAGTCCAGAAGCCCCTCAGGCTGAGGCGGCGGAATAAAAAGAAAGAAAAAAAAATATGGGGCGGGGGGGGGAGGGGGGGTAAAAAAAGCAAAATCAGAAACGAGAATCCCTAATTTTTCGAGATAATCCGAGGACTTTTCTCCCCTTCCCCCTTGTGTGTCTGTCTGTCGGAGTGGTGCCAGGTACTGGTTTTCGGAGAACTCGTCAGCGACCAGAGATGGATGATGTTCAAGATGTCTTTGGGTTTCCTTTGGGTTTTCCCCCCCATCCCACCCCCCACAGATCCCCATCTCCAATCATTCTGTCGACCACCATTCCAACGGGCCCCGGGGGAGAGAGGCGCCGCCCCCTCCCTCCGCCGCCCGCCTCTTATTATTATTATTATTGTTGTTATTTTTCCTTTTTTTTGCATCAGTATTAATGTTTTTTGCCTACTTTGCATCTTTATTCGAAATGTAAACTTTCTTTGTCAATCTACGGACGTGCCCATATATGAAGGAGATGGGTGGGTCGATTAGGGAGAGCGAACGGAGCGATCTAAGGGCCGCAGAGGGGGAATTGGAGTGGTGCGGAGAATTGCCAAGACACTGTGCCACACAAACACAGAAAACGGTGATGTTGAGGGGTGCACGCCTTTTTTTTAAAAAAAAAGAGAAAAGTTGTTACGGTGTATTTTGCCAGGCAGGTGTTCCGTGAGGTTTACAACACTACACATCTTGACCAAGAAGGAGAGAATTAAAAACGTAAAAATCAGTACCCAGATTTTAAAAAAAAAAGATCATAGTCTTAGGAGTTCATTTAAACCATAGGAACTTTTCACTTATCTCATGTTAGCTGTACCAGTCGGTGATTAAGTAGAAATACAAGTTGTATAGGCTTTATTGTTTATTGCTGGTTTATGACCTTAATAAAGTGTAATTATGTATTACCAGCGGGGTGTTTTTAACTGTGACTATTGTATAAAAACAAATCTTGATATTCAGAAGCACATGAAGTTTGCAACTCTTTCCACCCTGCCCATTTTTGTAAAATTGCAGTCATCTTGGACCTTTTAAACACAAATTTTAAACTCAACCAAGCTGTGATAAGTGGAATGGTTACTGTTTATACTGTGGTATGTTTTTTGATTACAGCAGACAATGCTTTCTTTTCCAGTCGTCTTTGAGAATAAAGGAAAAAAAAAATCTTCAGATGCAATGGTTTTTGTGTAGCATCTCGTCTATCATGTTTTGTAAATACTGGAGAAGCTTTGACCAATTTGACTTAGAGATGGAATGTAACTTTGCTTACAAAAATTGCTATTAAACTCCTGCTTAAGGTGTTCTAATTTTCTGTGAGCACACTAAAAGCGAAAAATAAATGTGAATAAAATGTATAAATTGGTTGTCTTTTTTTTCTTTTTGTAGATGGTTCTTGATGGCTAGGAGGTCTGCAAAATTTGTCCAGAAGAAAGCATTGCGTGCCACCAAATCAAAATTCGTTTTGGGTTTTCAGTCTCGCTGTGCAAGTCCCGGAGTCTCTCTAGTAAGCAGTAGATGTAGAGGGCATCAGAGGCGGATTCAAGTCCCCAGGTGTAAAGTTCTGTGGCTGACACTTTCCCATCAGACCACGCTCGTTATTTTTTCTTTTCCTAAATTGTACTCACAGCCTAATTGGGTATGCTTGGCATGCCAGATGATGGATGGCCTCTTGAGGGGCACATGCTGTGACTCTCGTACGAGACCTGTTGAATTTATAACATTAAAATGGGAGTTCAGTCATCACGCCACGTCAAAAGAATCCTGCTTTGCTTGAGGCAGACCTTAGTCAGCCGTTTCAGGGAACTACGGATGAGCAGGCTAAGAAATGGTGAAAATTGTCATGGAGCTAGTTGGTACTTGGCATTGCCCGCTCCCCTCTTGGCTAACTTCCATAGTGCCGCTCAGGGCACTGTGTTGTGACACCTTCATAAAAGAGTTGGCTTACGTGAAAAGGAGCAAAAGCTGCCGAATGGGGGAAAATTGAGGTGTTTCTAAGTTTACGGGAGGTTTTAGCATTTCGTTCCATCTAAAACCATTCAGCAGAAAGCGGGAAGCAATTACGATTTGTGTGAGTAACACTTTAGCACCCCTCGCTCCCTTAATGAACAGTTGAGCGAAACGTCACTTCCTGGTAAAGATTTCTTATTAAACCTGACCTGTTTTATTCTGCTCTGCTTACTACTCGTTTTGTGGCTTCTCTCTAGTCTGTTGGCTCTCGCTCCAAATTTTAACTGAAGTTCCAAGACGTATTTTGAATCTACCTTACTGGGAACGAGGGGCCGGGCTAGCCTTACCATCTGTAAACTGGGATGTGCAATCTTATAAGTCTCTTGATCGAACTAGCCACAACCGAACCGTCACCTTGATGGGGTCACTCGGTGGTTTGGGAAATCACCACCGTGAGTTAGGTTTTGTAATGAGGTGTTCTAATAATACCCTTCCTTTAAAATGTACCCCTTATTCTCTTTGGTAGAGAACTCTGCAAGTTGAATTGTTCAGTTGTGAGACACTAGTGGGCTTCGAGAATGGAAACTAAGAAGAATCTATACCGTAAGCTCCTTTAGGTCGGGGATCAGGCCTACTAATTTTATGGTACTCTCCTAACGACTAGGCAAGGTCCCATTTATACTCTGATCATAAGTTTCCCCCACCCCACCTCTCCCTCACTTTACTTTTCCCATTCACTCCCAAATGTGACCCTATACTTAGTCTTTCGTTCAGCAGAAAGCATTTTAGCCCTTGGATTGCTTTTATTTCATAGATCTGGAGCTGAGAGACTATTAAACTAGAGCCTGCCCTCCTCTAACTTCTGGTTGTATTGGCAATTTTAAATAGATGATTTATTTACCCATAAGAAGAAGCATAGCATCTGTAGACGTAGTGGATTTTTCAAGAACGTGGGAACTTGCATTCCACATTTACTCCCCTTTAATTATTCTGTTAACTAGAGTACCTAGGAAGAGTAAATTTCCACTCCTCTCTATGTAACTAGAAATAGCCTTAAAGAAGATATAAACGTGAATGAGAACTTTCAATCATTTAGTATGTATTTGCACTATTTATCATACGTACCTGTCTCTTTCGCTTTTGCTACTTCCATGGATTGTCTCAGCAAGAGGTTGGTGTAGACCACCTTACCGTCATCGAATGGTCTAGTCAAAATGTAAAAGTAAAACTTAATCGGATAATGTAAGCGAGGTCTTTTGAAATGGGATTGTGTGCTACCCTACAAGTTTGGAGCTAAAGAGGAGAAATCTTGTAGATTACCATTTATCTGTGTTGGATACTGTAGGAGTATTCTAAATACATCTCTCAAATGAGCTTGAGGGGCTGAACAATTGCATTTTGATTGATTACACCACTGTAGAAATAGGGTCTGTTTCCATTTGAGTTTGTCAATGTAGATCTTGAACTGTTCACCGTGTGTGAAAGTGAAACATTTTCTCTAGGTAGATGCATTTTTTTTCTCCCAGAAATGTGTTTACTGTGAAGATGATACCAGTGAATGTGTTCGCATAGAACTCCTTTGGTCGAGTGTATTTTTAGAAAAAGTACTTGAATTTTACACAATTGCTCGAGTTAAATTTAGTACTAGTGACTCTCCAAACATAAGCAACAACTAATCTCTGTCCAGCTGGATTACTGAAGGGAGGTAAAACTGATAATACATTCTTTTTCTTTCCTGTTTATACTGTTCACCAAACAGAATGCGGACTTGGACAACTCTGTATGTTGGATACTGTGCCTTTTAACTATTAAACATGTCATGCGTGAGATGTGTCTGTGCAATAGTTGTTATGTGGAACTAAATTTGGGCTAGAGAATTGACAGCGTCCACTTGCTGCTGTCATTTTATATCGGTAACGCCACAGCCACTAAAAAAGAAAAAAAATTTCATCTACTAAAAAGTTAGAGTTCATCTCTTTTTAAAAAATCTATGTAGATAATTGAAAAACAAGTACTAAAAATGATACCAGAAGCCTGGAAAATACCCAGCATCCTCGTATACTCACCGTTGAATGGTACCCAGTGTTTGAGTTTTATTCCACAAACTCAACCCCCAGCTAACAATACATAAAAAGAACCTCCAAAAAATTGAAATGCTTTTCTATAGATCAGTCAAGATTCTAGTTTCCTCTGTTATTTTGGAATATAACATTTCCTTTCCAGGGATTGCTAGCCCAAAGTTAAAGATGAACGTAACGGATCCATCTTGTAACAGATACCGTAGCGGTGCAAAATGAAGTGTGTTTGTATTTTCATCTATGGTAGGCAAAATGAGTTGAAATCCAAAGGGCTTAATTACAGGTCCCATTGCCATATCGAGATAGCATCACACAACATTTGCAATGAAATGATGTCATGTGCACTATTACTATTGCTGAAACACAGAGCGTGAGTTTCGAGCAAATGTTACCTGCAGTGCTACTTAACCATTTTTGGGGAATGGCTCCATCTTGCAGAATTCCATGTGTGAACTCTTTTTTGGTAATGACTGAAGCAGTCTTATCCTAGGAGGCCTAATTCTGTTCTCCCTTCTTTTCCCTGCCTTCCTCATTTTATCCCCTTCCCTGAGAGAACACCAAATTCAACCCTCAAAACAGCAAAATCTACCTATGTGGACAGCTATGGTGACTTTGGAGGACCTAACGGGAAGAATGCCAAAAGAAAGACGAAAAGACTTACATTTTGGGTCTTATCCCACTGGAGGAAATCCAAAATGTCTTCTGTGGCCATGGACAATGACCTGGAATATTCAAAACGGTATTTTTTTTTCCTTTTTCTTTTAAACTCCTATAGGTGTAAAGCTTGTTTCATCTTTAGGAGATTGACGAGATACACCAAAGACTCCCAAATTGGCAAATTTTCAGCTACTTCATCATTTAATATCTTGGATACACAATAGGTGTTCATTACATTCTTATGGAGATGATTGGAGGTTGGTGGAAATTACAGTTGAAGAGTAAAGGACGGAGGCCAAGAAGATTTCTCACCGATCAGCATTTGATTCTCCGTTATCAGCTAAATGGCATCCAATAAGCAATACCTTCTATATCATTAAGATCCAAGACATGGGATAACTTCATTAAAATGGACACTTGGACACAGACAATTGGATATTCTACTTACCTAGCAAACACAGGATGTGGACAGTTAAAATAAGTCGATGGGAAAGCATACAAACTTCAGCTTCAGAGAGTGGTGATGTCTAAGTTCTCACTGGATTCTGGTGATGCTTCTTCCTCTCATTCCCTTATGTACCGGGGGAAAATAACAACATCTTTGGCTAGTGTGGGTGACTAGAGCAAGTTTAACACAATGATAGCAAAAGTTCCCTCAGCCCGGGAAAATAAATGCATCAATTACCAATCTTCACCCTTGCCGAAATTAGAACATGTGGCATTCTAGATAATTGCCTTAAAGAAATAATGAACATTCATTCGTTTCTCCTTTGAGAAAATTCTGGCTACTATTATTCCTCCTTGGGACTTCCTAATAATGGCAAGAGATAAATGAATCTAGAACTGGCCATCTAACAGGTAAGCATTGCCAACTGGAATTCTGTACATATTTTAAGTTCTTGTGGTGAGATCTCCATAAAAATTGCTTCATGTTGCTAATGAGGGATGGAGGCCCATTATCCAGTAGTATTCTGATATTCTCTTTTAACTGTGACTAGGATTATGAGACCTAGAATTAGAAAACTGTGGGAAGCAGCCCGGCCTAGTGAGAAAAGGCACAGACCTTAGGTTCCACATTTCTCACCCTCAATTTCCTCATCTGTATAATGGAAATTAAATACATGTTTGTTTTTTATGGTCTTTCATTCATTCACTCATTCATTCAATTGTATGTATTATTTGTTAGGCATTTACTATGTGCAAAGCATTGTACTAAGTGCTTGGGAAAGAACAATATAACAATCAACTGACTTTTTGCTCATTCATTCATTCATTCATTCAATCATATTGAGTGCTTACTGCTCGCTGAGCACTGTACTATGATCCTGAAAAGTACAATACAGAAATAAAAAGAGACAATCCTTGCCCACAATGGGCTTACAGTCTAGAAGGGGGGGAAGGGGGGGGGAAGACAGACATCAATATAAATAAATAGAATTATATGTATACATATATATATATATATATATATATATATATATATATATATATATATATATGCTGTGGGGTTGGGGGGGCGGGGAGGAGAGAAAAGGGAACAAGTCGAGGTGACATGGAAGGGAGGTGAGCTGAGGAAAAGGGGACTTAGTCTGGGAAGGCCTCTTGGAAGAGGAGTGCCTTAAGTAGGGCTTTGAAGGTGGGGGGAAGGGTGATGGTTTGGCTGGTTTGAGGAGGGAAGGCATTCCAGGCCAGAGGTAGGATGTGGGCCAGGGGTTGGCGGCGAGACAGGCGAGATCGAGGTGTAGTGAGAAGGAGAGCACCGGAGGAGCAGAGTGTGTGGGCTGGGATGTAGAAGGAAAGAAGGGAGGTGAAGTAAGAAGGGGCAAGGTGACTGAGAGCTTTGAAGCCAATAGTGTGTTTTTGTTAAGTACTTAACTATGTGCCATGCACTGGACTAGTTCTGGGCCAGATCCAAGTTAATCAGGTCGGACACAGTCCCTGTCCCACTTCGGACTCAGGGTCTTAATCCCCATTTTACAGATGAGGTAACTGAGGCAGAGAGAAGTGAAGTGACTTGCCCAAGATCACACAGCAGACAAGGGGCAGAGCCGGGATTAGAACCCAGATCCTTCTGACTACGAGGCCCATGCTCTACTCACTAGCCCACTCTGCTTCATTCTCCCTCATTCTTAACCATGAGCACTGTGAGGGGCTTGAACTGTGTCCAACTTGATTATTGCTAATCTTCCCTAGCACACAGTACAGGGCTTGGCACAAAGTAAGTGCTTAGGAAAGGTTATTAATAGTATGATTTGCTCTTAATTTCCCCTCCAACCCAACCCCTGGTTCCTCACACCACCATAGTTGGAACTCAGACCCTATGACCCAATATGGCCCTGGAGAACTGTTTGGGAAACTGCTGGACAAGAATAATTCACAATCACAAAAGGCTTTCACTCTACAAAGTAATCTGCAAGAAAAGAGGAAAAAAAAATCAGTGTTTCTAATCCTTCAAAACATTTTCCTTAACTTCCCAGTCTCTAGAGGGTAAGAATATGATTGGTACGTCATACATTTTGCCTCATGAATGATAGATCTAGAAGAGAAGTTCTGCATAAAGAAGTGCACATTTTTGGCCAGTTCCACATATGAGAAGAATCTATTTCAGTGTTTCTGACTGTATTTTCTATATTCAAAGTAGTGAATATAGAAACCGGGAGCTCAATTTCCAGTTGGAAGAAAAGCTAGAGGTTAGGTATGGTAATTCAGAAAAATCTTGCAAATTTTTTCCATTCTCCATTGTTTAAAGAAAATAACAAAATAATGCTGGATGATGTGCAACAATTAAATAGCATTTACTGAGTGCTTACCCTAGGCAGAGCACTGTACTAAGCACTTGGGAAAGGACAATGCAATAGAGTTGGTAACCCACAAGGACCTTCCAGTTTATGGAGAAAAACGTTAAAATTAATGTCAGAGAGGACAAATAGTAGAGTATAAGGACATTCAGAGAAGTGCTGTGGGGCTGGGGAGAGGATCAAAGTGCTTAAGGGGAAAAAAGTGAAGTACCTGGTTGATGCAGAGGGGAGAGGAGGGTTTAGGGAGATGTGAAAGAGATGTGAATATAGGAGGTCTAGTCAAGGGAAGTCAATAAATAAGTTCAAGGCAGATTTTCTCCAAAGCAATATTTAAAAGCAATTAAATGAAAAGCAGTTAACAGCAACTTTTTTTAAAATGACACCGGTTCTCGCTTGACTGATCTCGCCCCCCCCACAAAAGTGAAGCCAATTAAAAAACACATTTTCTATACACCACCCACCCCCCTCCCCTGCATATCTGGATCCATTAAGTGGTAATTCACAGGGGTTTTATTTAGGCACTTTTTTTTATGATGGTAAAGTTTGTGGCAATGTAGATTTTTCTTTCCAGTTCATGAAAATCCTGTATCTTCATAATCAAGCATTATATCATCCTGGCCTATGGGGTGGGAAATAATCTTAAATGATCTAACAAGGCGGTATAGAGGAGAACCACTACCATTACTATTACTAGATCCCTAATATAGGTCCAAAAGAATAAAATGACACAACTAGAAAGCTGAAAAATCTCCCATCACAACCTATGTTGGCCAGGGAGATAAGCCACTTAAGCAGATAGAAGAAATAGTTGAGAGATACCGACAACTCACACTGCTTTGTGCCAGTGGGAAAAAACGTCTACCTCAAATGAGGGTCAATTCCTTGACCTGATGCCAAATCTCTTCCAGAAGGAAAATCATGCTTTTATTCAAGGTGCCTAAAATGTTTAGTTGCTAATTAATAGTGATGAGAAAAGTAGAAAAGAATCTTTCAGAAAACACAATCAAAACCCACCAACAAGTTCGGTGATAATATCGATCTACTCAGAAGCTTGACTGGATCCACTACATTTTGTGTTTGCTGAAAGTAGTGTTAAGGTAACCTAAGATAAGAAATAGCTATGGAACATTACGGTGGAAGCCAAGATCATCTCATATCTTCTGGGCAACGTAAGAAAAAAAGTGCACTGACAAAACTCTTTTCATGAATGCACAAAAATGACTGATGAGCAAAGATTCAGTTTCTTATTCAAGAGGAAAGAGAAAATTGGTGCAAAGGAAATCATTCTACTTAAATTTATTCAGTCGTATTTATTGAATGCTTACTGTGTGCAGAGTACTGTATTAAGCACATGGGAAGTACAATACAACGTTAAACTGACACATTCCCTGCCCACAACAAGTTTACAGTCTAAATTTACACACATGGATTGAAATTTGCTGATTCATTTTTCTAGTGATAATTTTCTTCTGACTCCCAGATCTGCACTCTTTCCTCTAGGCCATGCTGCTTCTCTGCTTTCATAGGTCTGGGGGAAAAACACGTCCAAAGAATACATGAAGCAGGTGCCCAGTGAAATGTACAAATTATATCGCTGAGTCAAACTGTGGTGTTTGTTAACTGTGGCATTTGTTAAGCACTTACTATGTGCCAGGCACTGTACTAAGTGCTGGGGTGAATACAAGTAAATTGGGTTGGACACAGTCCCTGTCCCACATGGGGCTCACAGATTCAGTCTCCATTTTACAGATGAGGTAACTGAGGCTCAGAGAAGTGTGACTTGCCCGAGGTCACACAGCAGACAAATGACAGAGCTGGAATTCGAACCCATGATCTTCGGACTCCCAGGCCCTCTCCACTATACCATGATAAACATGTATGGTAGAGTTAATAATCTGGTTCCAGAACTAGATTGCAGACAAAGAATATATATTATATATATGTTTAATATACATATATATAAATGAAAATAAATACACAATTCACTGGAACTTTGGGAGATGATGTGTCTTGTCAGGGGTCTGTTTTAAGTGACTGACCCTCAGCACTTAGTATAGTGCCCTGCGCACGGTAAGCACTGGATAAATACTTGCTGCTATTTTCTCTTGTGAGTGTAACAGCCTAGGGGTGGGGAGGTCAACAAGGGGTACTTTGTAAACAATGAAATCTTCATTAGATTACCTTATGAAGAGCAATAGAGCCAGTTCAGAAGGGAAAATAAAACATTATAATTTCAATCAATCGTATTTATTGAGTGCTTATTGTGTGCAGAGCACAGTCCCAAGTGCTATTATGTGTATTCCTATCATTGCATTGTTTATAAAATGTGCTAGTTTTTTTTAGTAGTATTTGTTAAGTGCTTACTATATGCCAGGCACTGTACCAAGCTCTGGGGTAGTTACAAGCTCACCAGTCCCACATGGGGCTCACAGTTTTAATCCCCGGTCGTGGGCAGGGAATGCATCTACCAACTCTGTTGTATTCACCCAAATGCTTAGCACAGTGCTGTACACACGGTAAACCCTCAATAAATCTGATTGATTGATTTTACAGAGGAGGTAACTGAGGTTCAGAGAAGTAAAGTGACTTTCCCAAGGTCACACAGAAGACAAGTGGCAGAGCTGGGATCAGAACCCAGGTCCTCAGACTCCCAGGCCTGGGCTCTATCCGCTTGGCCGCCCTGCTTCTCAGTAGCTTAATGTAGCTGCTGAAGCCCTGAGAAAAGTCACTATGAAAGCATTCATTGAGAAGCGTGTGCCACATTCAAAGAAATCGCATCAGTCAGGAGTCTTTCTGTTTCTTTTTAGTGTCTATAAATAAAATAGGAAAAAATAGTTTCCCCTGTCCCTGCAAAATCATTTATGGAGGTTTCTGGTCCTGAAAAATCTGTGGGGAGGGTCCATAGGGGTGGAGGAAGTATTTATTTTATCCTTCTCCCTCCCCTTCTTGGACACTCCCTCCACCCTCAGCTCTTTCCTTCAGGAAGATTACACAAAGCATTCCAACCCTCACCACCTTTCCACTTCCTGCCATTCACAAACATCCTATCTTATCTTCTGACCTCTTCTGCACTGCAGTGCTGGGAAGCCAGGGGAAAGGAAGGGCTTTGACACAAGGTAGAATCTCTGGATGGCTGCATGCATCTGCCTAAGCGCATCTATCCCCGTAAAACAGTCCTTGAGTTTTCTCGAAGATTACTCCCACACTCCAGGGGTTGGCTGGGAAGATGGAGGAGTAGGGCAGGGGAAAAGGGGAGCCAGGAATACACATAGGGACAGTGATACATCGATTCACTGCAACTCAATCATATTTATTGAGCTCTTACTGTGTGCAGAGCATTGTACTAAGCACTCAGGAGAGTACAGTACAACAATAAACGGACACATTCCCCACCCACAACGAACTTACAGTCTAGAGGGGGAGACAGATATTAATATAAATAAATAAATGAAGTGCTTGGGGGTGGGAGGGGGGATGAATAAAGGGAGCAAGTCAGGTGACGTAGAAGGGAGCGGGAGAAGAGGAAATGAGAGCTTAGTCAGGGAAGGCCTTTTGGAGGAGATGTGCCTTCAGTAAGGCTTTGAAACGGGAAGAGTCATTGTCGGATTTGAGGAGGGAGGGCGTTCCAGGCCAGAGACAGGATATGGGCCAGGGGTCAGCAGTGAGATAGACGAGACAAAGGTACAGTAAGTAGGTTGGCATTAGAGAAGGATAAAACAGGGTACTATGGACAGTGCATAAGAAAGAGATATTAAGAATTTAATCGAGACCTAGGTTAACCATTCTGGAAAGAATCAAGCAGGCTAAGAGGAAATGTCCAGTGGCTGGGAGAGTCCAAGGGAAAGGACATTGCATGAGAAGAACCGTGGCCTGGTTCTTCAGGGCATGGAAATAGGAAGCAGGGGATCTATGTTTCAATTTCGGCTCTGCCACTCATCTGCTGGGTGACCTTGGGCAAGTCACTTCACTTCTCCGGGTCTCGGTTTCCTCAGCTGGAAAATGGGGACAAAATACCTATTCTCCCTCTCCTTTTAAACTGTGAGCCCCAGGTAAGAGAGAGACTGTGCCTGACCTGAATATCTGGTTTCTTCCCCAGTGCTTGGCACATAGTAAGTGCTTAAGCAATATCACAATTAACATTTTTTAGTGGTATTGGTTAAGCACATATTTTGTGGCAGTCACTGTACTAAGTGTCGGGGTCGATTCAAGCTAATCAAGTTGGACAGGGTCCATGTTCCACATTACTATCATTTTGTAATTTATGTCATTATTTTGTATTCCACTAGTGCGGTATGGTAATCACTTAACAAATACCAAACTTGCTATTGCTATTATTATTATCACTTCACTTCTCTGCACCCCAGTTGCCTCTGGGCAGAGCACAGTGGGTAAGGAATGTGTCTTTTTATTGTTACATTGTACTCTCTCTAGCTTAGTACAGTGCTCTGCGCACAGTAAGCTCTCAATAAAAAAGATTGATTGACTGACTTCTAGAACTTGGGAGAGTACAACACAATAGAGCTTTGCTTTTTTGTCTTTTCATGGTATTTGTTCAGTGCTTTACTATGTGCCAGGCGCTGTACTAAGCACTGGGGTAGATGCAAAATAATCAGGTTGGATGCAGTCCCTGTCCCATGTGGCACTCACAGTCTTCACCCCTGTATTACAGATGAGGTAACTGAGGCACAGAGAAGTGATGTGACTTACCTGAGGTCACAGAGCAGACAAGTGGCGGAGTCAGGATTAGAACCCAGGTCCTCTGACCCCCGGGTCCGGGCTTTTTCCACAAGGCCACGCAGCTTCTTCCAGGATCCTGAACTACCTACTTATTTTGGGGTAGGGAAGGATGCTGTCTCCCCCTTCTAGACTGTGAGCCCGCTGTTGGGTAGGGACCGTCAAGCCAACTTGTACTTCCCAAGCGCTTAGTACAGTGCTCTGCACACAGTAAGCGCTCAATAAATACGATCGAATGAATGAATGAATGCAGAACTTGCCCTTGAACTGTTTTTCAGGGGTGGTGATGGGTTTTGCTTAGACGCTTGCACTCTCTATCCGACTTCCCCTGTAGCCACAAACCACACTGGGAGACCATTGGCTGGGGTTAAATGTACAATCTGGGGCCAAAGGAACAGAATGGCTTATGCATTGCTGTAAATGGTATTTGTTAAATGCTTACAATGTGCCAAGTACTGTACTAAACACTGGGGTAGATATAAGGTAATCAAGTTGGTCACAGTCCCTGTCCCACATGAGGCTTACAATCTCAATGGCCATTTTACAGATGAGGTAACTGAGAACTAGAGAAGTGAAGTGACTTGCCAAAGGTCACACAGCAGACAAATGTTGGAACTGGGTTTAGAACCCAGTTCCTCTGATGCCCAGGCCCTACCTCTATCAACTAGGCCACACTGCTTCACTGTTGAGTGAGGAAACCCTCACATCCATTGTAGAAATCTTTGTCGTCTTCCTCAGGAAACACTAAGTGCACTCTGTGACCCTAGAATAGAAAAATCAGGGGGCTGGGAGTCAGAGGACCTGGGTTCTAATTCTGACTCCATCACTTGTCCCCTGTGTGACCGGGGGCAAATTACTCAAATTCTCTAGACCTTAGTTCCCTCCACTCCAAAATGGGGATTTTTTTTTTGGATGGCATTTATTGAACACTTACTATGTGCAAAGCACTGTTCTAAGCACTGGGGAGGTTACAAGGTGATAAGGTTGTCTCATGGGGGGCTCACAATCTTAATCCCCATTTTACAGATGAGGTAACTGAGGCACAGAGAAGTTAAGTGACTTGCCCAAAGTCACACAGCTGACAACTGGCAGAGCGGGGATTTGAACCCATGACCTCTGATTACAAAGTCCATGCTCTTTCTACTGAGCCACGCTGCTTCCATACCTGTTCTCCCTCCTACTTAGAAGGTAAGCCCCAAGTGGGACCTGATGATCTTGTATCTACCCCAAGACTTAGTACAGTGCTTAGCACATAGTAAGTATTTACAAAACATTATTATTATGGTTATTATTATTGTTAATAATAATAACACTGTGCTCCCTCTTCATGCATAGACACTACTATGCCCTCATCCAGCCTGGGCATCTTTGTTGGCTGAAAGGCTCACATGTGCTGCTCAAAACTTGGGAGATTTGATTGGGCTCTGATTTGGAACTGCCATTGGTAGATAGTGAAGGAATAGGAAAGAAAACACTTTTCAAGGTAAGTTCCTGTGTATGGCATTCACATCCTTTGTCATGTTAGCCAGTGGGCTAGGAGCAGAGAGACCACCATTTCCCAGGAATCCCCCATTTCCTGGGCCAGACCAGTGGAAGGACCTGGAGTTAGTGAAAAAATCTCAAGCATAAATAGAAAGGTGGTCTACCTTGTTGCCACTCTCCTGCTGCCTGGATCCAGGGGAGAACTCTCTAGAACAGTTTCTTTTCTACCTTTAAAGTCTTCTAGTAACAGAGATTTCAAAACCTGAGAAGCAGCATAGCCCAGCACTTAGAACAGTGCTTGGCCAATAGTAAGTGCTTATCAAATACCATAACTGTTGTTATTGATAGAGCACAGGCCTAGGAATCAGAACAATATGGGTTCTAATCCTGATTCCGCCGCTTCTCTCCCCAGTGACTTTGAGCAACTCACTTCACATCTCTGTCTCAGTTACCTCATCTGTAAAATGGGGATTAAGATTTTGAGCCCCATATAGGACAGGGACTGTGTCCAACCTGATTATCTTGCATCTACCCTGGTGCTTAGAGCAGGTGTCTGGCAAATAATAAGCATTCAACAAATGCCATAAAGAAAGAAGTAAAAAAAAAAAAGACTGTTAGCACTAGGTATGACAGGGACTGTGCCCAGCCTGATTAGCTTGCATCTACCTCAACGCTTAGTATAGTGCCTAGGACATAGTCAGTGCTTAACAATACTGTGATTATTATTATTATTATTGTTATTATTATTATAAATATTATGATGGTGAGGTTCAAAGCCCTTCTGAAATCACATTTCCAAGGTGGCCTTCCCAGATTGATTTCTAATCTCTCTATCCTCTAGCCACAACTGCCCTTTCAACACTTCCACATCACCTAAATATTAAAAGTCCTCATGACCTCTCATCTTCTCACTGGGAACACATATAGACATATCTTTATATTCCGTTACTTCCTCCTACTTGAAATTTATTTCCATATTTGTCTTCACCCCTAGATTATATCCTAGATTATATCCCTTGAGGGCTGAGATCATGTCTACTAATTTTATTGTACTCTCCCAGGCATTTAGTAGACCGCTCTGCACATAGTAGAAGCTCCATGAATACTACTGATTCATTTTATCACCCTGAGAGTCAAAGCATCCAAACAAAATCTCCTCTGCTTCTCATTTCAAATCCATTTCCTCTTGTCTAGTTTTCAATGAGCAGGTTGCAACATGCCCATGAAATACCTTTCATGGGTGTAAATCTTGAAGTTCTTCTACTAATACTGGACCTTTTTGCTTAGGGAACGCATTATTCATTCATTCACTTGTATTTATTGAGCACTTACTGTGTGCAGAGCACTGTACTGAGCCCTTACGTAAAGAAGATGGGCAGGCAGGTGATAGCAGTAGGTTCAAGAGAAAGAAGGGTTAATTAATGATTAACCCTTGATTAATGATTAACCAGATCAGAGGAAAATAATAATAATAATGGTATTTTGTTAAGTGCTTACTACGTGCCAAGCACTGGTCTAAGCACTGGGGTAGATACAGGGTAATCAGGTTGTCCCACGTGGGGCTCACAGTCTTAATCCCCATTTTGCAAATGAGGTAACTGAAGCCCAGAGAAGCTAAGTGACTTGCCCAAAATCATACAGCTGATAAGTGGCAGAGCTGGGATTAGAACCCACAACCTCTGACTCCCAAGCCCGTGCTCTTGCCACTAAGCCATGCCGCTTTTCTGAAAAATTGAGGAAGTTAATGTAGCCAGTTATCCATCAGAGGAGATTTCGTTCTCTTAGAAGCCTTAGAATTTATCTCTCAATTTTTCCTATTAAGCTACATAAGAAGAAGCAGAGTGGCCTAACGGAAAGCACCTGGGCCTGGGCCAATCCCAGCTCTTCCCCCTTGTCTTCTGTGCGACCTTGGGCATGTTGCTTCACCTCTCTGTGCCTCAGTTCCCTCATCTGCAAAAGGGGGATTCAATACCTGTTCTCTCTAGAGCAGCGATATCTAAAAGGGCTCATAGTGTGTTACAGTGAGCAGAGAACTGCTTTATTCTAGTAGCCTGGGAGAACAGTGGCTTAAAAAAAAAACCACCTTTATCAGAAAGTATCCTTCAATCCTGTGTGATATCTGTTTTAAAACAATGTAAAAAGGCCTCGCTATTTGACTTCCTACCATTGTTGGGTTTACCCGGTTCCTGCTTATATTTCAGTGGGAGAGCTCTTTGGAAAAGGGAGCTCATTTATTATTTATTTCTCTCAGTTTTCTAAATGCAGTCAACAAGCCAGGAGTTTTCTCTTCATGCTGCATTCTAGCGGTCTCATAAAAGGTGAGCTCGGTTTAGACAGAACTGGGCAGGGAACAACCTGAGGTCTGAGAGAAATGGAAGTTTAACAGGAAAGAGGGAAGAGCACAGGGAGTTCTAAAGCTCAGCAGTGACACTGAGAGGTCGTTTTAGTGAAGTGTATTGGACGTGAAGGGACTGGATAAAGACATCAGAGATAAAAGAGAACACATTCATTCATTCAGTCGTATTTATTGAGTGCTTACTGTGTGCAGGTCACTGTTCTAAACGCTTGGGAGAGTGTAATAGAACAATACACGGACACATTCCCTACCCGCCAAGAGCAACAAGATCCAAAGACGCAAGCACTGATTTTCTACAGACTGCAAAACTCTACTCTCCATGTCACATTTCATGTGTTACGGAATTCACAAGGATGAGACAGGAAATGGAATTAGAACCAAATATTAGCTCCAGAAGCAGACACATGGTCTGGACTATAAGAAGGAGAAGGAGAAGAAGCAGCACTCAGTGGCCCCTGGTTTCTGTTTGGGCTTCGTACAAGGGAGTAGAATTTACACCCAACCATACAGATTGTGTTATAATAATTGTGGTATTGGTTAAGTGCTTACTATGTGCCAAACATTGTACTAAGTGCTGGAGTAGATACATTATCAAGTCCCACAGGGCTCTCACAGTCTAAGCAGGAGGGAGAACAGGTATTGAATTCCCATTCTGCAGATCAGGTAACTGAGGCACAGAGAAGTGAAGTGACTTGTCCAAGGTTACATAGTAGGTACATGGTGGATCAGGATTAGAACCCAGGTCCTCTGACTCCTCGACCAATGCTCTTTCCACGAGGCTATACTGCTTCTCAGTGTTGCTAATCACCCTGGATAGGAGTCAGCTGGGTGAATTCCAAGAGCTAGTGTCCAGCTCTTTGCCTCTCTAGGCAGCCTTACCAAAGAAGTGACATAAATCTGGGCCTGTTTCTTTCCAGGTTTCCTTTTACCTCATTGGACTAGACTGTAAGCTGCTAATGGGCAGGGATGTGTCTATGATTTAGTTGTAATATATTTCCGAGTCATTTATCTCAGTGCTTTAAACTCAGTAGGTGTTCAATAAATCCTCTTGATTGATAGTATAGGCAGGGAACATATCTAATAATTCTGTTGTACTATACTCTCCCAAGCACTTATTACAGTGCTCTGCACACAGTAAGTGCTCGATTCATTCATTCAATCGTATTTATTTAGCGTTTACTGTGTGCCACACATGCAAAGTAC
Organism: Tachyglossus aculeatus; assembly: GCF_015852505.1. Classification (NCBI taxonomy): domain Eukaryota; kingdom Metazoa; phylum Chordata; class Mammalia; order Monotremata; family Tachyglossidae; genus Tachyglossus; species Tachyglossus aculeatus. Next base: position 19,058,429 of record NC_052084.1, on the reverse strand, counting down.
TAAGTGCTTGTAGATACAATTGATCTTTACTTCCCCTTTCTGTAATTTCTTTGAGGGCCTGTCCTCCAGTGGATCATAAATTACCTGAAAGCAGGAATCATGTCCATTTATTCTATTATACTCTCTCAAGTCCTTAGTACACAGTACTTAGTACACAGTAAACAATGAACACTCATCATTGATCTATCACCAAAGCACCTTAGGTCTTGTGCTTAATCTCCCAGGATTTTAGCTTCTTTTAAAGCTTCCTCATCTCATCAGGCTATGCCATAAACTTCTTGTGGGCAGGGATTTTGTCTATTAACTCAGTTGTAATATACTTTCCCAATCGTTTATCTCAGTGCTTTGAACTCAGTAGGTGTTCAATAATTGCCCTTGATTGATAGCATAGACTCCTGGGCAGGAAATGTCTGCTAATCCTTGTATTGCACTCTCCCAAGCACTTAGTACAGTGCTCTGCACATAGTAAGTGCTCAGTAAATACCATTGATTGATTGATTGATTATTTGATCTTCAGGCCTTGGGGCAGGGGAGACCACTGTCCTCCAATGAGGGAATCATCTAAACTGCCTCTGAAAGATTGGAATTTGGCTTATTTTTGTCACTCTGAGAAAGGGGAGGAACTGTATGGCCTAGTGAATCCAGGAGAATCTGGGAGTCACAAGACCTGGGTCCTAATCTCAGCTCTGCCACTTGTCTGCTGTGTGACTTTGGGTAAGATGCTTGACTTCCCTGTTGCCTCAGTTTCCTCATCTGTAAAATGGGGATTAAGCCTGGGAGCCCCACATAGAATACGTATTGTGTCCAACTTGATTAACTTGAGTCTACTCCAGTGCCTAGCATGGAGTAAATGCTTAACAAATACCACTTAAAGAAAGGGTGTTGGGTGGGTGGGGGGGGGTGACCTCAACAACTCCCATCTGAAGGCCACTCTGAGGTTCAGTCAAGATTGTGCTTTTTCCCCTCCCCACTGACTTGTGAACATGGCTTAATCAATAATACTTATTGAGCACTGACTGCCTATCTGCCTCTCTAAAAGGGTCAGAGAGAAGAGAGGTTGCAAACTCTAGGTCAGAGAAGAAAACCTCAGATTCTTCTCATATTTTCATAGAAAAACAGTAATCAATCAATCAGTGGCATTTATTGAACCCCTACTGAGTTCAAAGCACAGTAATAAATGATTGGGAAAGTACAACAGAAGCAAAACACATGCTCCCTACCCACAAGGAATTTACAATCTAATGTACTATTTGAAATGAAACCAAATGTCCTGGTAGAATGATTTTAAGCTGGACTGGTGTTATAGCTCGCTACCCATCCCTCTAAAGCTTTCAGTTCTCTGGATTCCTACAAATATGAATAATTATTAAGTGCCTTTGAGTAGTTTCCAATTCATAGATATACTTTCTCCAGAACATCCTGTCTTCTGCCATAATCCACAAACTTTCTAGTGGTTCTTCTGTTACTATGACACCCTCATTGCTGTCTTTCATAATCCTGAAAGGCTAGTAATGTCCCTCAAGACTTTCCCTAAATCAATTTAGGGAAGCAGCTTGACCTTATGGAAAGAGCATCGGCTGAAAACCAGGACACCTGAGTTCTGGTCCTGACTTGGACATTTCCTTGGTGTGTGACCTTGGGCAAGTCACTTAACTTCTCTTTGACTCACTTTCCTCATCTATAAAAGGGGGATAAAATAGTTGCTGTCCCGGATTGGATCTGACTGTGAGCACGTTGTTGGGTAGGGGCCGTCTCTATATGTTGCCGACTTGTACTTCTCAAGTGCTTAGTACAGTGCTCTGCAAACATTAAGCGTTCAATACGATTGAATGAATGAATGTATGAATGATTCTGCATCTACCACACTGCTTAGCACAGTGTTTTGGCATCTGGTAAGCATTTAATAAATATCATCATCATTAAAACACATCACAATACCAATAGTAAAATGAACTATTAGTAGATGCTATAAAATCATGGCAGGCATTCACTGGGATCTGTTAACATCTAGCCTTTTTGCTGGCCACGATTTTGGTGGAAACCAAATCATCCTCTGAGAACTACCAGCCCAAAAATCCTTGATCACAATATCTACAAGTCTAAACAAAGGCAAAGGCAAAGAAAGCATTGTGGCCTAGTGGCTAGAACTCAAGCTTAGGAGTCAGAAGGACCTGGTTTCTAAATCTGACTTCCACTTATCTGATGTGAGATCTTGGGCAAGTCACTTTTCTATGCCTCAGTTGCCTCATCAGTAAAATAGGGATAAGGCTGTGAGCCCCTGATTAGCTTGTATCTGCCCCAGCACTTAGTACAGTGCCTGGCACATAGTAGGCACTTAAAAAATATAACTTTTTTAAAAAAGAGCATTGAATGCTTACACTGCGAATTTCATGATCATCAATGAGAATCTGAATGAAATGAAATAAAAGCAGGGGCCTATGACCCCATCTGTTAATTCCTGATTCATAACATCCTTTGTTCCAATGGAAGAAGCAGGGTCTATCTAGCCTGGCTGTAATCTGACACCCTATGTTCCTGTTAAATAAAATACACCATCTAATGAGTTTAGAACATCTGATTTGGGAAAAGCAATAAAAACAAAGTCTGTTAAGGGATATCAATGTATTTGAGACTTCCCCAGGAAGCCTAGTAGATTGCAATTAATAGTACTAATTTAGTCTTACTACTATTATTACTACTCCTGGTAATAATGTTGGAATGATCAACTATGCTATATTGTTATATTGTACTCTCCCAAGCACTAAGTACAGTGCTCTCCACACAGTAAGTGCTCAATAAATACAATTAATTGATTAATCAGACTGTAAACTTATGGTGGGTATTCATGTGTCTATCAATCTGTTGTATTGCACTCTCCCAAGCACATAGTACAGTGCTCTTTACACAGTAAGTGCTCAATAAATATCAAGTGATTAAGAGCTTTATATGTGCCCCAGTAATGTGCTAAGCACTGGGGCAGATACAAGGTAATTGGATCTGTCTCATGAAGGACTGACAGAGTTGGAAGAAGGTGAGAACATGTATTTATCCCAAATTTACAGATGGCAAAACTGGGGCATACGTTTGTGACTGAATTTTTGTTTTTTGAGCTTTTCTTCAATTTTTTGCCACAGGATTATTTTCATGGACTAAGACCAGTTGTTTTAAATCAGCACAAGCACGGAGGGGAAAATTGCACGTGGTTCTTCAGTGCCTGCTGGGAGTTACTTGGCAGGAAACACCTTGGAGAGAGAGAATGTTTTTTGCTGAGCTTCGCATGTGTGTCTGTCAAACAGCTGGTCACGGTAAAGAGGTCTTTTCTTGGGGAATTTCCAACCCTACTCTAACTGTGCTAGTATTTTCAAAGTAAAAGCCAGCATGGCCTAGTGGAAAGAACACGGGCCTGGAGGTCAGGAGGCCTGGGTTCTATTCTCAGCCCCCAACACTTGTCTGCTGTGTGACCTTCAGCAAGGCACTTAACTTCTCTGTGCCTCAGTGAACTTAGCTATAAAATGGAAATTAAATATGTGTTCTCTTTACCCCCTCAGACTGAGCCTACTATGGGGGAGACTGTCTAATCTGATTATTCTGTATATAACTCAGTATTTAGCACATGGTAAGCACTTAACAGATACCACAATTATTGTGAAGTAGATGAGGAAGAAAGCAAAAATATACCAGACAAGTAACTGAACAGAGAAGCAGCATGGCCTAGTGGAACTAGCACAGGCATAGGAGTCAGGGGATCTGGATTCCAATCCCAGCTCTTGCCACATGTCTACTGGGTGACCTTGGGCAAGTCACTTAACTTCCCTGTGCCTCACTTGCAAAATGAGGATTCAGTACCTGTTCTCCCTCTTGCTTAGGCTGTGAGCCCCATGTGGGACCTGATAATCTTGTATCTGCCCCAGCACTGAGTACAGGGCTTCGAAGGTAATAAGCACTTAACCACAATTAAAATGCTTACCATCATACTAGAAGATAATGCTTTAATATTTCCAACCTGGCAAAACTGCATGTGCTTTCCTGAATAATATCACCAACAGTTTATTAGCCACAGTGTGAATTTTATTTGATTCAATCTACTCCATCTCACTAAATATCCTTTAAGACTCTCTGCCCTGAATCAAAGACGACTTACTTTTCAGTCAGTCATTCAATCAGTGGCATTTATTGAGCTCTTACAGTGTGCAGAGCATGGTACTAAGCACTTGGGATAGTACAACAGAGTTATTATTATTAATAGTAATAGCATTTGTTAAGCACCTACTACGTACCAAGCACTGTTCTAAGTGCTGGGATAGATACAAGCTAATCAGGTCGGACACAGTCCCTGTCCCATATGGGGCTCACAGTCTTAATCCCTGATTTACAGATGAAGTAATTGAGGCACAGAGAAGTGAAGTGACTTGCCCAAAGTCACCCAGCAGGCACCTGGCAGAGCCAGGATTAGAACCCATGTCCTCTAACTCCCAGGCCCGTGCTCTTTCCACTAGACCATGCTGCTTCCCAGAGTTGGTCGATACAACCCCTCACACAGAACACAAGATGTCTTCTTTCTCCAGGAATTTCAGTTTCCACTTGGGCTGGGAAGGGGACCCTGCCCTCTGTTTACAAACATTAAACTTCCCAAGGCCAGAACTTCCTCTGATCTGCAGGAGGAGAGCCGAGGCCCCTTTAAGCAGTCTGCTTCCTGCTGTCACGCCTCAGTGCAGGAAGCAGCAGAAGGCCACCAAGCTGTCCACAGGGTCAGGGATTGTAGCAGGGGTGATATCTGCATTTTTCTCTGGCCCGTGGGGACTGAAGGGAGGGATTAGCAGCAGCATTTCCTGGCCTAAATTCTCCAGTGAGTTCTCAACTGGGTTCAGAAGCAGCTTCTGCTCCCAGGAAAATGAGACTTTTTCCATTTCTATTTTTTATAGTATTTGTTAAGCACTTACGATCAGTCAACTGTATTTACTGCGTGCTCACTGTGTGCAGAGCACTGTACTAAGGGCTGGGAGTGAAATCGCAGGTGGGAGCTAAACAGTCTCCTGGTGGGGCTCACAATCTAAAAGTGGGAACCTGTTGAGGTTTAATTTTTTTAATGGTTTTTGTTAAGTGCTAACTATGTTTCAGGCACTGTAGTAAATGCTGGGGTAGATTCAGGATAATCAGGTTGGAGTCAGTCCATGTTCCACACGGGGCTCACAGTCTTAAGCCCTATTTTATAAATGAGGAAGCTGAGGTCCAGAGAAATGAAGTGACATGCCTAAGGTCGTACAGCAGACAAGTATTGGAGCCGGGATTCTATTCCCTCATGTATAAGGATGATCTTGATAGGAAGCCAGTTTGGGAATCCTGGGGAAAGGTGATTAATAAGAGATGGAACAACAAGCTTACAGTGCCAAGCACTGTACCAAGCACTGGGATAGATTCTAGAAAATCGGGTTGGACACAGTCCATGTCCCATGTAGGGCTCATAGTCCTAATCCCCATTTTACAGATAAGGAAACTGAGGCCCTGAGAAATGAAGTGACTTGCCCAAGGTCACACAGCAGACAAGTGGTAGAGCCCAGGCTTCCACTGAACCACACTGCTTTGTTGGGAGGAAGGGGTGATTCTGGAGATTTAGTGAAGATTGAACTGAGAGGATTTGGTGATTGAGTATATGAGTTGAAGGAAAGAGATGAGTTAGGGATATTGCCAAGGTTGGGGGCTTGTGAGACAGAGAGGATGGTAGTGTTGTCAATAGTGATAGCCAAATTGCAAGGAGGGCAAGGTTGAAGTGCGAAGATTTTCCTCCTCCTGTTTTTTTTTTTTCCCCCTGCTTTCCTTACTGTTGTACTTAATTCCTCCTGTAATAACCGTTTCCCTGTTTTAGGGTTGCAAAAATAATGCAAAAAATCTATAGACTATAAGCTCCTGGTGGGCAGGGAACGTGTCTACCAACTGTTATACTGAACTCTCCCAAGCATTTAGTTCAGTACTCTGCACACATTAAGTGCTCAATAGATACAACTGATTGACTGTTCCCCCTCTAGGCTGTAAGCTCCTTGTGGGCAGGGAACATGTCTACCAACTCTGTTGTATTGTACAAGCCCAAGCACTTAGCACTGGTGCTCTGCACACAATTAGCACTCTAGGATTAATATGACACGGGATGTTGGGAATTAGTTGGGGAAGACATGTCGGAAGAGGTGGAATTTTATCTGGGTTTCGAATATTGGGAGAGCTGGGCCACTTAGCTGTTTGACTTTAGGCAAGTTATTTCACTTCTCTGGGCCTCAGTTCCCTCATCTGTAAAATGGGGATGAAGACTGTGAGGGCCCCCCCGTGGGACAACCTCATCACCTTGTAACCTCCCCAGCGCTTAGAACAGTGCTTTGCACATAGTAAGTGCTTAATAAATGCTATTATTATTATTATTATTATTGAAAACAACTAGATCAAAAACTTGAGGGTAGGAGTAGTGTCTACCAACTCCACTGCATTGTACTCTCCTGAGCACTTAGTACAGTGCTCTGCACACAGAAAGCACTCAATACATACCATTGATTAACTGATTGCCAAAGAAGGGAGCTCCAAGCTGTGGGAATAGCATGAATGGGGGAACCGAACTTTTATTTTTGACGATAGCATTTGTTAAGCATTTGCTATGAACCAAGCACTGTACTGAGCCCTGGGGTAGAAACAAGATAATCGGGTTGGACACAGTCACTGTCCCACATGAGACTTGCAGACTAATGGGGAAGCATCATGGCCTAGTGGAAAGAGCCCATGCATGGGAGTCAGAGGACCCGAGTTCTAATCTCAGCTTCATTTCCTGCTGTGTGACCTAGGGAAAATCACTTAACTTCTCAGTACCTCAGTTCTTTCATCTGCAACATGGGGATTCACTACCTGTTTTCCCTCCTGGACTGTGAGCCCCATGGGGGACCTGATCATCTTGCATGTACCCCAAGGCTGAGTACAGTGCCTGGTGCATACTAAGTGATGTGACCTAACAGAGCATGGAGCTGGGAGTCAGAAAGACCTGTGTTCTAATCCCAGCTTCACTCTTTGTCTGCTGGGTGACCTTGGGCAAGTCACTTTATTTCTCTGTGCTTCAGTTACCTCATCTGGAAAATGGGGATTAGACTGAGCTCTATGTGGGATAGGGACCCGATTAATTTATATCTACCCCAGCGCTTAGAACAGTGCTTGACACAAAGGAAGCAAATAAATTCCACAGCTATTATTATTGTTACCCAGTCATGTCAGAAGGGAATAACCCTGTCTTCAGTCTGCCAGAATCCCCTAGTGTTAAACCTTAATGGTAAACACCACAAGGCATTTGTTAAGAGATAAAGAGAAACAGTATTCTTCCCCCCTCACCCACCCGTGCAAAAGATTACTAAATATTCCTAGAGCCACAAGAGCAATGGCTATAATCCAAGTAGAACTGCAATTTGACATCGCAGAAAGTTGGTTGACAGCATCTTTATTAAAGATCTCCAGGGGAAGATTTCACAGCCTTTCCTCCTGAGACATTCCCTGGCCCCATTTTTTAGCCAAGAAGTTCAGCAAACAAGAAGCAAGAATAAACAGTGCTCAGAATAAGGATTTCAGTTGAATCTCTTTCCCATTTCTCTCGACAATAAAGAATCCCCCGCAACACAATTCTTCATTCAGAATGTGTTTATATTATCAGGCTGAAATATATTTATCCAGCACTGGGCTGTCTGTTCTTAGTGTTGCATAGCTCAGATTAAAAATCTCCTATAGGGTAAGTAATGTTGCTTGTCTTGTTTCTGAGTTAGCAATTCACATAATGTGGTTTTTTTTTTTTTTTTTTCCTTTTTGCATCCTGGACACCAAAGGCTCTATTTGGCTATTGAAAGATTTCTGTTTATCACCTAATCATGTTTCATTTTTGAGGCATTTACTATTCTTTTTTTACGTGAAGCCTCCCTCAAGATTGCAAGCATATGAAATACCATTTTTTAAGTAGTGGGCTACTATCCCCCAAGCTACATCTAAGGAGAGAAAGGTTATTCTAAATCATGGGTCTTACTGGGCTTCAATTTGAGGGTGATCTGAAACCTCAGTTATTCTCTCTGGGTATTTAGCATCTCTTTGGTCTCACTACTTAAGTTGAATTGATTTGTTTCATATCCTCTCAGCATTCCGAGGGAAAGAAAAAATAAAGCATTTTCTTAAATGCTGATATAAAGCCCCTACATCTTCTGCAGGGGTGGGCTGGGAAGATGTATCCCTAAAAGGGAAGGAATCAAGTTTGTTTTCACCCCAGAAATCATGGCCTAGTGGAAAGAGCACAGGTCTGGGAGCCAGGGGGACTTGGGTTCTAATCCCAGCTCCGCCACTTTTTCTACTGTGTGACCTTGGGCAAGTCACTTCACTATGCTTCAGTTTCCTCATTTGTAAAATGGGGATTCAATACCTGTTCTCTCTCCTAATTAGATGGTGAGTCTTGTATGAAACAAGGATGATTATTCTGGTTCCTCCCCAGTGCCTACCACAGTGCTTGGAAAATAGTAAGTGCTTAACAAATGCCACAGTTATTATTAGGTGTTGTTTACATAAGGCATCTTGGGAGTTTTACAGTAACCAGAAATTGGTCAATTTGATCAAACGAGGCAGTCATTATTACCGCCTCTGCACAGCTGTCCTTTTTATTATTATTATTATTATTATTAGCACCCCGGATTTAAGCACAGGAGAACAGGAACACTATTTTTTCCAAACTGATCCTTTACCAAAAAAAACCGCCCCCCTCCCGCAGCCAGAGGAGTATCAGAGAAATAAATAAATAACAATAATTGTGGTGTTTTCAAGTGCTTACTATATACCAGGCACTGTATTAAGCGCTGGGGTAGATACAAGCAAATAGGGTTGGATACAGTCCCTGTCCACATAGGGTTCACAGTGTTAATCCCCATTTTACAGATGAGGAAACAGTGGCACAGAGAATAATAATAATAATGGCAATTATTAAACGCTTACTATGTGCAAAGCACTGTTCTAAGCGCTGGGGAGGTTACAAGGTGATCAGGTTGTCCCATAGGGGGCTCACAGTCTTAATCCCCATTTTACAGTTGAGGTAACTGAGGCCCAGAGAAGTTAAGTGACTTGCCCAAAGTCACGTAGCTGACAATTGGCGGAGTTGGGATTTGAACCCATGACCTCTGACTCCAAAGCCTGTGCTCTTTCCACTGAGTGATTTGCCCAAGGTCACACAGCAGACAAGTGACATCACTGGGATTAGAATCCAGGTACTGCTGGCTCCCAGGACCGTGCTCTATCCACTAAATCACCTTGCTTCTACCATCCTAGCATCACCTACAGATCAGACACCAGGAGTCCCACATAACGAGCCTGGTCAATGGACTCGGTGCTGTTTCAAGCCAGGGTTCCTCACCAGGGCAGGGGATGTTCTCCTCAAAAAGTGAGCATCTCTTTGTGAGTTTTTTGGGGGTGCTGCAGCAGGGAGAGAACTGGAGGGAAACCGGTCCCTATCCAAGCATGACTCTGACCTGCTCAAGGCCCCAGGGTGACTGGCCATCCCAAGCCTTCCTTCTCCCCGCCTTCCATCTCATCAGAGATCGGGCATCCAGTCACCTTCCAACTGCTTCTCTGCCTTCTAATCCCGGTCACCACTTGTCTGCTGTGTGGCCTTGGACTAGTCACGTTACTTCTCTGGGCCTCAATTACCTCACCTGTAAAATGGGAATTAAAACTGTGAGCCCATATGGGACATGGATTGGGACCAACCTGATTAGCATGTATCTACCCCAGCACCTAGTACAGTGCCTGGCACATAGTAGTGCTTAAATACGGTAAATAGATACATCCTGAGTGCATCTTTCACCCCCTGATTTCAAGTGTAAATGAGCTGCACAGTTTAAATCAGTGGCAATTATTGAAGTGTTTCCTCAAATTCATGAAAATGAAAAAGGTGGGTTCCTATGAGATTAAATTTGGGAAATACTTCCTTAAAATAATCATCCAAGTGAAAGTTACCTCAGACTAGTTATCAGCAGATACCAAGCACTGTGCTAAGTGCTGGGGTCCCTACAAGATAATCATATCCAACACAGTCCCTGTCCCACATAGGGCTCAGGGTCAAGAGGAAAGGGCAGCTAGTTAACAGCATAAGAGGGGGAATGAAAATGAATAGGAAAAACAAAAACCAATGAACTCAAAAACAGGTCAGGGGGCACTTTGCCATTATAAAAAAATAACCACCCATCAAGAAATTGAATTAAAATCCCTGCGTAATTACTCTGAATGATGCAATTAGATATAAATTGACAGTAGTAGATGTAAAATCCCTTAAATTAACTATTTATTTAAAAGGGTTATGAAGATAGCAAGTCGAAGGGGTGGAACCAGGGCTCCTAAAATAATCAAAAGAAATATTATGCAAATTTGTAACAGGGAAAAAAAAAATCAATGTTAGTGAGGTGAGCCACTGCCTGAGGATGAGACAAGAATTTGGTCCAGATTCTTGGCTGGCCTCAACGCTAGAACTCTGAAGCAACCCGGTGGAGAAGCCAATAAACCAAACATTATCTAGGAAGCACTGAATCCTAACTTACTGCAGAACTTCTGGCTTGAGATTGCTGCAAGAAATTTCATGAAAATACTGGGTAAGTCCTTAGGAATGCCAAATACTATAACATCTGGAAACAGCTTTTTGCTCTTGGCCCAGAGAGAGCAAAATTTCAAATCCTTCCAAGTATAGACATGTACAAGCTAATGAACCTTATTTTGGTAAATATTGATTTTCATTGAGAGAGACTGAAGAACAGCAAAATGAATATTGTAAATGAACAGGAGGTTGTAAAGGACAAATTGTCCCTCTAGACTGTAAGCTTGTTGTGAGCAGGGAATGAATCTACCAACTCTGTTGTATTGTACTCCCCCAAGCAGTTATACAGTGTTCTGCATATAGTAAGCACTCAACAGCAATAATAATAATGATATTTTTTTTTGTTGTTGCAGAGCCTTGCATTAACGCAGAGGCCCAGATCAACACCAGTGTTACTAGAAAACTGTAGACAATGAAGAGCTGCTAAAAATAAGGTGGGCAGTCATTGAGCATTTACTATGCTCCAAACACTGTACTAAGACCTGGGGTGTACAAGTTCTCACATGGAATCCCACTCACAGTTTAAGTGACTGCTAATAAGACAATTGACCCTGGCCCATACTATATAGCTGCTATGGAATATGACATATTGTATTGTATATTCCCTCATGCTTAGAAGTGTTCTGCACACAGTAAGTGCTCAATAAATATCATTGATTGACCCCTTTGAGCCAATGCCTGAAAGCTGGTACTGAGGTAATAAGACTCAGTCACATTCACCCCAAACATTTGAAGCTGAATCCTATTTCCCTCCCCACCAATTCACCTGACCTCCAACCAAGATAGTTTCTCCAATTCACCCCATCTCATATGATTCTCTCTTTAGACTTCCACTGAGCTTCTCTCTGATCAGACTATCTCTTCTAATTCTGAAGTCTGTTCCAATTTTCTAGTCCCTTTCCATTTCAATCATATTTAAGAGCTTACTCTGTGCAGAGCACTGTACTAAGCACTTGGGAGAGTACAGTACAACAACAAACGGACACATTCCCTGCCCACAATGAGCTTACAGTGTAGAGTGGGAGTGACAGACATTTCACAGCATTCAGGAAACAAGACTCCTTTCACTTCTCACTGACTGATTCCACAGTTACTATCATACACCAACAGTTCACCTTCCATCAGCGGGTCACTGATTTGAGAAATTAATGAACAGATCAATGCCAAACACTAAATGTGAGCCCAGCGATGTAACAGAAAAAACAACTGTTGTAAGTTCCTTCAGGATAGAGGTCTGAGAAACAATAATACACTCTGGCCAACAGAAACAGAATCTAAACAAAAATAGACCACCAATACATATCAAAGATAAATCCATTCATAGGACTGGCAAAAGACCAGAAACAAGGGTAGAAGCTGAAGTACAAGAGAAGAAAAAAGATTTCCTTAAGAGATGAGACTGGTCCCACATACATTCATTAAACATTGTAAGGGTCAGTTCTTGGTCCCCTTGGGTTCTTGATCTACACTCACTCCCTTGGTGACCTCATTTGCTCCCACGGCTTCAACTATCATCTCTATGCTGATGACACCCAAATCTACATCTCTGCCCCTGCTCTCTCTCCCTCCCTCCAGGCTGGCACCTCCTCCTGCCTTCAGGACATCTCCATCTGGATGTTTGCCCGCCATCTAAAACTCAGCATGTCCAAACTGAACTCCTTGTCTTCCCTCCCAAACCCTGCCCCCTCCCTGACTTTCCCATCACAGTTGACGGCACTACCATCCTTCCCGTCTCACAAGCCTGCAACCTTGGTGTCATCCTCGACTCCTCTCTCTTGTTCACCCCTCACATCCAAGCTGTCACCAAAACCTGCTGGTCTCACCTCCGCAACATTGCCGAGATCCGCCATTTCCTCTTCATCTAAACCGCTACACTGCTCGTTCAAGCTCTCATCCTATCCCAACCGGATTACTGCATCAGCCTCCTCTCCGATCTCCCATCCTCCTGTCTCTCCCAACTTCAATCCATACTTCACGCCACTGCCCAGATTGTCTTTGTCCAGAAATGCTCTGGGCATGTTACTCCCCTCCTCAAAAATCTCCAGTGGCTACCAATCAACCTACGCATCACCCTGGGCTTCAAGGCTCTCCATCACCTCACCTCCCTTCACTCCTTCTACGGCCCAACCCGCACTCTCCGCTCCTCTGCCACTAATATCCTCACCGTGCCTCGTTCTCACCTGTCCCGCCGTCGACCCCTGTCCCACATCATCCCCCGGCCTGGAATGCCCTCCTTCTGCACATCCACCAAGCTAGGTCTCTTTCTCCCTTCAAGGCCCTACTGAGAGCTCACTTCCTCCAGGAGGCCTTCCCAGACAGAGCCCCCTCCTTCCTCTCCCCCTCCCCCCTGCTTTACCTCCTTCCCCTCACCACAGCACCTGTATATGTATATATGTTTGTATGCATTTATTACTCTATTTTATTTGTACATATTTATTCTATTTTGTTAATATGGTTGGTTTTGTTCCCTATCTCCCCCTTCTAGACTGCGAGCCCACTGTTGGGTAGGGACTGTCTCTATATGTTGCCAACTTGTACTTCCCAAGCGCTTAGTACCATGCTCTGCACACAGTAAGCACTCATAAATACGATTGCATGAATGAATGAATGTAAGGACCCACAGATTCATTAATACATTGGCCTTCAGTAGGTAGTCCTTCCCGATATTTAACATTTGCCAGGATATTTTTAATTCCACTAACAACAGGCTTTGTGTATCAAAACCAAAAAAAATGAAGACCACCACCAATGAGGCCCGCCCGCCCACCCGCCATCACACCAAGTGGCCCCCGCTGCTCCCGGAAGGCTCTTCTCCTCCGAGCGCCGCCATAGACGGCCCCTGCTTCCACCCCCACCCACTTAAGCGACCTTCCTTATGATGCCCCCCAACCCCCCTTCCCGGTCCGGTCCTGACTCCCCCTCCCCCCAGAAAAAGGCCCTTGTTATCACCAAGTTACATTAACGACAACCTCATTCACACCTACTCAGCCTTCCTGTCCCGCCATTGACCCCCAGCCCACGTCCTCCCCCGGGCCTGGAATACCCTCCCTCTGCCCATCCGCCAAGCTAGCTCTCTTCCTCCCTTCAAGGCCCTACTGAGAGCTCATCTCCTCCAGGAGGCCTTCCCAGACTGACCCCCTTCCTTCCTCTCCCCCTCGTCCCCCTCTCCATCCCCCGCATCTTACCTCCTTCCCTTCCCCACAGCACCTGTATATATGTATATATGTTTGTACATATTTATTACTCTATTTTACTTGTACCTATCTATTCTATTTTATTTTGTTGTATGTTTGGTTTTGTTCTCTGTCTCCCCCTTCTAGACTGTGAGCCCACTGTTGGGTAGGGACTGTCTCTATATGTTGCCAGCTTGTACTTCCCAAGCTCTTAGTACAGTGCTCTGCACATAGTAAGCGCTCAATAAATGTGATTGATTGATTGATTAGCACCTCTTCCCCCCAAGTGCCTGACCTTCCAACTTTTCCCTCCCAGTTGTTATATCTGTCACACTTAACAAATAATTATGGCATTTGCTAAGAACTTACTATGTGCCAAACACCATAAAGCGCTCACTAAATATGACTGAATGAATACTAAGAACTAGGGGTAGATACAAAATAGTCAGATCCAGCACAGTCTCTATCCCTCACGGGGTTCACAGTCTAAGTACTATTTCTAATGACTGTGGGTTTTCCAATGTTCATTCAGGGCTGAGTGATATCTGAAGCTTTTTCCACATACGTTACATTCATAGGGTCTCTCTCCCATGTGGCTTCTCTGATGGTAGAGAAGATTGAAGTGCTGGTTGAATGCTTTTCTACACTCCTTACAAACATGAGGTTTCTCTCCAGTGTGAATCAGCTGATGGCGAACAAGGGAGGCCATCTGACTGAAGACTTTCTCACATGTGTCACATTTTGGGGGCTTCTTCCCAGTGTGGACTGTCTGATGTATGATCAGTTGGGACCACAAACTGAAGACTCTCTCACACTGGCCACATTTATAGCATTTCACTCGAGTGTGAATTCTATGGTGGGAAATCAGGTTGGTTCTTTCAGTGAAGGTCCTCTCACATTCCTGGCAAAAGTAGGGTCTCTCTCTCCGGTGTGAGTTCTCTGGTGCTCTGTCAGATTTGCTCTTCAGCAGTAGGCTCGTCCGCATTCGTGGCAAACGTAGGGTTTCTTGCCTGTGTGAGTTCTCTGATGTTCAAGTAGTTTGTAGTTCTTCCTGAAGGTTTTCCCACATGTTTTACATTCACACGGCTTCTTTTGAGACTTTCTGCTGCATTCATCACCCTTATAAGAGCTCTCTCTCATGGCTGAGCTCAGGACAGAGCCCTCTGCCCTTTCACAGCCTTTCCTCTTTTTGTTTAAGGCACAGGAATTCCACAATCTCTTCCTTGCAGGCTGGCTTCCTGACCCACCCCGAGACCTTTCTCCAAATTCGGGGTCCCCAGGACCATCCCTCCTGAGGCTCCTGGATACTGCTCCCAGTGGTTCTTCGACATCAGGAATGATCTGCTCCGGTCTCCCGGTCTCACCCCCCGATATGACAAATGATCATCGTGATATTTGTTAAGTGTTTAACTATGAGACAGACCCAAGATAATCACATCCCACATGGGACTCACAGTCTAAGGAGGGAGAACAGGGATGGAATCTCCATTTTTCAGATGAGGGAACTGAGGCCCAGAGATGTGAAGTGACTTGCATAAAGTGACATGGAAGTTAAGTCACGGAGCTGAGATTAGAACCCACATCCTCTGACTCCCAGGCTTGGGCTCTTCCCACTAGGCCACACTACTTTCTGAAAATTACCCTAGGTGGCTTATGCTGGAAGAAAAGAAACAGCTGAAAGGAAACAAGATCATCAAACGGAAAACCAAGAGGAGAGTGAGACTTAATAAACCTAAAACAAAAAAAAAAAAACCCTCAGCAGGGGTTGGGACAGGAAAGGGTAGAGTAGAAGTAGACAAAGGGGCAGAGATCCTTCTAGGGACAACAGCTTTAACAAAGGGTGAAGAGAAAGTCAGTTAAACTGAGTAGAGATGAGGTGCGTCAAGGCCTGAGGAGTTGGGGAGGCAGAAGGAAGCTTGAAAAAAAAGAACAGCTCTCCGTGTCCCTGCTAGATACTTTTGCACCCAAAATGATGGGTTTTTTTTTTTTTTTTTTGCTATTTTTGTCATGTTCTGGGTTGAATTTTCTCTTCACAGGATGGTCACAGGCATCACCAAATGCCAACATTCAATCATTTATTCAGTCATATTTATGTAGGGCTTACTGTGTACAAAACATTGCACTAAGCATTTGGGAGAGTACAACAGAAACATTCCCTGCCCACAGTGAACTCACAGTGTAGACAAGACAACCAGCAATGCTGAGCTTAGGGATTCACCCACATGTGACTTGGGGGTTCACAACCCACAGGCATCACAACAGGGGCAGGTGAGCTGTGTGGTCTAGTGGAAAGAGCATGGGCCTGGGATTTATCCCTAATCCCCGGGCTGCCAACTTCTAGCTGTGTGATCTTGATCATCACAACTTCTGTGTGCTTCAGTTTCTTCAGCTGTAAGATGGGGTTTCAATATGTGTTCTCTCCCACTTAAGAGTACGAATAGCCATGTAGGACAGGGACTGTGGCTGGCCTAATTGATTTGTACCTACCCCAGTGCTTAGAACAGTGTTTGACACATAGTAAGCATTTAGCAAATACTATAAAAAAGCAACAAACAGGCTGCTTAACCAGAAGCAGAAGGAACCGGGCAGATGACAGTTCTGAACAAGCAATCTTGAAGATGCCTGGGGAATGTAGGTGAGTTGATTATTAACTTCTAGACCGACAGATTCTAGACAGGAGGCAGGGAGGTCAGCAAGGAGGCTGATGCAATAATCAAGGTGGGATAGGATAAGTGCTTGAATTAACTTGGTAGGAGTTTGGATGGAGAGGAAAGGGCAGATTTTAGCAATGTTGTGATGGTTGAAAAGACAGGATTTGGTGACAGATTGAATATGTGGGTTAAGTGAGAGGTTTTGAAAGAGTATAGTGATACTGCCTATGGTGATGGAAAAGTCAGGGGGAGGACAGGGTTTGGGTGGAAAGATGAGGAGTTCTATTTTGGACATGTTAAGTCTGAGGCATTGGTGGGACATCCAAGTACAGATGTCCTGAAAGCCAGGGCAAGTCGCTTAACTTCTCTGTGCTTTAGTTTCTTCATCTGTAAAAGAGGGTTCAATACCCATTCTCCCTTCTACTTGAGCCCCTTTTGAGACAGGAACTGGGTCCAACCTGTTTATTTTGTATCTACCCCAGTGCTCCATACAGTCCTTGGCATGTAGTAAGCACTTAGATGCCACAGTGGTTACTATTATTATGAAAGCCCCAGACTGAGGCTTGTCCTAGCCCTGAAACATGTTTGCCATAGCTCAAAAAGTATTCTTCCCTTGGTGGCATCGCCATGACTATTTTGCTGACAAATCAGAGATAAGAATGGGCAGAGGCTCAGGGAAGATGGAGAAGGAATTGGAAGCGGGAGTCAGACAAGCAAGAGGAGAATTGAAGAGATGTATCCTGGCCTAGTGGAAAGAGCAAAGGCCTGGGAGTCCAAAGATCTAGGTTCTAATTCCTACTCTGCCATCTGTCTGCCATACTACCTCGAGCAAGACAGCAAGCCCCTGCCCCGCCAAACTATTCCAGACAAACCAGGGTGGGGGGTGGCAGGTGTAGGGAGTTTGGGGCAAAATGCCCCCTAAAAATGCAAATCAGATGACCCTCCCCTCTGCAAGTATCCCTCAGGTGCCTTCTTCCTTTAGTGGAGGGCAGACCCCAGAAGCACAACTCCATTCCTCGCTCCAGGTGGGCTATCAGAGCTGGTTTGGACACCGGATATCCTGCTCGTGAAGAAGGAAACGGGATGTTTGAGGCAGTGCTGGTCACAGGGGTTCCCCAATTCTGAGGGCCAGCCCTCCCTCTGAAACAGAGAAACATCGCTGACTAATGGGGAACCCAACATCTCTTTGGAGAGCAGTTCCAAGAAGGCTAACTTGCATTTCCAATCCTCTGAACTCAGATGAGGGACACTGTCCCCCCTCAGCCCCACCCCAGGCTACAATCCTCAGGACCTCAGTGCCAGAAATAGTAATAATTATAATAATAATAATAAAAACAACAACAACCATGTTATTTGTTAAGCATTTACTAGGTACCATGCACTGTTCTAAGCACTGGGGTAGATATAAGCAAATTGGGTTGGACACAGTCCCTGTCCCACCTAGGGCTCATAGACTCAATCCTTGTTTTGCATCTGAGATAACTTCTCTGGGCCTCAGTTAAGCGACTTGCACAAGGTCATTCAGAAGACAAGTGGCAGAGCTGGGATTAAAACTCAGGTCCTTTTGACTCCCAGGCCAGTGCTCTTTCCATTAGACCACACTGCTTCTCTGTTAAGTCTTCAGCTTCAGGAAACTTCCAACATCTTTCACTCTGCCTCCTCCATCATCCATCTCTGGGACTCTGAGAGGGACCTAGGGAAGTGGTGTGGTCCAGTGGGAAGATCACCAGCCTGGGAGTCAGAGGATCTGGATTTTAATCCCAGGTCTGTCACTTTTCTGCTGGGTGACCTTGGGAAGACACTTTACTTCTCTGGGCCTCAATTACCTCTTCTGTAAAATGGGGATTGCGATTGTGAGCCCCATGTGAGACAGGGATCATGTCCAACCTGATTAGCTTGAATCTATCCCAGTGCCTGGCACATAGTAAGTGCTCAACAGATACCATAAAAAGAAGGGGGAGCGGGGACAACTAGGGAAGGCTCCAAAGATCTTCTGAAGAAACATGGATCACACCCTGAGAGAGCCAGGCAGGGGAGGATCAGAGATCCCTCAAGCAGCAGCATGGCCTTGTGGATAGAACCCAGGCCTGGGAGTCAGAGGACCTAGGTTCTAATTCTGACTCCACCACTTGTCTGCTGGATGGCCTTGGGCAAGGTGCTTAACTTCTCTAAGCCTCAGTTGCCTCATCTGTAAAATGGGGATGAAGACTGTGAGCCCCATGTAGGATAGGGACTGTGTCCAACCCAAATATCTTGCATCTGCCCCAGCGCTTAGTACAGTGTCTGGCACTTAAGTAGTGTGGCTCAGTGGAAAGAGCCCGGGCTTTGGAGTCAGAGGTCATGGGTTCAAATCCCGCCTCCACCACTTAGCTGTGTGACTTTGGGCAAGCCACTTAACTTCTCTGTGCCTCAGTTACCTCATCTGTAAAATGGGGATGAAGACTGTCAGCCCCATGTGGGACAACCTGATGACCTTGTATCCCCCCCAGTGCTTAGAACAGTGCCTTGCACATAGTAAGTGCTTAATAAATGCCAGCCAGTGCTTAGAACACTGCTTTGCACATAGCAAAGCAAATTGCAAATTTGTGCTTAACAAATGCCATTATTATTATTATTATTAAATACCTCAGTGTGTGTGTATACACACTCTGTCTCAGAGAGACACTCTCTGTCTCAGACAAGGAGGGCACAAGCAAAGGCCAGGGAAATTGCAAATATCAGAGTGATAATAACTGTGCTATTTGTTAAGTGCCAAGCACTGTGCTAAATCTGGGGTCATTAGAAGAAAATCAGGTCAGAACACCTTGCCCATTCCACATGGGGCTAAAGAGGAAAGGAGAACAGGTACTGAATTCCCACTGTACATTCATTCTTTCAATCATATTTATTGAGCGCTTACTGTGTGCAGAGCACTGTACTAAGCACTTGGGAAGTACAAGTTGGCAACATATAGAGACAGTCCCTACCCAACAATGGGCTCATAGTCTAGAAGGGGGAAGCAGACAACAAAACAAAACATGTGGACAGATGTCAAGTCATCAGAATAAATAGAAGTAAAGCTAGATGCACACCATTAACAAAATAAATAGGATAGTAAATATGTACAAGTAAAATAGAGTAATAAATTCATTCATTCAATCGTATTTATTGAGCACTTACTGAGTGCAGAGCACTATACTAAGTGCTTGGGAAGTACAAGTTGGAAACATATAGAGACAGTCCCTACCCAACAGCAGGCTCACAGTCTAGAAAAAAATAAAGAATAAATCTGTACAAACATGTATACAGGTGCTGTGGGGAGGGGAAGGAGGTTGGGCTGGGGGGATGGGGAGAGGAAAAAGGCGGCTCAGTACAGATGAGGAAACTGAAGCACAGAGAAGGTCACAAACAGCAGACCAGTAGTTGACATGGTATTAGAACCCAGGTCCCTTGACTTCCAGGCCCTTGCTCTTTCCACTAAGCTACACTGCCAGACTGGGAAAAGCAGCAAGTCAGTCAATTGCATTTATTGAGCACTTACTGTGTGCAGAGCACTGCAGGAAGCACTTGGAAGAATACAATGTAACAATATAACAGACACATTCCCTGCCCATAATGAGCTTACAGCCTAGAGGGAATTTCCAATTCTACAGGAATTCTATAGGAAGCCCTATGCTTCCCTAATACTTCAGGCTCCAGGGTCGGGAACTGTGTCTGCTAATTCTGTTGTCTTCTACTGTCCCAAGCACTTAGTCTAGTGCTCTGCACGTAGTAGGCACTCAATCTATACCACCGACTGATCAATCGATTAAAGAGGAGCCCACGTTTTCAGCAGAGGCCAGGTCCTGACCAGCCCATGACAGGACCAACTCCAGTTGTGTTTGCTCAGAGTCCCGGGAGGGAGAGAATTTACCTAGTGAGCTGAAGTGCCTGTAATTCTCCAACATCGTGTCCCTGTACAGGCCCCGCTGGCTCGGACCCAGGAGTCTCCATTCCTCCCACGTCAGGTACACTGCTACATCCTCAAATGTCACCGGCATCTGAAATGACACGGTCTCACTGCCCTGGGACCCTCCCACCATGGGTGAGGGGAAGATGGGTGGAGCAGGGAAGATTTGGGGAACACACAAGAAAGGCAGTGGCCAGTGTGAGAGAGAAAATCCAGCAGGAGGGAGATAATGACCCTCAATCAGATAATAGTATTAATAATAAGTTGTAGCATCTGCTAAGCAGTTACTAATGATGCTACTACTAATAATAGTAATAACAGCGGTATTTGTTAAGCACTTACTATGTGCCAGGCACTGTACTAAGCACAGGGGTGGATACAAGCGAATCAGGTTGGACATACATGGCAAGCAGTGTGCTAAGTGCTGGGGTAGATACAACATAATGAGGTTGGGTGAAATCCCTGTTTCCTGTCGCAGAAGGTGGAGGAGATATCTAGCAGACCCTGAGAGGGGGGTCCTGATGAGGTTGTAACCAGGGGGCCGGGAAGCTCCATTTCCTGGAGAGAAGGATGCTGGGAAAGGATAGAGTCCATGTTGAGAAGGAAGCCATGGGAGCTGGAGGAAGGAGAAGAAACTGCAGCTCACCTGAAAACGAGCAGCCAGGACTGGAGCTGACATTATCTGATGAAAGGTAGGACCCTGGAAGTAGCAGAGCTAAGGGAGGACAGAAGAACCGTGATGAAGATCAGCATTTTCTGACAGCCCCCCTCCTCCACCCACCCAACACTGAGGGAAGAGTCCTTCCCATATTTATACAATATGGTCGAACATGCAATTCATTCTTTTGTTATTTTTCTTTTTCGGTATTTGTTAAGCAGTCAATCATATTTATTGAGCGCTTACTGTGTGCATAGCACTGTACTAAGGGCTTGGGAAGTACAAGTTGGCAACATATACAGACAGTCCCTACCCAACAGTTCCAGGCACTGTACTAAGCACTGGGGTAGATATGAATTACTCAGGTTGGACATAGTCCACGTCCCAAATGGGATTCACAGCCATTCTCTATTTTTCAGATAAGGCAACTGAGGCCCAGATAAGTGAAGAGAGTTGCCCAAGGTCACACAGTAGACACGTGGCAGAGACGAAATTAGAAGCCTGGTCCTTCTTACATGACATCTCCTCCAGGAAGCCCTCCCTAACAAAACCCCATCATGAGTTCATTCACATCATCAAGCACTTACTCTGTAAATCCATCCCTGATCCTGTCAGGCACCTCTCTTATAGATCTGTCCCTGTCTCATGCTGTCTGGCACTTCTATAATTTCTTCCCTGTCTCACACTATCAGGCAATTTTTTTTTAAGTTCATCCCTGTCTCACCAGATCAGGCACTTATTCTATAAACCAGTCCCTGTGTCACATAGCCTCTTTTTCTCTAAGTCCATTCCTGGGGATCCACTTCCCCCTATTGTCCTATCAGGCACTCGATGATGAGACAAACCAAGGTAAAACCAAACCACCACCGAAAAAAGTGGAAATCTTTATTGAATTCTTAGTCTAATTAAAAGGGGTAAGTGCATAAGCACAGACACACACACACACACTCTCTATCTCTAACACACACTCTGACACATGGAGCATAGCTTCCAATCCGGTCACCATCCTACAGGATTGTATTAAGTTTGATTGTGAAGGCCCAGCTGTGAGGTCCCAGTCATTGTCTGGGATCTGTCGTGGAGGGGGGCTGAGGTACACCAGTCTCAGGCCATCAGGTGTTTCTTTCCTTTTTGTGCCCACCCTCTCTCGTTCCTGGGGCTGCCCCTTTTCTTTTAATCCTCCTTTTTATCATAAAGGGGAATCCGTTCCATTGCTTGGTTCAGATGGCGGCAGCCTTCTGATTTGCTTTGTTGGGTCAGTGCTGTCCTGGAAATGAGGGGAGAGCTGCCCCTCTTCCACAACCAAGTACAACATGAATTCTTCACCCAGAAATAGTTTATCTGATATGCCCAGTCAGGAGTCCCTTCTTCCTCTTTCTGGCCAGCTGGTGATTGTGACCCCAGGCCCATTTCCTGGCCTAACAGGAAGAGTCAGCTCCCCATCTTCTCAAGTCAGTCCCTCCCGCAGGCTGGTTTTACCATGATGGATTATCCCGCTGGACAATCATTGGTAGTACTCCTGAGGAGAAGCATCCTGACCCAATGGAAAGAGCAAGGGCCTAGGAGTCAGAGGATCTGGGTTCTAATTCCTCCTCTGCCATCTGTCTGCTGTGTTACCTTGAGCAAGACATCAAGCCCCTGCCCCACCAAACTCTATTCCAGCCAAACCAGGGTGGAGGGCAGAATGCCCTTCTAAAAATGCAAATCAGCTGACCCTCCCCTCTGTGTGTGGGGCTGGGGATTAAGTCTGATCTCATAACCTTGCATCCACCTCAGGGATTTATAAATTATTAAACACTTGAAGGCCATTAAGAAAAGAACTCATTCACTCATCACTTGTGTACACACCTTTAAATTATATATAATAATAATGATGATGGCATTTATTAAGCACTTACTACATGCAAAGCACTCTTCTAAGCGCTGGGGAGGTTACAAGGTGATCAGGTTGTCCCACAGGGGGTTCACAGTCTTAATCCCCATTTTGCAGGTGAGGTAACAGGCACAGAAAAGTGAAGTGACTTGCCCAAAGTCACATAGCTGACAATTGGCAGAGCTAGGATTTGAACCCATGACCTGTGACTCCAAAGCCCGTGCTCTTTCCACTGAGCCACACTGCTGTACTTGTCTGTCTCCCCCTTTACACCGTAAACTCTTTGTGGGCAGGGTACGTGTCTGCCAACTCTGTTGTATTGTACTCTCCAAGGTGTTTAGTACAGTGCTCTGCACATAGTAAGCACTCAAATACCATTGATATTGAGATGGACACCACCTCCAAGCTTGCAAACTTCTGCTCAATCCCCGGCCTGCAAATGAACTGCTATTTTTTTTAAATGGCATTCCTTAAGCACCTTTTTAATAATAATAATAATGATGACGGTATTTATTAAGCGCTTATGTGCCAAGCACTGTTCTAAGCGCTGGGGTAGATACAAGGCAATCAGGTTGTCCCATGTGGGGCTCAGTCTTCACCCCCAATTTACAGATGAGGGAACTGAGGCACAGAGAAGTTAAGTGACTTGCCCAAAGTCACACAGCCGACAAGCAGTGGAGTCAGGATTAGAACCTATGACCTCTGACTCCCAAGCCCGTGCTCTTTCCACTAAGCCATGCTGCTTTCTGCCAGACACTATACTAAGCGCTGGGACAGACAGAAGATGATCGGGTTGGACGCAGTCCTTGTTCCATATAGGGCTCACAGTCTTAATATTGTATGCTCCCAAGTGCTTAGAACAGTGCTCTGCACATAGTAAGCACACAAATGATCGATTGAATCTCCATTTTACAGGTGAGGGGACAGACAAATTAAGTGACTTGTTGAAGGTCACAAAGCAGGCAAGTGTCAGAGCCAGGATTAATAATAATAATGGCATTTGTTAAGCACTTACTATGTGCAAAACATTCTTCTAAGCGCTGGGTGGGGGGGATAAAAGATGATCAGATTGTCCCATGTGGGGCTCACAGTCTTTAATCCCCATTTTACAGACGAGGTAATTGAGGCTCAGAGAAGTTAAGTGACTTGCCCAAGGTCACAGAGCAGACATGTGGCAGAGCTGGAACCCATGACCTCTGACTCCCAAACCCATGCTTTGTCCACTGAGCCACGCTGGATTAGAACCCAAGGCCCTTGACTTCCAGGGTTAGTACAATGCCAAAGAATTGGGACTGCACGAGGAAGTAATTGCCAACCCCCCAGCGTGGTTTAGTGGGTAGAACACAGGACTGGGAGTCAAAGTCCCGAGTTCTAGTCCCTGCTCCACCACTTGTCTGCTGTGTGGCAAGTCACTTCACTTCTCTGGGCCTCAGTTACCCCATCTGTAAAATGAGGATTAAGACTATGAGCCCATGTGGGACAGGAACTCTGTCCAACCCGATCTGCTAGAGCTTGGCACATAGTAAGTGCTTAACAAAGACCATATTCCCCGCCCCCCAGCAAAGAAATAGGAGATGGGAGGACTCCCCAAGGAGATAACCTGTCACATTTCACCCATCAACGACTACTTACTGACCCATTCACACCTAGTTGCTGCTTAATGACCTGTTGACCTTTCCCCATTAGCAGCTGAGGACTTGTGAACACTCATCATTCATCCTGCAGAGCCCCCAGCTGGGACCGCCTATGTCACCACTTACCAAAGGGTTGGACTCAGCCAATCATTCAATCGTATTTATTGAGCATTTACTGAGAGCAGAGCACTGTACTAAGCGCTTGGGAGAGTACAACAGCAAACAGACACATTCCCTGCCCCCAGCTCTGGACTTTATTGCTCCTAGGTCTTCTCCCAGCCGCCCCCCATGCCCCAAATGGGCTCTCTGATCATCCCACTCGTGATCTCACCCTTCCTCATCCCCCTCCCCACACCCTGACCACCCCGGGTCAGGGGTTCTAATCGCAGCTCTGCCACTTACCTGCTGTGTGACTTTGGGTGAGTCACTTTACTTCTCTGTTCTGCACTTATCTCTTCTGTGAAATGGGGTTTGAGACTGTGGGACAGGGACTATGTCATACCCAATTTGCTTGTATCTACCCCAGCACTTAGTACCGTGTCTCACATGTAGTAAGTGCTTAATACTGTTATCTGTAGTACATAGTACCATGCTCTGCATAAAGTATTATCAAATGCCTTCCACTCGTTTCCTATTCACAGTGACTCTCCAGAACGTCCAATCTAATGTCACAGTCCATAACCTTGGTATCTTATGGTTTCTATCCATCTAGCTGTTGGTCTCCTCTTCCACATTTTTCCTTGACTTTTCCTAGCATTAGTGTCTCCTCCAGGCAATTAGTCCTCCTGATGATGTCCAAAATATGCTAATCTAAGTCTAGTCATTTGGCCTTCCCAAGATCACAGTGGCTTAGTTTACTTAAACTCCATTTGTTTGTTTTTTTTGTGCAGTCCATGGTATTTCCAAAGGCCTTCTCCAAGGCTATATTTCAAAAGAATTCATGCTCTTTCTGTCACTGTCCAGTTTTTGGATCCATACATTGTGACTGGAAACAACCTTCCTTATGCTGACAATACTACCCGAGCATGACAACTGGAAGTTTTAGCACATTTATAGCAGCTGGAGAGAAGATTGAAATAGTTTCTCTCTCCTGGGATTGATAATCAATAATAAAGGAACTAGTAGTTAAAAACTACACTGAAGGTTAATGTTAGAAAGATTTGCTCTGAGGTGCATAAAAAAACCATGAAATGTGCTGATGGAACAACTGCCACAAAAACACAAATTCTTTGCATATAGTAAGTGCTCAATAAATATCATAGATTCTGTTCCAGTGCTTCTTCTCATCCCCCTACCCCCTCATTCCCATTCAACCCCTTCCCACCCCTCACTTTATCTCCCTAAAACCTCAACCAAGTGTGGCTTCTGGGACACCCCCCCACCATCATGGAGAAGCTCCCCTTCACCATTTATCAGTTCCTGATAAGAGTCACTGCTCCTCTTTGCCATTGCTGAAACCTGGGCTTTCCCCAGATAACACGTCTCCCCTGTTGTTCTCTCTAGAGGAGGCGGGGGTGTGGGGTGGGGGCTCATCTTCTCCCACTCTCCCAGAGAAAGGGGGAGGAGTTGGCTTCCTTCTCACTCCCCCGTGTCGCTTTTGGACATCATCCTGTCTTTGCCTTCCTCTGAAACTCATATCATCCCCCTTTCCCACCCACTCCAATTACTAAACACGGTCATCTACCACTCCCCAGGCTACCCCACCTTGGCACATAGTAAATGCTTAACAAATAGCATGATTATTATTCTTTTTTGAATCATTTTGATCCTTTTCTCATGACAGTGTAGTGCCTGGCACATAGTACACATTTAACCAATACTATAATTATTCTCCACCCCAACATTGAGCACTCGGTACTATGCTCTACACTCAGTAAGTGCTCAGTAAATACAACTGAATGAATGATTCTTGGGGACTTCTATATTCACGTGGATGCCCCCGATGATCTTTCCACTGTCTATCTTCTCTCTTCCTTTCCTCCAATGACCTCCTGTTCCACCCCATCTCCCACACTCCCCAATTTGGGCACAAACTTGATTTTATAATTTCCAGAAACTGCTCAATCTCTCCTCTCACCAATTCTGAAATTCCTTTAGCAGACCCTAACCTCCTCACCTACTTTCTTTCCCTTACTACAAATCTGTCCTTTCCCCAACAGAATTACTACAGAGTGGGGGGAACAGGGATACAGCTCTTTTGACCCCCAGCAGTATTCTGCATTATCCTACCCCATTTGGTCTCCATACCCAAACTATCTTCTCTTGACACACATATCCACACACAACGCACCACCCTCTCCACTCTCATATCCCTCACCCACAACCCTGGATCACCTCCACAATATGCATCCTCTGCTCCTGTGCCCAAACTGCTGAGTGCTTTTCGAAGAAATCCCGGCCTCACCCACCTTAAACTCATCCTCAGCTGCTTCAGTTTGGCCCTCTCCACTGGCTGACAACAACCCTTCTCCTTTCTAATTCACTCCCATAGCCACTGCCCCTGCCAGCTGCTCCAGACATTCAACTCCCTCCGCAAACCTCCTTCACCCTCTCTTTCCCCAATGACCTTCATCAACAAAATTGAAACCACCAGGAGTTATCTCCCTAAAATCTCATCTCCTCCTCTCCAACTCCCCTCCTCCACCCTTTTCAATATTCCCTTTCAATACTCAAGGAGAGATCTCTTGCCTCTTTCCTAAATCTACAATTCCACTCGTGCTTCTCACCCTATTTCTTCATACCATTGTTTTTTGAATTCTCCCCCCTTCCAATCATTTGCATTTATTAAGTGCTTACTGTGGGCAAAGCACTGTACTAATCACTTGGGAAATCACAATACAGCAATACAGACAATCCCTGCCCACAACAGTCTAGAGGATAATAATTGTGGGTTTTGTTAAGCACTTACTGTGTGCCAGGCACTGTACTTAGCACTGGGGTGGATACAAGCAAATTGGGTTGGATACAGACCCTCACAGTCTCAATCCCCATTTTATAGATGAGGTAACTGAGGCACAGAGGAGTGAAGTGACTTGCCCAAGGTCACACAGCAGACAAGTGGTGGAGTAGGGATTAGAACCCATGACCCTTCCAGGTCTGTGCTCTGTCCACTATGTTATGCTGTGGGGTTTAAACAACTGTTCTCCTTTCCCTTAGATTGTGAGTCCCACCTTAGGGTCTGTGTTTGCTTTGATTATCTTGTATCTACTCCCCTGCTTAATCAATGGCATCTATTAAGCACTTGTGCACAGAATACTGTACTAAACACTTATTGTGTGCAGAGAACTGTACTAAGCGTTTGAACCCCTTGACTTGTAGTCAGCACTTAACTATCACAATTATTATCAGCTGATTGCACGGTCTTTTGCACCATCATTCAATCATATTTATTAAGCACTTATTAGGTCCAGGTTTGAGCGGTTACCCCCGGTCAGCCTAACGTGTTTAGTTTAGTAGCAGCAGAGGAGCTTGCAGGGATAAGAAGTAATAATACTTTCTCCGTCTCCCAGCCCTACAGACCTCAAACAATTTGATCCGTAATGAGAAAACTGCTATGAATCTTGCCCAAGGATTCTTTTTCACCCCAGATATGGCCAATGGAAGGGAAGAGGATCGGGAAGTAGCAAGGTAAATCTGTTCATGAAGTCTTTGTAGTAGGTTACTCTTACAAATACTCTTCTCCCCTCCTCCAACACTACTTCAAAGACTTATAGAAGGCCCATCTCCTCTAGGAAGTGTTTCCTGACTAAGCCCTCTTTTCCCTCTCCCTTCTGAGCCACTCTTGTTCTTTCATTCATTCTCCCTCTCATCCCCACAGCATATGTGTATATAGCCATATGCATCTGTAATTTATTTATCTGTTGCCTGTCTCCCCCTTCTAGACTGTAAACTCACTGTGGGCAGGAATGTGTCTGTTGTTACATTGTCCTCTCCCAAGTACTTAATACAGTGCTTTGCCCAAAGAAAGTGCTCAATAAATACGATTGGATGAATGAAACATTCTCTGACTAAATTTCTCCCCCCTGCCTCTTCTCCCACTCCCCTTTGTATCACCCTGACTTACTCCCTTTTTTCATCTCTTCTCCCAGCCCCACAGCACTTATCTTTTATTTATATTGTCTGTTTCTGCCCCACTATACTGCATGTTTGTTGTGGACAGGGAATGTGTCTGTTTATTGTTGGACTCTCCCAGGCACCTAATACTGTACATAGCAAGCACTCAATAAATATGATTGAATGAAAAGACTGAAACTCTGTCACACCAAAGTGGCAAATTGCCTTTACTCAGAGTCAGGGACACTCACTCTTTCAGAACCTGTCAATCCCCAGAATGTCTTAATCCCCATTTTACTGATGAGGTAACAGAGGTCCAGGGTCACAGTGCAGACAAGTGGCAGACCAGAATTAGAATCCATGACCTTTTGGCTCCCAGACCCGTGCGCTATCCACTATGGATTTTAGTGCTGTTTGTGTGTAGGGAATATGTCTGTGTTATATTGTATTCTCCCAAGCACTTAGTACAGTACTCTGCATACAGTTAGTGTTCTAAGAACCTCTTCCTTGGAGCTAGGAGGACTGATCATTCTAAGAACTTGGCCCCTGTCATTTCCCCGCTCTGGGTGATTTTGAAAGGTAGCTCTTTTTGTGGGTGGTTTGAAGGTAACCCTAGGTGACTTGAAATGTAGCCCATTTTAGGGGTGATTTGAAGATAAGCCTGGGGGGATTTTGAAAGGTAACCTGGGTTGTGAAGGAACCCCGAATGATTTTGAAAGGTAGCCAGTGGTTGGGGTGACTTTGAAAGGTGTCTCCTTCTTAGGTTTTACCAACTGCTAGAAGGAAGGTACTATGCTGGTATTAGCAGAGGGAAATTAACTGGCTGGCAGTCAAGTGATGTAGGAGGGGGTGAACCTATTGTTTTAAAGTCAATGCTATGGAATTTCTGTTCGATGTGAAGGTGGATGGGCAACTACTAGAGGTTCTTGAAGACTGGAAGAGGTGCGGGCTGAATTTTTTTGTTTATATTTTGTTTAGAAATAATTATCCGGCTAGCAGAGTGAGGTCAAGACTAGGGTGGGGAGAGACAGGAGGCGGGGAGGTCAGCAAGGAGGCTGATGCAGTTGTCAAGGAGGGATATGACAAATGCTTGGATAGATATATTTGGTTTAATAATAATGGTATTAAGTACTTGCTATGTGCCAGGCACTGTACTAAGCGCTGGGGTGGATACAAGTAAATCAAGCTGGATACAGTCCCTAACCCATGTGGGGCTCACAGCCTCAATCCCCATTTTACAGAGGCACAGAGACGCGACTTGCCTAGGGTCACACAGCAGACAAGTGGCAGAGCCAGGATTAATAACAATTATGGTATTTGTTAAGGGTTTATTATGCCAGACACTGTACTAAGCGCTGGGATAGATACAAGCATATCAGTTTGGACACAGTCCCTTCTCCCACATGGGGCTCACAATCTCAATCCCCATTTTACAGATGAGGTAACTGAGGCACAGAGAAGTGAAGTGACTTGTCCAAGGTCACACAACAGACAAGTGTGGAGTGGGGATTAGAACCCATGACCTTCTGACTCTCAGGCCTGTGCTCTATCCACAATGGATTTTAGTGATGTTAATGGGCAGGGAATGTCTGTTAGTCTCCCAAGCGCTTAGTACAGTGCTCTGCATACAGTAAGTGCTCAATAAATATGATTGACTGATTTAGTGGAGAAGTAGCATGTCCTGTTAGAAAGGGCATAGTGTGGGAGTCTAAAGACCTGGGTTCCAATCTCAGGTCCTCTACTTTTCTCTGTGTGACTTTGGGCAGGTTGCAACTTCTCTGTCCCTTGATTAACTTATCTGAAAAGTGGGTATTAAGACTGAGCCCTTTGTGGGAGAGGATCTGTGTCCAGATTGTGTAATACACAGTACATAATGACATTTATTAAATGTTTGTGTGCAGAGCACTGTACTAAGTGATTAAAGGGCTTGACTTGTAGTCAGCACTAAGTATCACAATTATTACCAGCTGACTGCATGGTATTTACCACAATCATTCAATTGTATTTGAGTGCTTACTATGTACAGGTGTGATAGTAAGCACTTGAACAAATACCCAAAAAAAATCTTGTGAACGTAGAGTTCTCTGTGAGTAATGTTCAGGCTAATTCAGACAGAACCGAGCAGGCCTCTGCCAATCAGTCAGTCCATTTTATTTATCGAGCTCTTATTGTGTGCAGAGCATTGTACTAAGTGCTTGGGAGAGTACAGTCCAACAATAAATAATCAAATTCCCTGCCTAAGTGGGCCATGTGATGTCATGGCATAGCGAAGCAGCAGGGCATAGTAGATAGGGTATGGGCTTGGGAGTCAGAAGGTCATGGGTTCTAATCCCAGCTCCTCCACTTGTCTGCTGTGTGACCTTGGGCAAGTCACTTCACTTCCCTGTGCCTCAGTTACCTCATCCGGAAAATGGGGATTGAGACAGTGAGTGCCTCGATTTTGCTTGTTTCTACCCCAGCATTTAGGATGGTGCCCGGCACAGAGTAAGCATTTAACAAATAGCGTTATTATTGTTATGATGATGATGATGGGGCACCCGGTTTAATGGAGATGGAGAGAAGGATTCTCAGAAGGCAGCCCAAAGACTGTGTGACCCATAGTGACCTTATGGTGGGGCCACAAATGATGAGAAAGATGTAATTGTGATGTGGCCTAATCTGCTGAAATAGGGGAAAAACAGATAAAAGGGGTATATCATGGGAGTATGTCTGGCTTTCCTTGTGAGGGGTGGTCATCTATACTTACCTCCAACAGTATTCAAATGCTTATTGCAGTGTAATGCTCATACAATTCAGAGAAGCAGCATGGTTTAGTGGATGGAGCCCGGGCCCGGGAGTCAGAAGGTCCTGAGTTCTAATTCTACCTCTGCCACTTGACTGTGTGATCTTGGGCAAGTCGATTCATTTTTTCTGGGTTTAAATTACCTCATCTGTAAAATGGGGATTGACTGAATCCTATGTGGGACAGGTACTGTGTCTAATCTGATTAGTGTGTATCTACCCCCAGCCCTTAGAACAGTGCTTGACACATAGTAAGCACTTAACAAATACCATTATTGTTGTTATTTCTTTTTTTGCACTATCTTTTTTTTTTTCTTCTGTGTTGGGAGGTAGCATGGCCTTAGTAGAAAGTCTGGGATCTAGGAAACCTGTGTTCAAATCCTTGTCCCTCCTCTGGTCTATTGTGTAACTTGGGTCACTTAATTCAAATGGTGTTTTTAAGTGCTTACTGTATGCCAGCCACTGTACTAAGCCTTGGGATAGATACAAGCTATTCAGGTTGGACACAGTCCCTATCCCACATGGGGCTCACTGTCTTAATTCCCATTTTACAGATGAGGTAACTGAGGCACAGAGAAGTTCAGTGCCTTGTTCAAGGTCAAAGCAGAGAAGTGGCGGGGCCAGGATTAGATCTACCCCAATGCTTAGTGGAGTGCTTGGCAGAGAGTAAGCACGTAACACATACCAATATTACAATTATGGGTATGCAGAGTCTAGATTGTGAAGCTGCCATGAGATGAACCTCCACCAAAATAGCCAATTTTCCTCGGACACTTTCGTAGGCGGCCTCGTCATCCCGGACGAAAGAGCCAAGAGATAAACAGTTGCTTCCTTGACAGGGAGAGGGATTCATCAACCTAAACTCACCTCCCAGCTCTGACAGTGCTCCCTCTTTTCCGGCTCCTGTTGTCTCTTTTCTGTTGGCTAATGATCTGTCATTCACTCACCTTCTGGGTGTAGTAATTGTCACCCTTTCTCGGCGGGGATATAAATTTGAAGATTGTTTCTGCCTGATTCCATCATGGTGGGCAGAGAAGAGGTGAAGGAGAGGAAAAGAGATTCCTTCCATCAATTTTATTGGACCATTGAAATGTCCCAAATCTGTTGTTGGTGGGGCTTTTGATTTCTGAGAGGGTTCTTGGAGGCTGAAAAGATATGCAGGAGTGGGTGCTGGTTGTTGTGAACAGGTTCTATGAGGGTGGAGATCTGCTCAAAGATGTTAGACTTAAATAATAATTGTAGTATTTAAGGGCTTACTATGTGCAAAGCACTGTACTAAGTGCTGGGGTAGACACAGTCCATGTCCCACATGGGGGCTCATATGGGGGAGCTAATTGGGGCTAATGAGCACATGGGGGCTAATCCCTGTTATACAGATGAGGTAATTGAGGCCCAGGTAAATGAAGTGATTTGCCCAAGGTCACACAGCAGACATGTGGCAGGGCAG
Source organism: Tachyglossus aculeatus (assembly GCF_015852505.1). Taxonomy (NCBI): domain Eukaryota; kingdom Metazoa; phylum Chordata; class Mammalia; order Monotremata; family Tachyglossidae; genus Tachyglossus; species Tachyglossus aculeatus. The sequence continues at coordinate 19,025,598 of NC_052084.1, read as the reverse complement.
GGATTAGAACCCAAGACCTTCTGACTCCCACTTCTATCCACTTCTTAGGAAACCATGCAGTCTTGGCTATTCCCCCAGAGAAGCAGTATGGCTCAGTGGAAAGAGTGTGGGCTTTGGAGTCAGAGGTCATGGGTTCAAATCCTGGCTCCACCAATTGTCAACTGTGTGACTTTGGGCAAGTCACTTAACTTCTCTGTGCCTCAGTTCCCTCATCTGTAAAATGGGGATTAAGAGAGTGAGCTCGAGCCTGGGTGTTGGAAAGCCTGGGTTCTGCTCCCCGCTGGGCCCCTTCTCACTGTGACTCGCTTCTCTGGGCCTCAGTTTCTTCATCTGTAAAATGGGGATTCGAAACCCGTCTCCCGTTTCGGACTACAAGCTTCATGTGGGACAGAATGTGTTATCTATCTCAGGGCTTAGCACAGTGATTGGCACACAGTATGTGCCGAACAAATACTGCAATTAGGATTCAATTCTGCAATTGACAGCTCAAAGGGAAGAGGGAAAGGGCCAGAATCTGGCCCCTACCTCCAATACATAGTCTCACAATCCTTTAGTACACAGCAACTTGCCCTACTCTTTCAGCACCTACTCACCTACAAACCCATGTTCCCTTATCTGTAAATTTGTCTCCCTGACTCCACTGAAAACTCCTATACAATTGTGGTATTTAAGTGCTTACTATGTGCCAGGCACTGTTAGAAGTGCTGGGGTAGCTACAAGATAATCGGGTTGGAAACAGTCCTGTCCCACACAGGGCTCACAGTCTTAATCCCCATTTTACAGATGAGGTCCCTGAGGCCTAGAGAAGTGAAGTGATTTGCCCAAAGTCACAAAGCTGACAAGTGGCAGAGCTGGGATTAGAACCCAGGTCCTCCTGATTCCCGGGTCTGTGCTCTTTCCTCCCCTTCCCTATCACCCCCGCCTTACCACCTTCCCCTCCCCACAGCACCTGTATATATGTATATATGTTTGTATGTATTTATTACTCTAATTTTTATTTTATTTGTACATGTTTGTTCTATTTTATTTTAATATGTTTTGTTTTGTTCTCTGTCTCCCCCTTCTAGACTGTGAGACCACTGTTGGGTAGGGACCGTCTCTATATGTTGCCAACTTGTACTTCTCAAGCACTTAGTACAGTGCTCTGCACACAGTAAGCGCTCAATAAATACGGTTGAATGAATGACAACCTGATCACCTTGTATCCCACCCAGTGCTTAGAACTGTTCTTTGCACATAGTAAGTGCTTAACAAATGCCATCATTATTATTATTGTCCCATGAGAAGCAGAGTGGCTCAGTGGAAAGATCACAGGCTTTGGAGTCAGAGGTCATGGGTTCAAATCCCAGCTCCACCAATTCAGCTGTGTGACTTTGGGCAAGTTACTTAACTTCTCTGTGCCTGTTACCTCATCTGTAAAAATGGGGATTAAGACTGTGAGCCCCCAGTGGGACAACCTAATCACCTTCTATCCCCCAGCGCTTAGAACAGTGCTTTGCACATAGTAAGCACTTAATAAACGCCATCATCATCATTATTATAAGGGCCTGGGTCCATAAGGTCCAAATATTTCCAGAGTTGCAGAATTAAAAATTCCCTTTGCCAATCTTTTTTTAAATGGTATTATTTAAATGCTTACTGTGTGTCAAGCACCATTTAAGCCATGGGTAGTTACAGGTTAATCAGGTTGGATACAGTTCTTGTTCCACATGAGGCTCACTAAGTATTGAATCCCTATTTTACAGTTGTAGAAACTGAGGCCCAGAGAAGTGAAGTGACTTGCCCAAGGTCATGCAGCAGGCAAGTGGCAGAGTCAGAACTGGAACCCAGGTCCTCTGACTCGCGGTCCCGTGCTCTCTAGGCCATGCTGCTTCCAAGCTGCTTCTGCCACTTCTTCTTTTTTTCTTTTTTATTTAATAGTATTTGTGAAGGGCTTACTCTGTGCCAGGCACTGTAATAAATGCTGGGGTAGATAATAATAACAATAATGGCATTTATTAAGCACTTACTGTGTGCGAAGCACTGTTCTAAGCACTGGGGAGGTTACAAGGTGATCAGGTTGTCCCACAGGGGGCTCACAGTCTTAATTCCCATTTTACAAATGAGGTAACTGAGGCACAGAGAAGTTAAGTGACTTGCCCAAGATCACACAGCTGACAAGTGGGGGAGCTGGGATTAGAACCCATGACCTCTGACGTCATAGCCCGGGCTCTTTCCACTGAACCACACTGCTTCTCTGATACAAGCTTATCAGATTGGACACGGTCTCCATCCCCAGTGAGGCTCACGGTCTTAATCCCCATTTTAAAGGTGGGGTGACTGAGGCCCAGTGAAGTGATTTGCCCAAGGTCACACGGTAGACAAGTGGCAGAGCTGGGACTAGAACCCAGGTCCTAGGCTCTATCCACTAAACCAGGCTGCTTTTCATTGAAACACCATGACCTCTTGCCCTCAGAGACCATTTGGCAATTGCAATCACGGTGAAACCTCCTTGTCTCCAGGTTAAAACCAGGGGTGCGGAGGGGTAGGGGTTGCTGTTGGGGTCACCCCAGAGCTCACTGGGGTATCGCCTCCTGCCTGGCAGGGATGAAAAACAAAGAGAAGCTGTTGGCGGGACAACCACGAGCCAGTGTGTTGTGGTGGCACAGGACGGCCTCATGGGAGGGCCGGGGTGGACACTGGGGCCAGAATGTCAATGGAAGATGGGGCCCAGGAGGGCAGAAGCCGGCTGCCATGGCCCCTCCAGAAGGGGCCTTTCTCTCCTCGCCACCCACCACCAGGAGTGCCAGGGGAGGATGGGGTGTGTGGGGGTGTGTGCATGCATGTGTCAGCCTCCATGGCCCGTGGAAGCAGTCATGGTTCAGGTAATCCTTCCTCCCCGTCGAAGGGTGATATTTGTAGTCGGGGCTAGTGGACTTCTGTGACTCTCCAAAGAAGGCCTGCACAGAAAAGGAAATGGAATTGGCTGTCAAATCTGATTGTAATTGAATGCTGAGAGCAGTCTTGGACCATTAATGGCCCTTGTGTCGGGTGGAGAAATGATGATGTACCATCTGGTATTAGGTTAAGTCGTGTGTGTTTGTGTATATATCTATATGCAGGGACAGCATGGCTCAGTGAAAGAGCACGGGCTTGGGAGTCAGAGGTCATGAGTTTGAATTCCAGCTTTGCCACTTGTCAGCTGTGTGACCTTGGGCAAGCCACTTCACTTCTCTGTGCCTCAGTTCCCTCATCTGGAAAATGGGGATGGAGACTGTGAGCCCCACGTGGGACAACCTGATCACCTTGTATCCCCTCAGTGCTAACAACAGTGTTTTGCACCTAGTAAGTGCTTAACAAATACCATCATCATCATTATTATTATTGTACTTTGCAATTGAAAATGATTCTACTGACAGAGTCCAGGTGTGTGTATGTGTGTGTGTGCATGCAAATGCTGTAAAGACTTGTCAAGGTAATGGGGTCCAGCCCCTCAAAATCAAGCTCCTTACCATCACTCAATACTGTTGCCCCTTCCTATCTCACTTTGTTCTTCTCCTAGTACAACCCAGCCTGCACATTTCACTCCGCTAATGCCAATCTTCTCACTGTAGCTCAATAATAATAATAATGGTACATGTCAAGTGCTTACTATATGCCAGACACTGTACTAAGCTCTGGGATAGGTACAAGCAAATTGGACACAGTCCCTGTCTCATCTGGGACTCGCAGTCTCAATTCTCATTATACAGATGAGGTAAGTGAGGTAGGAGAAGTGAAGTGCCTTGCTCAAGATCACACAGCAGACAGGTGGCAGATCCAGGATTAGAACCCATGGCCTTCTGACTCCCCAGCCTGTGCTCTATTCACTATGGCATGCTGCTTCTCATCTGAATTCTGGGTTTTAATACTAGCTCTGCCACTTGTCTTCTGTGTGACCTTGGGTAAGTCACTTAACTTCTCTGTGCCTCGGTTTCTTCATCTGTGAAATGAGGATTAAGACTCTGAACTCCATCTGGGGCATGGACTGTGTCCAACCCAATTTCATTCTATCTATCCCAGCGGTTAGTACAGTGTCTGGCCCATAGAAAGCACTTAAGAAATATCACAGCTTTTTTATTATTGTTATTGAATGGCTCCTTCCAAGCTGTCTTCAAAGCTACCTTACTCTAGAAAGGTCTGGATCTCATGTCTTCCATCCGGCTATCGCTCCATCTCCTCCTTTCCCTTCCTTAAAAGTGTTGTTTACACCCTCTACCTTCACTTCCTCTTCCCCAGTTGCCTTCTGAATCCTCTTCAGTCAAAAACCTATGTGTACTTTTATTTATATGCTCATCTTTACATTGTTTTTGTTTTGCCTTGGTCCACTTTAGTTGTGAACCTTTGCATACTTTTATTTCTATATTAATTTTTACATTTGGGTATTTGTCACTCAGTCTCCCTGAGCCTTTTTTATAATTTATCATCATCAACTAGGGAGCTCAAACAGGATGGGGAGATGAGATTAATCAATCGTATTTATTTTCTGCATACAGGGATCATTAGGTACTATCGATTGGGCTAATTGACAGGGACGAGGGAGGAATGGAGGAAAGGGGATGGAGCAATCCTCTCTCACATTTAGCGGGGTTGAGGATGAGGAGTGGCAGGAGCTTTTTTGAAGGCACATCTCCTTTATGAGGCTTTCCCCCATTTAAGCCCTCCTTTCCTCTTCTACTCCCTTCTGCATCACCCTTGGACTTGTACCCATTATTCACCACTCCCTGAGCCCCACAGCACTTTTTTCAGTGGAAAGAACATGGGCTTTGGAGTCAGAGGTCACGGGTTCAAATCCTGGCTTCTCCAATTGTCTGCTGTGTGACTTTGGGCAAGTCACTTAGCTTCTCTGTGCCTCAGTTCCCTCATCTGTAAAATGAGGGTTATGATTGTGAGTCCCCCGTGGGACAACCTGATCGCCTTGTAGCTTCCTCAGCACTTAGAACAGTGCTTTGCACATAGTAAGCACTTAATAAATGCCATTATTATTATTATTATTATTGAACATGATGTATGCTGAACACTGGTCTAAACGCTTGGGAGAGTACAGTGCAATGGAATTGGTAGTCACCTTCCTTGCCCACAATGAGCTTTCAGTTCAGAGGGGACCTACAAAATGGAAATAATAATGCTTGCCTCTCCCTACATCGGGGGAAAAAGTGAAAATAAAATTTGATAATCAGTGGGAGCACATTTTGGGAAAATTAAAGTATTTGGCAAACTCGAGGTTTGCAGACAGCAAGATTGAAATGCTCCTTGTAGGGAATCAATCAATTCATAGTTTTTTTTCTATTATTGGGTCCACCACTTATCTGCTGGGTGACCTTGGGTAAGTCACTTAACTTCCCTGTGCCTCAGTTCATATGTAAAATGGGGATTAGGATTGTGAGCCACATGTGGGAAATGGACTGTGTCCAACCTGAATATCTTGTATCTATCTTAGTGCTTAATACAGTGCCTGGCATGTTAGTAAGTGCTTAAGTATCATTATTATTACAGGGGAACCAACCCTTTTTCATCAATGTCTAGACATCCTACTCTGTGAGCTAAAACCAATTTATATATGGCTTGGATGAACAAGTGAGAAAATAATTGTGGTATTCGTTAAGCGCTTACTATGTACCAAACACTCTACTAAGTGCTGGGGCAGCTACAAGATAATCAGAGCCCATGAAGTCCTCACTGTCTGAGGAGGGAGCACAGGTACTGAATCCTCATTTTGCAGATGAGGAAACTGAGGCACAGAGAAGTGAAATGGCGTGTCTTCCTGCATAGGAAGACCTGGTGCAGAGCAGGCAAAGATCACCTCTGAGGCTGATTCAGGATACAGCATTACTTATTTCCCTCTATCTTCCCAGAAGCCTTAGCAAAGCACACTCACACCCTATCCCAAAGAAATGGAAATCTGGTCTCAGGAAGGCCAGCCAACAGCCATGGAGAGGGATGCAATCAGTCCCACTTATGCAATCCACTTAGAGCGATTGGACTTCATCCTGTTTCTCCAATTACATAATTATCATATTCAGTTCGCTCCCCAAATTAATTATTTAAGATGCTTCAGCAATTATCCCAATTTGGCTCCTTCAGTAGAATAAATGAAGTCTGGGCTAACAGCAGTCAGGTCATCCACCAGTAGATGATATGAGGGAGTCCTCCCACTTATCCTTTCTCTTCAGCTGGTAGGGAAAGGGAGGGTGGCTTTTTTCTGGTATTTGTGAAGCTCTTTCTAGGTGCCAAGCACTGTCCTAAGCGCTGGGGTAGATACAAGCTAATCAGGTTGGACCCAGTTCATGTCCCACATGGGGCTCACTATATGAATCCCCATTTTATAGATGAGGTAACTGAGGTCCAGAGAAGTGAACTGACTTGCCCAATATCACCCAGCAGATAAGTGGCAGAGCTGGGATTAGAACCTAGGTCCTTCTGGCTCCCAGGCCCATGCTCTAACTGCTAGGCAATGCTGCTTCTCTATTGCCTCAGAGTTTATAACTGCTACCTTATTGAGGTCACAAGGGTGACTTCTTTCTTCACCTAATCCCCCTTCCCGGCCCATTCCCAGATTCCTTAAACTCTCCTCACATTGTGCCGCTCTTTTAAAGAGATCTCCCTGCAAATCCTCCTTGTTCTGCGAAGCACAGGGAAGCAGCATTTAGTGGATAGTACATGGGCTTGGGAGTCAGAAGGACTTGGGTTCTAATCCCAGCTCTTCCACTTGTCTGCTGGGTGACCTTGGGCAAATTGCTGTGGACAGTCTCTGTCCAACCTGATTAGCTTTTGTCTACCCCAAGGTTTAGAGCGGTGCTAGACAGATAATAAGCTATTAACAAATACCATCATCATCATCATCACCATCACACAGGTACCCCCAAGCTAGCTGATCAGTGACTTCCTCCCTCCACTTAGCTGTTACCCCACTGTGGTTTTCCCCAGTTGCCCTAGGGCTGTGGAGATTGTCTTCCTGGCTAGTAGAAGCCAAGAAAATCTTGAGCTTCCCTTCAGATCTCCATCAGTAGCAACAACTGATGACTTGTTCCTTGAAATAAAAGCATCCTATTTTTTTTTAATGGCAGTTAAGGACTTCCTATGTGTCATACACCATTCCAAATGCTGGGGTAGATAATAATAATAATAACAATTATGGTATTTGTTAAGCACTTTCTATGTGCCAAGCACTGTTCTAAGCTCTGGGGTAGATACAAGATAATCAAGTTGGATACAATCCCTGTCCCACATGGAGCTCACCGTCTCAATCCCCATTTTACAGATGAGGTAACTGAGGCACAGGGAAGTGGTGACTTTATGCTATTTAAATGCTTACTATGTGTTAAGCACTATTCTAAGTCCTGGGGTAGATACAGGGTAATCGGGTTGTACCACATAGGAGGGGGATCACAGTTTTAATCTCCATTTTGTAGATGAGGTAACTGAGGCAGAGGCTTGCCTAAGGTCACATGGCAGACAAGTGGAAGAGCTGGGATTAGAACTCAGGTCCCCTGACTCAAGACCTGTACTCTTTCCACTAAGCCACGCACTTCTCTAAGTTGTCACTTCACTTCCCTTTTCAGTTCTCCTGTTATCAGTCAGTAGGTTGCCAGTCAATGATATTTACAGAGCACTTACTTTGTGCAGAGCACTGCACTAAGCACTTGGGAGAGTACAGTATAACAATACACATTTCCTGCCCTCTCCCTCTTACTTAAACTGTGAAACCTATGCAGGATAGAGACTGTCCAGCCTAATTGACTTGTATCTACTCCAGTGCTTATAACAGTGTTTGACACATAGTAAGCACTTAACAAATACCATAAAGCAAACAATCATGGGTGGTGTCTATCAACTCAATTGTACTGTCCTCTCAAATGCTTAGCACAGTGCTCCGCAGACTAGTAGGTGCTTAATAAAATGCCACTGAGTGATTAGTATTGTAACATGCCTCAGTTACCTGAATTAAACCATTTGACCCTAACTTGAGGTCACAACCTTCATTGGATAGGTCTACTATAAGGAGAGTTTAACATCTTTAGGGTTAATATAATTTTGCCCTAATCAAGTTCATTCACTTGTTAGCAATTCCCTGCCAATACTAGGTTTCAGTTTGTTCATTCATTCATTGTCATATTTATTGAGCACTTACTGTATGCAGAGCACTGTACTAAGCACTTGGGAAGTATAAGTCGGTAACATATAGAGATGGTCCCTAACCAACAACGGGCTCACTGTCTAGAATGGAGAAACAGATAACAAAACAAAACATGAAGACAGGTGTCAAAACCATCAGAATAAATAGAATTATAGCTACGTGTACATCATTCATAAAATAAATGAGCAGTAAATATGTACAAGTATATACAAGTACTGTGGGGAGGGGAAGGAGGTAGGGCAGGGGGCGATGCAGAGGGGAGGAGGAGAAGAACAAGGGGGCTCAGTCTGGGAAGGCCTCCTGGAGGAGATGAGCTCTCAGTAGGGCTTTGAAGGGAGGAAGAGAGCTAGTTTGGCGGATCTGTGGAGGGAGGGCATTCCAGGCCAGGGGAAGGACGTGGGCCGGGGGTTGACGGCGGGACAGGTGAGAATGAGGTACAGTGAGGAGGTTAGCGGTAGAGGAGCGGAGGGTGCAGGCTGGGCTGAAGAAGGAGAGAAGAGAGGTGAGGTAGGAGGGGGCGAGGTAATGGAGAGCCTTGAAGCCAAGAGTGAGGAGTTTTTGCTTGATTCGTTGGTTGGCAGCCACTGGAGATTTTTGAGGAGGGGAGTAACATGCCCAGAGCATTTCTGTACAAAGATAATGCGGGCAGCAGAGTGAAGTATAGACTGAAGCGGGGAGAGACCAGAGGTTGGGAGATCAGAGAGAAGACTGATGCAGTAATCCAGACGGGATAGGACGAAAGATTAACCAGCAAGGTAGCAGTTTGGATGGAGAGGAAACGTTGTCTTGTTTTAGCCCTATGCTGTTGAAATGGGTTGTTATATTTATTATTTGAAAACAAATATAGTGAGTCTACAGTTCCTGCAGATCTCCATACAATTTATCTCACAATTAAAAAAAATAAATAAAAAGCTCTACTTGATCGCCATCTGATGGTGGTTCATTATATCATGTAACTTGCAACAAAGCTTCTGCTTACATATCTGTCATTTTAAAAAGGGTGAAGCCTGGAGATTTTAAGATTTTTTTTTTTCCTCAGTCTCACAATCATAAGTTGCTGCTTCTTAAGAGTCATTTCATTCCCAATTGGCTTAAAATAATACAATAATAGTGGCATTTATTAAACACTTTACAAAGTGCTAAGCACTGAAATAGAGAAAAAAAATCAGATTGGATACAGTCCCTGTCCCACATGGAGATCACTACCTAAGGGAGAGAGAGGTCACACAGTAGACAAATGGTGTCAGGATTAGAACCCAGTTCCTTCTGACTCCCATGATGATGGTGTATCCCACATGGATAAACTGCCTGATGCCCAAGAACTAGTGGGTAAAGTGTGTAACCCCCTCCACCCGCCTCACACCCTCAATCATGTTTATTGATGAGATTGGTCAAGGCTGCCAGCTCCAGGTGTGTTTTTGGAAGGGATTTTGGCTGTGGGAAAATCAGTTTTTGTCAAATCTTCTGAGAAAACCTACCTGCGGATGCCAGATGGATGTCATTGGTGGTCTGCTTTTTACAGACATGATTTATTCCACCTCTAAGCCTTGTTTAGGCATAACTGTCTGCCTGACGGACAGGCTGCTTTTTAAGCTTCATTTCCCCATCTGCTTAGCTCTGTGCCTTCATCTGCTCCTCAGAGATAATACGGACCCCATCAATAAGGCTGCCAATGGGAAATGAATAGACTTAGAGGGAGAACTACATAAGAACATAAACAATGTCACCACCATCTTTTTACCAAGTAAAAATGGTCCATCTTGCCCAGGAGTCTGGATTTCACAGCGGCAACAGGATTTTGAAGTGGTGTGACTCAGTGGAATGAGCATGGGCTTGGGACTTGGAGGACTGCCACTGTCCGCTGTGTAAATTTGGGCACATCTTTTCACTTCTCGGGGCCTCAGTGACCTCATTTGTAAAATGTGGCTTTAACTCTACTTCCTCCTATTCAGACTGAGAGCCCCATGTGGGACAGGGACTGTCTGACCTGATTCACTTGTATCTACCCCAGTGCTTAGAATAGTGCTTGGCACATAGGTACTTATACCATAATTATTAGTTGTCTTCCTTGACATCATCTTAGTGGTTTTGACTGTATCTTCTAACACCTCATCTTCCCTTCTATCTCCATTTCCCTCCAGTAGCTCTAGAAGGTATCCTAAATCCTCTTGAACCTACCGATATTTCAGGCCTCATTGACTTCCAGACGTCATTTGCTATCAACCCCCGGGGTGAAGAAATGTTTCCTTTTGTTTTGATCTTAAACCTACTTTATTAGGAACTTTATTATGAAGCGTGCCTCCCTTCCATGTAAATAACACAGTGGAAACTGAAAGATTCAACACACAGAGGAAGTAAACTCTTCCCCTGAGGGAAAACAAAACAAAATTGCTTCTCCCCTAGTTTAAAATGAAGCAAAGTAGACCTCCTTCCACAATCCTTATCTAAACTACTTCCCTTCCCCTGTGGATTTTGCTGTTGAAGAGCAAATCTAATTGTTTAGGGGTAAATTCCATTCCATAAATTGGGAGGCAGATTGATCTAGTGAAAGAAGCACAGGTTTGGGATTCAGAAGATCCGGCTTCTAATCTGGACTCTGCTACTTGCTTACTCTGTGACCTTGGGCAAATCACTTAGCCTCTCTGAACCCCAGTTTCCTCATCTGTAAAATGGGAATAAAATAGCAACTCACCCTCTTTCTCAAACAGTAAACCTTCTGTGGGAAGGGGAATCTGTCCAGTTTGATATATCTACGCTGGTGCTTTGTTCATGGTAAGAATTCAACAAATATTATCATTATTCAATTTCCTCCGTATGTGTACCTCAGTGGTGACCTGATTCAGAAGTCCAAATAGATGTCAGTTACTTCTGTCACTTGGTGCCTACTTAATCTCAGAGAATGTTTCCAAGAATATTTATGCCACTGTCAACAATCTTCTGATGTTAACCTATAAACATTCTCCAATCAACACAGTTTAATCACAGATGTTCAATTTTCCTGACCTGCCGTGAATATTCACGGCTTAGGCAGGGAATTGCCCCAGATATAGACTTTTTTGATCTAATTTGATAGGACACATTTCTTCCCCAGGCAGCGCTTCCTAGTAATTGGCTGGAAAATAAGAATCTAGCATTCATTATTATTATTATTATTATTAACTCTTTCTTGAGCGATGAGAAAGAGGAAATCAAAACATTTCTCTGCCTTGGTATTCAAGAATAGTTGGGAAAATGGACTCTCAAAGGTAATATTTCCTGAGGTCTCATCTATCCCAGGGGATGAATCTCACCTGCAAGGTTTATATTCCTGTTGCCACTGCTAAAGTAGTCTCTCTTTGGGTCTGGGATTGGAGGTCTTATCCCAGCACATGGCCCAGTGAAAAGATCATGGGCTTGGGAGTCAGAGGGCCTGGGTTCTATCCTGGCTTTGCTATGTGTGTGTGACCAGGAGCAAATCACTTGACTTCTCTGGGCCTCAGTTCCCTTATCTGCAAAGTGGGGATTCAATGCCTGTTCTCCCTCCCACTTAGACTCTGAGCCCCATGTAAGAACCTGACTAACTTGTATCTACCCCAACACTTACTATGTTCAGGCCATGTTTCCCCACTCCTCAAGAAACTGCAGTGGTTGCCCATCCACCTCCGCAAACAACAAAAACTCCTTACAACCGGCTTTTAAAGCAATCAATCACCTTGTTCTCTCCTACCTCACCCCGCAACTCTTCTACTACGCTTTGCTCCTCTAATGCCAACCTTCTCACTGTACCGCGATCTCGTCTATCTCGCGGCCGACTCCTGGCCCACGTCCTGCCTCTGGCCTGGAATGCCCTCCCTCCTCAAATCCCACAGACAATGATCCTCCCGCCTCTTCAAAGCCTTCTGTTCTCTTCTCCCTCTTCCTTCTGAATTTCCCTGACTCGCTCCCTTTATTAATCTTCCCCCAGCCCCTTGGAGGAGATGTGCCTTCAACAAGGCTTTGAAGGGGAGGGAAAGTAATTGAAAAAGAAAAGAGGAATAAAGGGCTTCTGTCTAAATAGCCCATTGGAGAAGACTGAGCCCTGCGATTATTAGAGCTTTTGCCGCTAGGGGGCAGACATGGCTTGCTTTTCCCTTTAAAGCACATCATGGGAGAGCCAGAAACTGGGGTCTACTGAGAAGGTCCTTTCCGAAGTGATCTGATAGTACCATTATCCTGTGGGGACAGGTTCCAGTTCATTAACCTAGGAGACCCTCTCCCCGTTCCGGTTTTCCAGGAATACATGAAATCTATATTGAAATCACTAACGTTGCCTGGGGGAAGCCAAAGAACTTAAAACCATAATAATAATGGTACCTTTTAAGCATTTACTATATGTCAAGCACTGCTTTAAGAGCTGGGGTAGATACAAGCTGATAAGGTCAAATACAGTCCCTGTCCCACTTGGAGGTCATGGTCTTAACTGCCATTTTTATAGATGAGGGAGCTGAGGCACAGAGAAGCTGTTACTTGCCCAAGGTCACACGGTAGACAAGTGGCAGAGCTGGGACTAGAACCCAGATCCTTCTGATTCCCAGTTCTGTGCTCTATCTTCTAGGTCTTGCTGATTTCCAGCTTCCCAGAACAACAAACTTTGATTCCATCCTTTTAGTTTAAGCATCCCTTAGAGCCCACGGGTCATCATCATCATCAATCGTATTTATTGAGCGCTTACTATGTGCAGAGCACTGTACTAAGCGCTTTTCCCTTTAAGCATGATGTGCTTTAAAGGGTCCTGGATGGTAACTGAGGTATTCTTTAGTTGCTTACTCTGGGCCTAGCACTTAAGGCTGAAACGTTTACCTTTCTGTTGCTTCTTGGTCTCCTCATGGTTTCAGGCACCACGCTGGGTGAAAGTTGTTCTTGTTTGGAGGGAAGAGGAGAGTGACAGGAGGGGACCGTCTGTGAAAATCAAGAAACCAAAGAAAAAGGAGAGAATGTAGTCAGGCCTATAAAATCTCCAAATTTTTTTTTCCACATTCCTTCCCTGTTACTTTTCTCTACTTGTGTTCTCATTTCCCCACCTGTCCCCCTTTACTGCCATTTCATTATGTCCTCATAAGTTAAGTACTTACATACCCACTGTTGGGTAGGGACTGTCTCTATATGTTGCCAATTTGTACTTCCCAAGTGCTTAGTACAGTGCTCTGCACATAGTAAGTGCTCAATAAATACGATTGATGATGATGATGATGATACCCACCACCGCCACCACAGATGCACTTTACACTCTTTCTTCCCCCTACTTTTTTTTTAATGGTATTTGTTAGTTGTATTGAGCGCTTACTGCTTGCAGAGCAAAGTGCTTCCTATGTGCCAGAAATTGTACTAAGCACTGGGATAGATGCAGGATAATTAAGTTGGACACAGTCCACATCCTATATGGAACTCACAGCCTTAATCCCCAGTTTACAGACCAGGTTACTGAGGCACAGAGAAGTGAAGTGACTTGTCCGAGGTTACACAGCAGACAAATGGTGGTCAGGATTAGAATCCAGGTCCTCTGATTCCCCCCACCCCCCTCCACCCCAGCCCAGTGCTCTTTCCTACCTATAGTGTCTTTCTCCCCCAGGATAGGGACATTCAAGTATGGTGCTCTAAACAAAGTAAGCATTCAATAGATGCTATGGATTAATAGCAGTTTCTATTCCTCCTACCTGTTTGCCTCGAAAGGTGAATGGGCCAGAGAGATAGAAAGTGCTGGGAGCAACTAACAAAAACCAAACCCTAAACAGGGCCCAGACTTCAGCCAAGTTAAATCCTATAAATGAACAAGTTATTTGTTGTTTAATAAACGGACAAGAGCAGTTTGATTCTCTGTGGAGATACACAGTATGGAGCCAGTAGTGAATTGAAAACAGAATCCGGGGCTGGTGAATGGGCAAAGATTTCTATTTAGACATGAAACAGCCTAAAGCACTCAAGACTTAAATATTGAATGTAAACGTGACTCAAGTTGGGAAAGGTTCTATACAGGACTTTGATGTGCTCCTGAGAGCACGGGACTAAATCCTAAAAGAAGATGCTCTGAAGGGGAAAAATACTGAAGCATGACATAAGGAGAAGCTGCCTTCTTAGTAATCATTCTAGTCTACGAGCTTGAGCAGAGTTACTATGACCTAGTAATCCTAAAATGTGGGGCAATTGCTTGCTAAAGACATTGGAAAGATTCAGACAATATCTCTGGTATTTAGTGCTTACTTTAAGCACTTAATACAGTGCTTTGCCCACAGTAAGTGCTCAATAAATACGATTGAATGAATGTGCCAAGGACTATGCTTAGCATTGGGGTAGATACTGGGTTTTTTAATATTTGTTCAGAGTTATTATGTGTCAAGCACTGTCCTAAGCGCTGGGGTAGGTAAAAGGTAATTTACAGTCCCTGTCCCAAAAGGGCTCACAATCTTAATAATAATAGTAATTATGGTACTTGTTAAACATTTACTTATGTGCTAAGCACTGTTCTAAAGCAGTGTTTTTAGACTGTGAGCCCACTGTTTGGTAGGGACTGTCTCTATACGTTGCCAACTTGTACTTCCCAAGCACTTAGTACAGTGCTCTGCACACAGTAAGTGCTCAATAAATACGATTGATTGATTCTAAAGGCTAGGGCAGATCCAAGTTAATCTGGTTGGACACAATCCCTATCCCATATGGGGCTCACAGTTTTAATCCCCATTTTACAGATGGGGTAACTGAGGCCTAGAGAAGTGAAGTGACTTGCCCAAGGTTACAGAGCAGATGAGAGGCTGAGTTGGAATTAGAACCCAGGCCTAGGCTCTTTCCACTACGTCATGCTGCTTCTCAGCTACGTTGCAAGATAGCAAGCAGATGAGTTGCAGCTGCTCAAGAAATGAAATCGAACTGCAGTTTGGAAACAGTAACAGATTCCTTCCTTGAAAAATCAAATTTTGATGGGAATTACAAGCATGGACCTACAGATGAAATCACTGGAAGCAACTGAATGGGATTTAGACAAAACTATTGAAGTACATCAAGCTGCGGACACATTCATAATGTATGTATGTACACAATTGCTGGAAAACAACAAAAAACAAGGTTATGGAGGAGGATAACCAGAAATTGGAGAAGGTGGTTGAAATAAGAAAACATGACAATGCAGTGAGAATGGAAAGGCGTTAAATTAAATTCTTGATGGCAGAAAGATGCCTTGGATTTGGGAAAAATCTGTTGTTGCTGTAATAAAGTCATCCTCTGTTTGTTATGTAGCGAGAGGAATTCAGGAGCCCTAAAGTGTCAGCTTTTACACTTGATTAAAAATGACAGCAGCAAAAGTGAACTCACAGTGGACAAAGGAGAAGGCAACTGCAGATTTATAAAGTGAGAACCAGACTCTCCAAAATTGGAAGAGCAAACCAGTGAAGGAGAGGACATTTAATAGAGACAGGATGACAAGAAAAGTTAAAGGCAGAGCTCTGGCGTGACAGGCATTCTTGTGGTTTGCTTAAATTAAAGAAGGGTGATACACTTGGGTTGCTCAATGGAAAATAGGGGAAGGATAAGTGTTGATTTGTGGGAAATAGCTCCAAGATTATAGATGGTTAAAATGAAAAAAAACTAACAAGATAAATGTTTCTCCTATTCACTGACGGACTCCCATATCAAAGGTTAAAAAAAATTGGGATTTAGATGTGATATTTTTAAAAAGTCAGCTCGTTAGAAGACAACCTGAAATACTAATTGAAACTGTTTCAAGCATCTTTTATTGCTTCCCAGCTCTCTTGTATTCTCCCAAGTGCTTAGTAAGTGCCCTGCAGAAAAAGTGTTCAGTGAATATCATCGATTGATGGATTCAGTGTAGAATATGTGTTCATTTTGATGCCATTGGGGAAGATGGTAGGATCAACTATTTTTATGAGGGAAAGTTCTAGAAAGCCTGGAAGTTCTGGGGGAGTCAGCACAGAGCAGTAGAGGAACTGCAGTGGAACAAGAGAAGCAGCATGGAGTAATGAATACAACACGAGCCTAGGAGTCAGAAGATCACGGCTTCAAGACATGGCACCACCACTCATCTGCTGTGACACCTTGGGCAAGTCACTTCACAACTCTGTGCCTGTTATCTCATCTGGAAAATGGGGATTGAGACAGTGAGCCCCACATGGGGCAGGAACTCTGTTCAACCAGATTTGCTTCTATTTACCCCAGTGCTTAGTACAGTGCCTGGCACATAGTAAACACTTACCAAATACCATTATTATTATTATTATTGTTCCTAGTTAGTTCACAACAAACTCACATGCCCTTTGATATTTCATGCAGCGATATGGCAGTATAGCCAAGCATTTATTCTGTCCCGCTTTGACTATTGCATCAGCCTTCTCGCTGACTTCCCTGTTTCTTGCCTGTCCCCATTCAAATCTGCACTTCACTCTGGTGCATGGATCATTTTAAAAAAAATAACGTTCAGTCCGTACTTCCCTACTCCTCAAGAACCTCTAGTGGTTCCCCATCCATTTCCACATCAAACAGAAACTCCTCACCATTGGCTTTAAAGCACTCAGTCACGTTACCCCCTCCTACTTCACCTCGCTACTTTTCTACTACAACTTGGCCCACACACTTCACTCCTCTAGGGTCAGCTTAGTCACTGGGCCTCTATCTTGTCTCTGACCTCTTTCCCTCATCCTTTCTTGGGGCCCATATAGAGCAGGGACTGTATACTGCTAGATTTACTTCTATCTACCCCTGGACTTAGAACAGTGCTTGACACATGTGCAGTAATAATAATAATAATAAAATAGTATTTAAGCACTGTTCTAAGTGCTGGGGGGACACAAGGTCATCAGATTGTCCCACGTGGGGCTCACAGTCTTAATGCCCATTTTATAGATGAGATAACTGAGGCACAGAGAAGTGAAGTGACTTGCTCAAAGTCACACAGCTGACTAGTGGCAGAGCTGGGATTAGAACCCAAGACCTCTGACTCCCAAGCCCGGGGTTCTTTCCACTGAGCCACGCTGCTTCTCTAGTAAGTGCTTAACAAATACTACAATTATTATTATAATTATATTATTATAATTTTATACCACCCTCTCTCTTTGGTATTATGCTGATAAAAGCTAAATTCCTCCACTAAAGTGACTGTAGTTTCTGAAGACCAGCTGATGTTTCCTCCCTGTGAGCATTTTCTTTCTAAGGGTGCATGTTAAGTGCTTACTATGTGCCAGGCAATGTACTAAACCTTTTGGGTAGATGAAAGCTAATCAGGTTGGACACAATCTATGTCCCATATTGGGCTCACAGTCATAATCCCCATTTTGTTTATGAAGGAACAAAGGCACTGAGAAGCAAAGCGACTTGCCCAAGGTCATACAGATGACAAGTGGCAGAGCTGGGATTAAAATGCGAGTCCTTCTGACTTCCGGGCACATAGTGTATCTACTAGGCCACACTGCTTCTACTGGCAAAGGCTACTGGAACAACTCTGTGGCCAGGGGGAGGAGGCTGTGCTTCTCCACTGGTGTGGGATTCTCCCTTCAGTCAGTCATATTTATTGAGCGCTTACTGTGGACAGTGCAGTGTACTAAGCGCTGGGGAGAGTACAGTACAGCAATAAACTGACATGTTCCCTGCCCACAAAGAGCTTACAGTCTAGAGGTTTCCTCTCTGCAGTCAAACAGCAAACGCTTAGACAATCACCACCCAGGCAGGGCCTCTCACTGGGTGAATTTTCTCTTCCTAGTCATTTGATGGAGAATGCAAAAATGTATTTAGTAAAGGTCCAGTCAACTGCTCAGGGGTGACCCTTGCTTTCCCGCAATGCCATGCTGGGACAGGACTAGGGTGCTTTTTGGGAAGGTGGGAGCGAGCATGGGTAGGGAACATGTCTGCTCATTCTGTTCAATTGGCCTCTCCCAAGTTCTGTCAGACAATCGTATTTACTGGCACTTATGGTTTACAGAACACACAGTAAAATCTGACAATAAATAGACACATTCCCCACCCCTCAACGAGCTTAAAGTCTAGAGGGGGACACATAGGGAAATAAATGAAATTACAAATGAGTACATAAGTGCTGGGAGGGGATGATTAAAGGAAGCAAGTCAGGACAATGCAGAAGGAAGTAGGAGAAAGGGGAAAGAGGGTTTAGAGAAGCAGCGTGGCTCAATGGAAAGAGCACAGGCTTGGGAGTAGGAAGTCATGGGTTCTAATCCCAGCTTCACCACTTGTCAGTTGTGTGACTTTGGGCAAGTCATTTAACTTCTCTGAGACTCAGTTCCCTCATCTGTATAATGGGATTAAGACTGTGAGTCCCACGTGGGACAACCTGATTACCTTGTATCCCCCCATTGCTTAGAACAGTGCTTGGCACATGGTAAGCACTTAACGAATACCGTCATTATTAGAGAAGGAGCATGGCTCAGTGGAAAGAGCACAGGCTTTGGAGTCAGAGGTCATGGGTTCAAATCCCAGCTCCACCACTTGTCAGCTATGTGACTTTGGGCAAGTCACTCAACTTCTCTGTGCCTCAGTTACCTCATCTGTAAAATGGGGATGAAGACTGTGAGCCAGCCTCTCTGGGACAGCCTGATCACCGTGTAACCTGCCCAGTGCTTAGAACAGTGCTTTACACATAGTAAGTGCTTAATAAATGCCATCATTATTATTAGTCAGGGAAGGCTTGTGTGCTGCACATAGTAAGAACTCAGTAAATATCATCGATTGATTAAGTGTGTCTGCACCTCTGCGTTCAGTCCCCCTGTGATGGGGTGGGCACTGGGCATTCTGGGTACTGGTAGGGCTTGTTCTTTGTGGTTTGATGGCAGCCCCACTGTGCAGTATTTGGGGCATGGCGTAGGGGATAGGGCACAGGCCTGAGAGTCAGAAGGTCATGGGTTCTAATCCCTCCTCCTCCACCTGTCTGCTGTGTGATCTCGACAAGTCCTCATCCAAGTCCGATCACCTGTCCACGTGTTTTGTTTTGTTGTCTGTCTTCCCCTTCTAGAGTGTGAGCCCGTTGTTGGGTAGGGACCGTCTCTGTATGTTGCCAACTTGTACTTCCCAAGCACTTAGTACAGTGTTCTGCACACAGTAAGCGCTCAATAAATATGATTAAATGAATGAATGACAAGTCAATTCACTTTTCTGTACCTCAGTTCCCTCTTCTGGAAAATGGGGCTTGAGACTGTGAGCCCCATGTGGGACAAGAATTGAGTCTGACCTGACTTGCTTGTATTTACCCCAGAACTTAGAACAGTGCCTGGCACAGAGTAAGTGCTTAACAAATACCATTATTATTATTATTACTACTTCACTTCTCTGAGCCTCATTGACCTCATCTGTAAAAATGCGGATTAAGACTGTGATCCCTATGTGGGACAGGGACTATGTCTAACCTGATTAATTTGTATCTACCCCGGTGCATAGTATAGCCCCTGGCACATAGCGTTTAACAAATACTACAATTTCTTTAAAGAAGACACTAGACAAGAGCAAAGAGAGCAAAGCACCCACTAAGTTGCATTGGTTCATGAAGCCATGCAGCCTAGAAGAATATTTCAAGGCCCCACAATAATAATAATGGTATTAAGTGCTTACTATGTGCTAGGAATTGAGCCCTCCTGGCCTCCCCTATGCTTTCAGCAGCCCAGTGGAACTTGTAAGTCTTGCTGACCGGCAGTTCAATCAATCAATCATATTTATTGAGCACTTACTGTGTGCGGAGCACTGTACTAAGCACTTGGGAGAGCACAATAGAACTATATAACAGAGTTGGCAGACACGTTCCCTGCCCATAAAGAGTTTACAGTCTAGAGGTAGTTCTGAAAATTTGATTTACCTGCAATGACTTCCTGACAGAGCTCACTCTCCCCCCGGACTGTAAGCTTGTTGTGGGAAGGGAATGTGTCCTTTACATTGTTGTATTGTACTCTCCCAAGCACTTAGTACAGTGCTCTGCACATGGTAAGCACTCAAATACAACTGAGTGGGGCAGGACTCTAACCTTCAAACTGTTTCCAGCTATGTATTGTCGGGGGAAGAAACAGTAGAGGGAATGTTGAAGAAAAGGTGAATTTCAACCTCACGTATTTTGTTCCTAAGTTTTCATTCCAACCATATTCCAGGATGATTCCTGTGTATAAATAATGCAGCTACTGACTTAAATAATACATGACAAGAAAGGCAAGGGAAACGGAAAGGTAGAGGCAAGAAGTCAGTGAAAATGAAAAAAGAAGCTGAGCTGATTGAATGGAGGCATGGGAAATCTGGGATGCCAATTGGCCACTGAGGCATAGAGGACTCCTAATAAGAGCAGCATTTGTTAATTGCTTACTACGTGCAAAGCACTGCGGTAGATACAGACACAGTCCCTGCCCCAGATGGGGCACGCAGACTAAGGAGAGAGAGCATGAGTATGTATGTAATCCCCATTTAGCAGCAGAGGTGACAGAGACTCAGAAATAGCCCACCCTAAAGCACAGAGAACTGGCAGAGCGGAGATTAGAATCTAGGTATCTTGCCTCCCAGATCTTTGCTGTTTTCAGCAGACCATGATGCTTCTATGTTGCCCCAACTCATTGTCAATCACATTTATTGAGTGCTTACTCTGTGCCAAGCACTGTACTAAGTGCCTAAGAGAGGGCAATATAACAATAAACAGACACACTCCCTGCACACACCGAGCTTAACAGCCTGTGGGGGCGTGGGGAGACAGACATTAATATAAAATAAATTACAGCAACATATGTAAGTGCTGTGGGACTGAGGGAGGGGTGAATAAAGGAAGCAAATCAGAGTTATGTAGAAAAGAGTGGGGGGGGGGGGGGAAGGACATGAGGGCTGAGTCAGGGAAGGACTCTTGGAGAAGATGTGCCTTCAGTAAGGTTTTGAAAGTGGAGAGAGTAATAGTCGGATAGGAAGAGGAAGGATGTTCTAGGCCAGAGGCAGGATGTGGGTGAGAGGTCGGTGGCGAGAAAGATGAGGTTGAGGTGCATTGAGAAGGTTAATGCTAGAGGAGCGAAGTGTGCAGGCTGGGTTGTAGTAGAAGAGTAGCGGGGTGAGGTAGGAGGGAGCAAGGTGATTGACAGCTTTAAAGCTGGTGGTAAGGAGTTTTTGTTTGTTGTGGAGGTGGATGGACAACCACTGCAGTTTCTCGAGAAGTGGGGAAACATGTCCTGAATGCTTTTTGTTGAAAAAGATCTGGACAGCAGAGTGAAATATGGACTGGAGTGGGGATTGCTTCGATTTTATCAGTGGAATCCCAAGATGGTGACCGACAATAGCAAGTTCTGCTAAAATAGCTGGATGGATGGAGTGGACCAAAGGTGAGCCTTGGTCCCAGTCATGCAGATTTGGGAACCAAGAAAGAATCTAGGTTTCTAGATTCTTGCGGGAATCTGTTGATCTCTCATCTGTGTGCGCCCAGTGTATTTATTTATTTTTATTGATGTCTGTCTCCCCCTCCACCGGACTGGGAGCTCCTTGTGAGCAGGGATGGTCTCTCCTTATTGCTGTACTGTATTTTCCCAAGCATTTAGTACAGTGCTCTGCACACAGTAAGCACCCAACAAATATAACTGAATGAGTTGAATAAATGGGTAATGGGATTGTAAGCTTCTTGCGGACAGGGAACATGTCTATCAACTCTGTTGCATTATATGCTCCCAAGTGCTTAGTACAGTGCTCTGCACATAGTAAATGCTCCTCAGTACCATTAACAGATGAATTGATAGACTGTAAGTTCTATGTGGGCAAGGAACGTGTCTACTAATTCTGTTGTATTATACTCTCCCAAGTGTTTAGTACAATGCCCTGCACAAAATAAGTGCTCAGTAAATGCCATTGATTGACTGATAGACTGAAAGCTTGTTGTGGGCAGGGAATGTGTCTACCAACTCTGTTGTACTCTCCGAAGTGCATAATACAGTGTTCTGAACACAGTAAGTGCTCAGTAAATACCATTGCTTGATTGAAAGATAGACTGAGCTCTCTGTGGACAGGAAGCATGTCTACTATCTGTGTTGTATTATACCCTCTCAAACGCTTAGTACAATGCTCTAGACTCTGAGCCCGTTGTTGGGTAGGAATTGTCTCTGTTGCTGAATTGTACTTTTCAAGCGCTTAGTACAGTGCTCTGCACACAGTAAGCAGTCAGTAAATGCGATTGAATGAATGAATGCTCTGCCCACACAGTAAGCTCTCAATAAATACCGTTGATTGATTGACTGATAGGCCGAAAGCTCACTGTGGGCAGGGAACAGGTCTACCAATTCTGTTGCAGTGTACCCTCCAAAGCTCTTAGTACAGTATTCTGCACCTAGTAAGTGCTCAATAAATCCATTGATTGATCGATTGGCTGGGTGTAATTTGCAAGCATACCGCCAGGGGGCAGCAAAGTGCACACAAGCATTTTACGTTAAAAATCCATTTACAAAATCCAGATCTAAAAGTCTCAGCGGCTCCTTCATCTTCAGACTACTAAGGCCTGACACCCAGAAGGGATCCCTGCCACCTTACTCCTATCTGGAGCCTGGCAGGACAGCTCACTGTACAAGCTTTTTTTAGTTGTGGGCCAGGAATGTGTCTGTTTATTGTTGAATTGTAATAATAATAATGATGGTATTTATTAAGCGCTTACTATGTGCAAAGCACTGTTCTGAGCCCTGGGGTAGATACAAGATAATCAGGTTGTCTCCCAAGCACTTAGTACAGTCCTCTGCCCATAGTAAACGCTCAGTAAATATGATTGACTGAATGACCCCGAGGAAGTAACAGTAACTTCCTGTACGCAGGGAATGTCTACCAGCATGGCATAATAATAATAATTATGGTATTTGTTAAGCACTTACTATGTGCCAAGCACTGTTCTAAGCGCTGGGGTAGATACAAGATAATCAGGCTGTCCCACGTGGAGCTCACATTCTTAATCCTCATTTTCCAGATGAGGTAACTGAGGCACAGAGAAGTTAAGTGACTTGCCCAAGGTCACACAGCAGACTGGTGGTGGTGTTGGCATTAGAACTCATGTCCTCTGATTCTCAAGCCCACGCTCTTGCCACTAAGCCACACTGCTTCTTTGTTGGGTAGACCACGGGCCTGGAAGTCAGAAGAATCTGTGTTCTAATACCATCTCTACTACTTGTCTGCTGGGTGACCTTGGGTAAGTCACTTAGCTTCTCTGGGCCTCAGTTAACTTTAAAATGGGGATTAAGACTGTGAGCCCCATGTGGGACAGGGATTGTGTCCAACCTGATTAATAGTATCTACCACAGCACTTACTAAAGTACCTGGGACGTAGTAAGTGCTTGACAAATATAATAATAATAGCTCTGTTCTATTGTCCTCTCCCAAGTGCTTAGTACAGTGTCTGCCCACAGCTAGTGCTTAATAAATACAATTGACCCTGACAACCTTACCCAAGTGCTAGTTTGTGGCTAATTTGTGGATAGTTATAGGCAGGGAATCTGCCTGTTTATAGTTCTATTGTACTCTCCCAACCTCTTAGTACAGTGTACTACACACAATAAGCCCTCAGTAAATATGACTGAATGAATAATCTTTGGGGGACAACTCCTTCTGCTGCTTTTTTTCTCTTGATTGTTTTCCTTGTTTTCCCAAGTTGTTTAGCTTTTTTATTTCAATCTTTCCTCGTGTGCCTTTCTCCCCTCTGACAGACAATTACTCTCCCCACCCTCAAAGCCTTACGGAAAGTACATCGTTGAGAAGCAGTGTGGCTCAATGGAAAGAGCCCAGGCTTTGGAGTCAGAGGTAATGGGTTCAAATCCCAGCTCTGCCACTTGTCAGCTGTGTGACTTTGGGCAAGTCAACTTATCTGTGCCTCAGTTACCTCATCTGTAAAATGGGGATTAAAACTGTGAGCCCCACGTGGGATAACCTGATCACCTTGCAACCTCCCCAGGGCTTAGAACAGTGCTTGGCACATAGTAAGTGCTTAATAAATGCCATTATTATTATTGTCTGCTTCAAGAGGCCTTCCCTGACTCAGCCCTCATTTCCTCTTTTCCCACTCCCTTCTGTGTTACTCTGACTTGCTCCTTTTATTCACCCCTCCCACAGCACCTTTATTTATGCATATAAATTTCTGTCTCCCCCTCTAGACTGTAAGCTCGTCATGGGCAGGGAACATGTCTACACACTCTGTTACAGTGTTCTCTCCAAGCACTAGTAAAGTGCTCTGCAAATAGTAAGTGCTCAATAAATATGATTGACTGAATCCTATTTGAGCAGTAAGGGTGAGCAGAGTACCGTACTAGGCACTTGGGAGAGTACAACAGAGTAGGTAGCCATGTTCCCAGTCCACAAGGAATTTACAGGCTAGAGGGAGAAGCAGACATTAAAATAAAAGACAGATATGAACCTTAGTGCTGTAGGGCTAAGGGTAGGCTGAAGAAAGGGTGCAAATCCAA